>NC_079336.1:13635273-13967059 GCF_029582105.1 Oenanthe melanoleuca
AACATGCTTCCTTAGGAAACTATTACAATTTTTTTGACTGATAGAACCGTGCCCATGCTACAATTTTTTTTCCTTTACAGATATCCGTAGAAGAATTGAACTTATTCAAGACTTTGAAATGCCCACAGTTAGCACAAAGATTAAGGTATCAAGAGATGGACAGTATATTATGGCAGTTGGTGAGTTAACAAACTGTCTCTCTAACAGAGACCAAAAGTCCTAAGTAATTTTGGGTGCAGAGTGACTTAGTGTTTCAAGTAGAATTGGTAAGAGTTAATTTTAAAGTGTGGAACTGAACATCATGCTGGAAGTTTACTCAGCATAGGATAGAATGGCTATCTTGGGAGTGGTGTTGTGGAACACTTCTCTTTGGAATACATACATTCTTGGAGTCATAGAATGGTTTGGGTTGGAAGGCACTTTTGAATATCATCTAATCCAACCTCTTGCCACCAGGGTTTATAATACAAATCAAAAACCTGTAAAACATATCTGTCTATAAAACAGGTAAATACTAAGTTCTGAATTACTTTTATTGTGTGTATGTTAAATAACTTCTGAACATCATTATTTGAGTATTGTTTTATAGGAGGAGGATAAAGCTGCATTTTGTAACTGTCAAAATAGGATCCAAACATGAATACTTTACTAGGTGTTAGTAACATGAGGAACCTTGATCTTTCAGATTTACTGAAAGGTGTTACTAGGTGCTGTATGACATATCTGGTAGTTAGGAGAGCCTGCATACAAGTAGGGTGCTTACAGAAACCAGGCTGTAAGGTTGGGTTACTAAGAGGCGTGGTTTTTCAGTCACAGAGGCTTTGGGAAGATCAGAAGACTTAGAGTAAAGTAAAGCCTGTATATGTAAGACATTAATTATACTTTTTTAAAAAGTGCTTTTGTGTTACCCTTTTGTTTAAGCTTTTTGTTTCATTAAAAATCAAATTATTCTTTCAGGAACTTACAAGCCCAGGGTCCGCTGTTTTGATACCTATCAGTTATCCCAGAAATTTGAAAGGTGCTTAGATTCTGAAGGTAAGTATAAGCCATGGCTGTTAATACAGGATGTCTCTCATACATAATTCAGGTTGAACTCAAGCAGAAATTCTGCTCCCTGTTCTGAGAGGACAGAATGTACTTCAGGGGAACACAGTAATGCAGAGTAAACCCATATAGTCTTCATCTCTGAATTTTCCCTTTTTATTCCGATTTCAAAGTTCTTTCCTTGCTTGGAAAAGAGGGTGGGAGGGATGTAAGATTTACCTTGAACCAGAAAGGTGGGGGTTAGAGGGTGCATGTGGCTGAAATCTGTGTTCTGTCTGGTGAATGTGACAAAGGTACAATGTCTGGGTGGTGGCAAAATCTCCCTTCTTACCTGTTCTGTGAAGCAGTAAGGTAGGAAAATGCACTGTGAGTTGCTTTGTTTTCTCTCTGGAGCCCAAGCTTAGTAGGTGAGTTGCAGAGTAAAGAGAATTTCTTCGGGGGGGTGTTAGTTTGTTTGCTAACTAATGGTTTTCCATCTGTTTTCTGGAAGCAAGTGGTAAATGGTAGCATGGCCAAGGCCCTAATTACTCCTTGCTTGCTACTAATTTGGTGGGAGAACAACTGTGGTGAGGAAAATAAGGAGCCATCTAGACAATGGGAAAGGGAGAATCAGCTAGCAGTTTGAGCAGGGCAGGAGCTGCCACAACTCTGAGGTTTTAGGGTGCTTAAATTTGAGGAATTATGGGCTTGTTTTGTTTTTTTTTAAGGCTTTCTTGGTGGGGGGGCTAGGTGGGAGGTTTTATTTCAGGCTTTTTTGTTTGAAGACTGGGATATTAGGAGACAATGAGTGAAAGCTGGGATATAGGGGCGACCAAAACAATAAGAAGGTGAGCACATCCATTACAAAAGAATTGAACTGGTTTAACTTTGATGTGTGTGAAAGTGATGTGAGAAATAATAATTTTAATAAGAGCATGGGGGTGTTTCTTTGCTCTCTGCCTCAGGACTACAGGGAGTCACGTAGGGTGAAGGAGCACTGTTAGGCAGGATTTCAGAGAGTCTGGGAAGGGGAAAGTATGGCACGAGTGAAACCCTCTTTAAAAGAGCAGAAATCACTGTAATGATAAATGCTTGCTGCTAATTAAAGTAAATTTATTTGAACTGGCATCTTAGTAGACTGCAGAAGTACGTTTAATTTGAAGTCTAGCATAGAGTCACTTCAGGTAACTTTAAATGAGTTATCTCATTTAAATAGAATCAATTTAGCTGAAGCAGCTACTCCCTAATGTTCCCAACTCAGCTCAATTAAAACTGGGCAAAGTTCAATACAGTGGTGCTCAGCATAAGTAGTAGCTTTCACATTTGTGACTTTTTTAAACTTTACAACTTCTTCTGTGGAAGTGATGACCTCTTGGAAAGACGCCATGTGCAAGTTTATGCATATATGTCCAAAGTGATGTAATTTTTTATCATCTTTGGATTACCAAAGCTCCATGGACCACACATGCACTGAAAATAATTTGATTAGATATTCCCACACCCATAAAATGCATGGTTGAGCATGTGTTGAGGAATGTGTCAAATATACAAGAACAATAAAAAGATTCAGGATGCTTCATATGTTCCTAAAGTTTTAGAAAACTGCTTATGGTTTTGCAAATCAAGTTACATAATTAGAGATCTTACTGAAGATTAATGCCTGCATTGTGCATTGACACCTGTGAGGAATACTTACATGACTAAAGATTAGCATAAGTGTAAATGTTTTCAGGATTATGCCAATGTTTTTAAGTAAGTTTGCTTGCTTAGTTGACTCAAAATTCTCTTGCTCTCTCTTCTAGTGATTACGTTTGAGATTTTATCAGATGATTACTCAAAGGTATGTTTAATAGTTTTCAGTGTATAAATGAAAAAATTGTTTAGTATGTATATTAAAATGCATTTTCATATATAGTAAAGGCACTCAATCAGCACAGCTTTTTGGAACAAAAATTGTTTTTTAGAAACAGCAAACAGCAGGATAAACATTTTTTATACCTATAAAATTTTGTTTGTTTTCTTTGTGTCTTTGTACTATAAATTTACTTTACCACTTTTAAAGTAGTTTGTTGGAGGGAAAAACTTCAAATAGTGATCTATCCTGCAAGCAAAATAATGTGAAAAAATGGAATTAACTGTTCTTTCTGGGCTAACATTTAGTCACAATCCATTGTGACAAGTGATGCACACATACACTATTTTTGGATAAGTTAACAACCTGATTTGTCAGTGTTTTTATAGACATGATGATTATGAGCATAGGAATGAGGAGGGAAGTAATGTTTGGATTTTTTTAGTCTTATTTTTAATTTTATTTATTTTTAAATGAAGTGCTGTATCTGAAGGAATCACCTTTTTTTTTCTGTGAAAAGACCTTACCATTTCAGGTATAGGTTTGTTTTAATACATACTGCTATTTGATCAGAGACATGATCATCTAGCCTTGTGGCTTTTTTACATTTTTCCTGTGAGATTTCCAAGGAACTGCATGAATTCAAGTATCAGAAGGTAGTGGCTAATACTTTACAGTAGCTTCCCATGTGTGTGTCTGGTGGAAAATGTTTCTGTCTGTACATACTAAATAGTCATTTGGGAGACTAAAGAACATGCTGTGTTCCCAAATGTTTCTGACTGGTTTTGAACAGAAAGGTGTGTTTGTTTTCAGCTGAAATGGATGCTCTACTTGAGGCTGAAGCCCTGCTTTTTCAACTTCGTACAATCTTTATGTTTTCATAAAACTTGAGAAATTGTCAGAAAGAAAAATAAACTTCAGGTAGCTGTCATAATGTTGTGGACATGTTAGAAAGAGGGAATTATATTTGAGAAATTACACTTGAAATTTTTAGAATCATAGAAGTATTGATTGGAATGGGACCTTAAAATATCATTTTAATGCTTGAACAGTTGTGTCAAAATCTGCAGGCATGGTGGTTCCACAGATTTACTGAATAAATTCTTGCAATTCTGCTCATCTTGTCATAAAGAATTTTTAGTTCCTGTTGAACCTGCCCAGGAGAATCTTAAGTTTTTACTATTGCAAATAGGGGTTTTTTTAAATTTTTTTTTCTTGGTACTGTCTGCATTCTGTCCCTTGTCTGTCTTGGTACCCTCTTGCTGCTCTCAGTATCCTTTCATAGCCAGGGAAAATAATGTCTCTCCAGATCTGTTCCTGCCATCCCTGGAAAGTTGGTTGCTTTGAGGCTTATTTGCATTTTCACAGTGAGAGCACCTGTTTTCTTTTATACTGATTAGTACATAAGGCCAGTTACATTTATGTGCTTTTCTAAGTCTTAAAAATCTTTAGTCTTTTCTAAGCTTAAAAGTCTTAGGCTTGGACTAAGTTTTAGAAGGAGAGAGTGGTATTTTTTTCTCACAGCCTTTTGCCAGAAGACCTGTATTTACACATAGTATTTTTACCACATACCAGAGCCAATGCTTTTGGTACCCTCAGGTTGTAGTTTTCTGGTGGTGACCAAAATTAATTTAGTAAGAAGAAAAAACAAACACGATTTACACACTACTAATGAACGAGAACACAAATATATTCAAGTCCAATATTGTAGAAATTTATGTTTAAATAGGAAACTATTAGTAAGGCAATTATTAGGAAAATGTTTGGATGCTTTTGGCAGCTATAAAAAACTTCCTACAATTTTTTTGGAGGTGGAGTAGGTGAGAAGAAAATTCACTTCTTCTTGGAAGTAAACTGCATTTTCTGTCTTCCTTGAAACAAGTTTTTGATGACTTAGTGGTAGTGAACTAAGAATATGTGATACTGATATTTTAAAATTAAATATGGTTTATTTTGTGTTCTTATAGTTTATGTAGCTTCTGTACTGCATGGAGATGCAGGCATTCCTTTTTCTGCAGTGATAACAGAGAAAAGATTTGGTCTGAGTATTGTTTCAAACAGATAAGTAAACAGTTTTGTTTGTTTGAAGCCTCCAGGAAAAAGCATAAAGACACACAAAGAGTAAAGTGCAATGTATATGAGCAACATCATTGTGTAGCATTAGCTGTGCAACAGAAAAAGCACACAAGTAATGAGGGACTTAATAATAAATAAGCATGAAGTGCCAGTCCAGGTCTGTATTTTCTCCATGTCTCTTAAGGGAAGAATATACAGATATATAAATAAAGGTGACAGATTTAAAGTAACTTATGTACCTCACTTGGCCCAAGTCCCTCATCCTTATTTGCATTGCTAACTGTGTAATTCAGCAGTAGAAAATTTTAGATATTCACTATCTACTGCTTTCAGAAGATGCACAGGCTAAACTAAAGTATCACTTTTCTAATCCAAGCTAAATAGGGATGAGGCTCAGAGACAAAGATTTGGCTATGATTATCAGGCATGGCTTGAGTTAGGGCCAGGCCAGCTGTTCCTCCATTGCACAGTGCCTGGCCATGGTTTGAGGTACAGCATGAGTGCCAGAGGTGATGTGGGTGATCCTGTCTCTGGATGGGAAGAATCCCTTCCTGTGGGTATGTGCCATGGTAACCTGCTCTCAGGAGTGTAACAGCGGGATCTGGCCTATTTTATTTACTGAACTAGATTGAGCCCTCTAGTAGTGCCTCCCTGTAGGTTATTCCGGGACTGAGATGTTTGTCTAAGTTTCAGAAAGAAACAATGTTCTTACTCAGTTGGCAAAGAACAGAAATGCAGAAAGATCGTTGCTGTCATTTATTGGAACACTGCCATGTGTAGCTCCTGTGCTTAGTACATGTGAACCTACTGGTGTCTGCACAGCTTTGTACCTGGAAGAATTCACTAACTGTAGTATCTTGAAGGAAGTAGAAGTGTTAATTTTTGTGCAGCAGAACATGAGATAACTGTGCTGCTTCTGACTGCAGAGTCACTTTCAGCATCTCATTTACTCTTGTGAATATTCATATAATGTATATTAACAAAACTTTTTTGCTTTGGCTAGTGGGAATGATGAAACGCTGGTTGATTCTGTCATTTTAGTAGAAATTGTTTGAATAATTTGTGATAAGCCTGAGTCTGAAAAAAAAAATCACTGTGAAGTTTGTGATGTAAAACAAATTGAGGATATCCTTGTCTTTTTCTGTATGTTTCAGTGCTTTCTGTTTTATTTTCAGATTGTCTTCTTGCAGTGTGGCAGATTTGTGGAGTTTCATTCACAACATGGCCATTACTACAAGACAAGAATACCAAAATTTGGTAGAGATTTCTCTTACCACTACCCATCATGTGACCTGTATTTTGTAGGAGCAAGGTATTAAGTGGAATATTTTGTTTCAGTTTTGTTAACAGTGTTTTCCAATAATAAAATGAACATTAAAATATTAGAAAGTTAAAAAGTGGAAGAAGTGGCAATTTCTTCCAAATTAATAAGGGAGACAGTGAAGAGTGGAAAATGTGGAAAGATTTAAATTAATTCAGTTTCTTCTGCTGTTTTTAAGCTATTCTTTTCTTTGATTCTTAAACCATATATATAATGTATTTTCAAATATGTATTAAAAATTGCAGGTCAGTGTATTGTTTTAAAAAGTGTTTAGCATTTAAGAAAGGAAAATAAAATAACTTTCCCTATTCTGGTTGGTGTTTTATTGCTGTGAAGTGTGAGTTAAATCACATAATTTGGTTTCTGAAAAAGCATAGTAGAAATCAAGTTAGATCCTTAGGGTTTCAAACAAAGTAAGTAGAAATTCAAGATTTAACTTAAATCACAGGAAGTTAAAAGATCCTGAGAAATGAGTTAATGTATCTTTTGCCTGAAAAAATTGTAATTGATAGGATATTGAAATATAATAAATAAATGGTGAAAGTGCACATTTTTCTCTGTATTTTGAGCACTGAAGTATATGTTTGTCTTGTAAATTGTGAATTCTGAAAATTGTTTATTTGGCAAAATTAGGCTGTGAATAAGAATCTTTACAATGCCTCCAAATGTACACCAGTGTATTTCAGTATTCGTAAGACACAAGAATAATTTTGGGTTTTTCTTTTGTAGTTCTGAAGTGTACAGGCTAAATCTGGAGCAAGGAAGATTTCTGAACTCCCTGCAAACTGAAGCTTCGTAAGTTGAGTGTAATCATAACCTCTGTTCTTTCCACCAGGTGGAAGCAGACTTCCAACATGCTCCCCACCAGCATTGTCTCTGAACGCTGCCCAAATGCTTTGCAGAGCAGAAAACAAACATATGCTGAGTCTCATTTCATTTTATGTTCTGTATTTTTTTTTGTTCTAGTTTTTATATTTAATTTAATTTTCTTTTGTGGATATTTTAAAATTGCTTAATATGGACTAAATAGGTATTATATAACTTGGTCTTATGAGCATTTCATTAAAACTTTGCCATTATTACTCAATTTAGCCATCATATAAAGATCTACCCACAGGGTATGTACTTTCCCAGACATGTCTTTGTCCTTCTGCTCTTGAAGTAGCCCAAAGAGAATTTTTATATCTCCAGCATGTGTCTGATTCTTTTGAAAACCCTACCAGAGTAGGAACTGAGCTTTTTTCATGTGGGGAGAGGCAGATGGAAAGAACAGACTTCACTAGATAGAGTGACTTGTTGGTGGGCAACAGCTGGTGTTCAGTGGGCAGAATAGCTTAATGGATGAAGAAGTATTTGGGAAGGAACAATAAAGAATTGAGTAACAGGAGAAAAAAAGGTGGGGAAATCCTGGAATGGGAGAGGTAAGAGTATAGAATAAAACCTGGATTAGGAAGATGAGACTTAAGTTGTGAAAGGTTTTGAGATGAGGGAGTTGAGTGGATGTTGAGTGGATGAATTATGGAATTAGATGTAGAGAGCTTTGAATGGAGGAAGTTGGAAAGCACTGGGATAAATGGTGCAGAGAGAAATATTTGTACTTTGGAAGAATTGTTGTTGAAATAAAGGGCTCTTGGGTGCCCTGCTGAGAAACAAGATACTTGGGTGAGAGAAAGGAGATCATTGGTCAGACAGAAGATGTAAGAGATGTAAGCTTTAGAACATAAGTAATCTCAAAGATCTTTTTACATTAGAATCAGAGATTTATTTAGGTTGGAAAAGACCTCTAAGATAACCAAGCCCAACCATTAGCCCAACACTACCAAGTCCACTGCTAAACCATGTCCCCAGATGCCTCATCTACACATCCTTTAAATACCTCCAGGGATGTGACTGAACCACTTCCCTGGGCAGCCTGTTCCTGTGCTTGGCAACCCCTCAGTGTAGAAATTTTTCCTAGTAGTATCCAATGTGAACCTGCCCTGGCACACCTTGAGGCCATTTCTTCATGTCCTGTTGAGTTGTTTAAGGATACAGTGGAGCAGAGTGATGTGGCAGGGCTTGGTGGTAGGTGGTGGATATGGGCAGAGGAACACAGAGAGCCTCAGAGCCCAGGCTGCTGCTCAGGGCACGGTCATACGAATTCAGATGGATTTTCTCAGGGGGTCTTGAAAACTCCAAAGATGGAAATTTCTCAGCCTCTATGATTAACACATTCCAGTGCTTAATTATCCTTATAGCATAAAAATATTATCCTTACATCCAGTTGGAACCTCACCTGTTTGAAGTAATCAGCGCTGTCTCTGGCTCCAGATGTTAGTAAGCTCCCCTTAAGTATGTTGTTAGGTGTCCCTCCCTCCAACTTTTGCTTTTCCAGGTTGAACAGTAGTGTAGATGATTACAGAAATCTTATTAGTTGTTCATGTGTTAAATTGTTCTAAGGTCATTAACTTTCTCCTTTTTGTGTTGTAGAGAGAGTAATGTCTGTGATATAAATCCTGTACACTTCTTGTTTGCGATGGGGACAGCTGAGGTGAATATTTGCATATATTTTATGGAAAGGGCAGTAGTGTTTGTTTCATTTTTTATGTTAATTTGCAGGAGGATAAGAGGAAATCATGGACCTAATTAATTAAATTTGCCTTATTTGCTATGTTAGATATACATATGTTAAAGATGACTTTTGAGAGCATAGTGCAGGTAAAATACCAAAGTTACTTGGTTGCTGAGCACTTGAGATTTTGCAGATGGGAGCAAAAATAATGTTCTCTCATTTTGCAGCGTAGTCATCTGTAGAAATTAGTTGGCATGTGTACCCTATTAATCTTAAGAAATTAGTATTACTGATTTTGATTTAGATTGCATTGAAAAAACTAGAAATGAAATATGTGCAGTCTGTATGTCATTATTAAAACAACTCATGTCAGCCTAAGAAATTTTGTTAATTATTCATTAGATTAGATAATTCATAATTTTATTTAAACATTTTCAGACTACCAGGCATTGCTGCATAAGCTTGAACCATATTTTCTGAATTGTTTAGGGTAAAGTGGAATGCTGGGATCCTAGAACTAGAAATCGAGTTGGGCTGTTGGACTGTGCTTTAAGCAGTGTGACAGCAGACACAGAGTGAGTAAAGGCTACTTTTTCAAACTGTGTTGTTCTGGATTTTTCAGAAGTTTTGCTTTTAGAAATAAATCCCACTTTGCCTTAAAATGAGCTGCCTGTTCCCTTGTTATTGCTAGTGTGAATAAAGGATTTTCTTAGTCATAAAGGAGTTTCCTTAGGCACTATTTCTGTATACAAATACACATTGTAAATGTAAACAGTGCAGCTTTTTGAAGTAGTATTTCTGAGTGACACCTGTGAATTATTTTATTATTAGCTAAGAATTAACTTGGCTATTTTGTAACATTAAAAAAAAATTATTTGCACACTTTATTGAAAGAATGCCTAATTGTAAGCATTGTGCTTTGCAGAATAGAAGGTTTGCCATCCATTTCAGCACTGAAATTTGATGGGGCTTTGAATATGGCTGTTGGAACATCTACTGGGCAGGTATATTTGACTTCATCTACCACAGTTCTTATTAGATTCTGCTCTTGCAATTCCCAGTCCAGTTCTATCATACATTGAGTTCAGTATATATCTATTACTGCAAGTATTTATTTGACCATAAATTACATGTATAGAGTAGTAATAGTCAAACTGCAATTTAATTTTATCAACTGCTTGTGCTCTTCAGAATTTTGTAGGTATCACTTCAAATCATCATAACCTACATACTATATAACTTCAGATTTGCATTTTTCTTATGACTTGAGTCAAGTATGTGGGGAAGTTGCTGCTTTTTGGGACTATGAGTA
This sequence comes from Oenanthe melanoleuca, assembly GCF_029582105.1. NCBI lineage: Eukaryota > Metazoa > Chordata > Aves > Passeriformes > Muscicapidae > Oenanthe > Oenanthe melanoleuca. The sequence continues at coordinate 13,645,409 of NC_079336.1, forward strand.
CCATCTCAGTGCAACATATGTGCTCTCCCTTGTCTTGATGGTGGCTAAAAACCAGAAATTATTGTCTTTCAACTGTTATTTTTAGTGTCTTATATTGATACGAAGAATCATTTCAATTCATTTATTATTACCATCATATTTGTAAAGGGAAGTGTAGGGATTGTTTCCTGCCTTCATCAGTATTTTCATGGATTTAGAAAACTAGCATCTTCAAGAACAGATATGTGTGTGTGTGAGAATTGTATTTGCTATGTTAGTGTACTCGTCAGACAAATTTTATTGTAGATTGTTTTCTGATTAAATAAACTGATAATATTATTTTTCCCCAAAATTATTGTTATTCATACTTTGCATATGAAAGATTTAATTTTCTCAAGTTCCATAGGAAGTTTTGGAGATAAAATAACAGGTTTCTGGGAGACAGGGCCTGTGCTATCTACTTTCCTTAACAGAAAAAATTACATTCTGGGGTGTTTCACTGAGAGAAAGTTACATTCATTGAATCCGGAAGGGAGTCTGAAAATTTAAATCATGTAACAACAACATAAGAGTCTGAAAGTGAAATATTATTAATTATTAAATATTGAGAGTATTGAAAAAAAAATTGTTTGCTTTTTTCAATAGAAATGAAAAAGTCTTTAGAAAGATGGTAAGATCTTAAATGTATTAATTTTTCTAGATGGAAACATGGTGATGTTAAAATAGCTGGTTAGAATAAACTGGGCTCACTTTTAAGTTATTTTCAGAATTTAAAATTATTTTTTTAATGTAAATCCTGCCTATGCATTTAAGTAAAATCTCAAGTTTAGTTAAATGTTTAGTGAAGATCTGATGGGCATGACTTCCTCATGGTCTTACAATGTTATAAATTTTTTTTGTCTCTTATTCTTCAAGGTCCTATTGTATGATCTCCGGTCTAGTAATCCATTAATAGTCAAAGATCACCACTATGGCCTGCCTATTAAATCAATTCAGTTTCACCATCAGTTGGATTTAATTATCTCTGCAGATTCTCGAATCATAAAAATGTGGAACAGAGATACAGTAAGTAGTTGTATGTTGCTGCATTCAGATTTTTAAATTTTTACTTGATTTGGGTTGGAAATTTTTTGTTTGTTTGTTTGTTGTTTTGGAGTGCTTTTTGTGCAGCTTGATTAATTAGGCTGAAATTCAGTGTAAGAAGTTGAGGTTTTAATGTCTCCTAATTTACATAGCATTTTGTCCTGTCTGGCTAAATCAACATCTGGGAAGTTATTCAGTAGCCTGTCAGGTATAAAGGTATAGTCTTAGGGGGTTTTTCACTGTTTGTACATGTCTGGCCAAGAGGCTTCTTTCAGGAGAAGGATTTAAACAAACATAAAAAAATATTGCCTTGGTTTGTATATTTCTCACAGTGTTCTTGAATACATCCAGTTATGTTTTTTCAGCAGAGAAAACATGTTCATTCCAATTCCCTGCTCAAAGTAGGGTTAATTCCAAAGGTAGATCAGTTAGTTAAGGACCTATTAAAATCAGGTACTGCTTATTTTCCTCAGGATCCTGCTTGGATTCTGAAGCAGATACTGTGCACGGAGCCAAATAGCAGTGTGTCTTACACTGTATTTGGAGATTATGTTGCAATGGGCAATGTCTTTATCTCTGTCCTTTTCACCTCTAAGTGAAATTGAAATCTCTCATTTTCATAGCACTTTTTTCTTTACATCATGCTGTCCTCTTTCTTACCTTTCTGTCAATGAACCTTATTATGAGTCTATGGGACAACATATTTTATTACCCCATAGATTCATAGTAACACTGTTGTAACTTATTTTGGTTTGAGGGGATGTCTGTAGTCATTGTTTTCCTTCTAACATGGTCCATCCATGTTTTTCTAACTTTATAGTGAAACATAAAGAGAGTTGTAGTAGAGGCTTTTTTTCTAATTCTTTCAGGCAGTCACTTCAGTATTGTTGTGCTGCTTTATGAACTTTCAACAGCCTCTTTTTTCTGTGATCACAAGTAGTTTTTTGTAAGCTCCTCTGCAGTTAATTTTTATTGTTTGAAAGAGCAAATAAATTATTGGCTGTTATGTAAAACATCTGCAGTAGCCTCTCTCCATTTTTCCTAGGTATGTATATTTCCCTCCTTGGGAATGAAACACTGTAAGGTTTGTCAGGTGGCCTCTGGTGGGAAAAGGGAGGGTTTCTCACCACCGGAAGGCAAAGATAGCTTTGGACTCTTTCCTAGAGTATGTTCCAGCTGGCTCCACCTCTCCCAGATGCTGGTTCCTGACTATCTCTGGCTGGGAACCAAGCACAGAGGCAGACTGGGGTGGAGAGCATATGGCTTTGATACCAGAGTAGCCCCATGCTGAGACGTGCCTTGGGGTGGGGAGCACCAGGCTTTTGTCTGCTGAGGCCGGGGTGGAGGAGGGCTCTTCTTAATCATCAGGGAGAGACCAGAGGTGGGTGGAGTAGCAGCATGTAACTGGGAGGGAAAGGAAAGGCCCGGAAAGGTAGGTGGGATTGCTGCAGGGAAAGAAAAAAAGAGGAACAGGATCAAAATTTGCCTTGTTCCTGTCCGTCATTTAGAATTGTGTAGGCATGTAGTCTCATGTTCAGAGTAGGTCGTCCAGTTGTTAGAGACTCTTCCTTTACTGGCTGTTTTATGTGTTGGCTTATAAGAGCACCTGTATTTTGTCTGGGTTTTTCAGACTGTGTTCCAATTCTTATTATTTTGAGAACATTTCCTGCTTTTACCTCTTTCTTAAGTAACCTTTATAACTTCGATTCTGATCTAAGCTACATACAACTGCATGCTCTTGCTTTTATTTTATATCAAGACCTCTTTAATACTGAGTTTATAAATCATAGATGAAGTGCTGAGCTATATTTCATTTCATGTAGACATTAGTATGGTGCAAGAGCCAAGCTCCAGATTCAAATTCCACTCCTAATCCATTTTTTTCAGCTAATCATACTTAGCAATGTAAAATTTTTTAAAACTACCACGATCAGAGTTAAAGGAAGTGAGGGTTACACTGATAATGTGCCAGGGGCTTGTGGACCTCAGCCTCACTTTTGCAAAATAAAAATAAAGTGAATCTGAAATATATTTTCGACACAGAAGTGTAAGCTGAGAAATCAGAGCTGCCACTGTACATTGCTGTGTCTTCAATTATGAGTAGGCTGCACTTCCTTGTAAGAGATCAAATCAGAGATAAAATATAATACTGAGTTCTTTGTGTTATGTTCAGATATTAATAACATTTTATTGTTCTGCAAAATCTGTTCCATCTTTATTCCATCGTGTTTCTTAGCTTCTATAGTAGTTATTATTAATGTTTAGATTTACTGAATTTAATTACATTGCTTGAAGTTCTTTATGATTTATTTTCTTCCTACAATTTCAGGGAAAGATATTTACTTCAATGGAGCCAGAATATGATATAAATGATGTCTGCCTTTATCCAAATTCAGGTATGTTAAGTATATTAATGTCTTGCTTAATTCAAAAGGAAAAGCTTGTTAGCCCAAGGTGTGGTCTCTATTTCTGTTTAAGTGATACAATTTAGGTCTACTTTCCTCCTTATGGCAGAACTCAGAATAAAGGTTTATTTGTCAGTTAGTGTCCCTGTTTCCTTTGCATCTGTATTGCATTGGAGCCTCTTTGCAGTATGAAACTGCTGTGCTGTTAATTGAGTGATTGACCTCTTTTACTCTTTCAAATATCTGAAGTGACTCATTTCATAAGAATAGGAATTTTAGCCTATTGTCTTGAGTAAGTCCCAGATGAGTTAGAGCTTGCTTTCTAGAGGTAGGAAAAATCATTTTACAGCAAGTTTACAGATTTTTTTTCAAGTATTTCAAGGATTTGATCTTTCCTTAAGTTAAATACAGCACTTAAATTATGCCATCCCCTAGGTTGAATACTTTGGTTTGAAGTGTAGATTCCTAAATACACAAATTTGCATGGTTTTTGTAACTGTTATGTTTAGAGATCAAAACTGAGGATCACTTTTAGCCAAGGTTTCCAGGGCTTAATTTTTGAGTAAGAATATTTTGCGAAGCGGTGGTTGTATTTGGCTTATACTTCAGATTTGGTTATGCTTCAGATTGCAACTGGACTTAATTTTCTTGCTTAGTATGAGTTGCTTTAGTTCTTAAGTAGGGTGTGACACCTTCCTTTTTAGAAAGTAGTACTGTAAAAGATGCACTAAGTTAGGGCCACTAAGATGGCACAGTCAAAAGTCTTGAAATAGACATTGCCTATGTTGCAAACTGTTATTAGGATAATATTATCCTAATTTTAGAGAGAGGTAGCAGTAAAGACAGAGCAACTTTGATTCATTTGAGCTAGCAGCTCAAATCTAAGATTTTAGATAACTGAGTTTGAGATTTCTAGCAAGTTAAAACTTATCTTTGTCTTTTCTGCCAACTTCAGTTAAGAATGTGTTGAGGTGTTTTTTTTTTTTTTTTTTTTTGTAAGATGAGCAATTAAATACTCTTCCCTCATAAGACACTGGGCATTTTTGACCTTGTGGGAGTACATGCCATGTGCCCTGGTTGAATGTAGGAGTTCATGTGTGTGTATTTGAGAATTACTGCGTGGTAACAGGTTGGACTCTGTACCCTGGAGACAGATAAACCCTCATCCATGGTGACTACTGAGAGAGCGATCATTGGAGTGAATTATTTTCAGTATTTCACCCAGGCTTCCCCTGTGAGCTTATTGGTTCCATTTAAAAGAGAACTTGGCAGCAAATTGATGTCCACACAGCATCAATGAAGAGCTCACACCAGGGAGTGGAACAGAAAAAAGTTACTTGTCAGTGTAGAATCACAGTGTAATTTAGGTTGGAAGGGACTCCTGGGAGTTGTGTGTTTCCTACTCAATGCATGGCCAGCATGAAATTAGATCCAGCTTTGAGTCTGATCAGGTTGCTGCGGTCAAGTCAAGTTTGATTATGTCAAGGATGGGCATTACTCAGCTGTGGATGCTCTGTAGCCTCTGTGGTATGTGGACATGCCTCGTGCTTTTGCAGAAAAGATTTTTCATGAGACTCTGCAGGATGAATCTTGTAGCACAAAGAATTGAATGCACACATCTCCCTTATGTTGCTGTTGGACATTGCTTTTCATGTGTCTGTGATTGAGATCAAGATTGTGCAGTCCAGTTCTGTGTCCCACATCTCCTGCTTAAATCAGTCCTGCTTTTCTTATTGTCTGTAGGGGACAGGTTGATGGTTTTTTAAGAACTGTTGTGGGAAGGAAACTGGGTTGTATTTTATAGTCGCATGGAGACAGTGAGGCAAAAACTAGAGCATGTTGCAGTGGAAATTGAGAGATCTAGGGTAAGAGGTGGTACATCACATGTTTATCATAAATACTGTTGGTCCAGCATTTAAGATGCTTAGAACCACCTCATGCTTGTCCAGAATTTAAGAATTAATCGTGACTGAAGATTTGAAAATAAAGAAATGCTTTCAGTAAGACAGGCTTGCAGTTGTAGAAAGTTGGAAATACAACGTGATTGCAGTATGAGTATGGGTTTGGCTCTTACAGGTGCCATATTCTCAGAGCCCTGCTAGATGCATGGCACAGGAAGCCCAGGGGATCTTTGCCAGCTTGTGTTTTAACACTTCTTGTCACTGCTGCTCAGAAAGGCAAAACCTCGTTTTCACCCTTATTGGAGAGATAAGGATTTGATGGGTGGACTGTTCAGGGGGTGAGGAATTGGTTGAACAGTCTCATCCAGAAGTGTAGTAGTCAACAGTTCAGTGTCCAAATGGAAGTCAGTGACAGGTGGTGTCCCTTAGGGCTCTGTACTGGGACAAGTTTTATTTAATATCTTCCTTAATTATGTAGATAGTGGGATTGACTGTACCCTCTGCAAACTGGCAGGCAACACCAAGCTGAGGGATGTGATAATTGGACAAGGTTGAGAATTGAGCCTGTGGGAATCTCATCCAAACCAAAATGTTCTATGACTCTATAATTCTATCAGTTATGGCAAACTCAAGATCAGGATGCTGTGTACTTGTTTTTTTTTTTTTTGGTGATAGTTTTGTCATAGTTGGCTATTTTTAATTAAATTGTTTTACCAATCAGCATCAGTATTAGTACCTTTCCTGGGATGCAAACCCTCTTGTATCTTTGACCAAACTACATGATGACAAACTTTAGTGGATCTCTTAATAGTCTTAATATCTTCCTCTGATCACACATGAGCAGAATGGGGCTAAGGGAAGAAAGTAGCCTTTAGTCAATTTAAGTTATAGAATGTAAATTAAACTTGACAGTATCTTCAGTGTACAGAATTCTGTGCCTCATTTGTTTCAATTACTGTAAGAAAAATTAAGGGGTAGAAATCTGCATTTTCTAAAGCTGCTGCTCCCACATATTATCACTTCGTACTCCTGTTTTCATTCTTTTACATTCATGATACTGTATTGCACACCATTTTCCAAAGAAGGTCTTACTAAAACTTCTGAAAAAAGGCTCTCTTCTACAGTAATCAAACTAGGCTATTATGTGGTTTTTTAGGGTGTGGTCTCTCTTCCCATAAGAATTGATTAAAACTAACAAGCTGAAGCAATAAAAATGTGTGGAATAGACTTCTCGTTTCAGAATTGTTAACTTTCTTTCATTCTTCTATTTCCCTTCTTGTACACACTCATATACTGTTCCAAAGTCTGGTTTTGTTCTCCTTTAATTATTGGTGGCAGACTCTTAAAGAGGAGGTTTTACTTTGCTGTCATCTTTGAAGCACCTGCAGAATTTATTTCTGTCTTTATTTCTAATGATTCCTATTCAGTCAATGGAAAGATGCTTTGTCTTTTGGAATAGTATTGAGTATGCTGGTAGGGGAGCGTGAAACTTGTATACTATATTGGAGTACTCTGTGTGTGTGTGTGTATATATATTCATTTACCTGCTATAAATTCTTGCTTTTTCCTTAAATTGCCTGCAAACCTTTCCAGGCACAGTTTTTTGCCTGTTTGCTGACTAAGCTTTCACAAATATCTTGCTTTGCTGGGAAAGCAAGCCCCCTGTTTTCTGACGCGATAAGTCCAGCTGCATTGTATATTTATAATAAAAGGATTAGGTAGGAAGGATTACTCCACCCATGTTAATTGCATTCCTCTAGTTGGGTGTAAATTATATTTCTACCCTCTGGGTGTGTAGTAATTGACCCAATTATTCATAGTCTCAGTGGCATATGTTACTGCTCTTTCAGATCAGAATGTTATCTAATTTGATGGCACTTTTCTTCTTCATAATCAGTCTCTGGTATTACCTGTTGATCAGCTACATGGAAAAGACAAAATTGAGATAAACATAAAAGTACGTGGCAAATGTTCTTACTACTTTTTTATGTAGAAAGAAATTGAGAGTGCTTTTAATTTTGAACTTACATGAAGTCTTGTGGCAGTAGGAGATTTTCCACAGATTTTAGTATTCCTACAGTATTTTTTTATATTCAGAGTATGTAAACCCCTTATTTGTAGTGTTTCTTGGGTATATTCATAGATACTTCAAATTTTACATTTGCCCTGCTTGGTTATAGCACTAGTACTATTCCTTTTGAAGCCACAGTATCCTATATCTCATTTTGGGTTGAGAAGCTGCTGTTGTCTTTATTTCCCAAGATAAAATATGAATGAAGGTATAAACCATGTTATAATTTATGCCTCTGTTTAGGTGTGTGTTTAAAAATAAAACGAATAACCACATGTACTAATACCAATGTATTAATAATGCAATTTTATGTCCAATGTAGTTTTTAACTGCAATACTAACTGGACTTGTTCTGAATAGTATTAAGGGATGAATTGTTTACATTTGTTATGAAAGTTGGCAGCCTGCACTTGTCAGAGCTTAATGTTGCTTAAAGTGGTGCTGAACAATTAAGATAGAGGACGAAAGGGAATGAATATATAGAAAATTAAGCTTTATTAATTATGCAGATATCACACCTTTCTTACCATGGTATTTCATGCAGCAATTTATTACAGGTCTTGATTAATGTCCATTGCAAACCAAGAATATGTACTTTATGAACTTCCTAAAAAAATAGTATTATCTTCTTCTGATCAATATTTTTTACTGTGGAAATCTCTTTTTAGGAATGCTAATGACTGCCAATGAAGCCCCTAAAATGAATATCTATTATATACCAGTAAGTAGTACAAGTTGTCGCTGATATTGCTCCTAAAGACACAATTGTTTGAAATTCATATCTACATTGCCTTGAGTTGTCACAATAAAATAAATGTAGTTTAACCATAATTTATTAATGTAACATATTGAATTACTTAAAAAACAATTTGCCATTTGCTACCAGTTTCAAAACTGGTTAGTAGCTGCAGAAAATTCAGGTGAAGCTGTTTTTGATAACTGATGAGAAAGAATTCCTAAATAGGGACTATGTTTTTCAAAATAATAACTTTGCTTTGTTGTGAAATATTTTGTTAGTGCCTTTAGTATGGGGTGTACAGTGACATAGTCGTCTGATATATTTACCTACATTATTAGATTTTTTACATTTAGAGAGATGTGGTATTTTATACATGAGTTATGTCAGGTTGTTCTTTGGATGTGAATTGCCTGTTTCTGTAGTTCAGCTCTAACCAACTCACGTTTTGTTAACTGCACTGTTTCATGCTTTGGATAACAAAGGGGGACAATAAATATTTTTGTATTTATGGCAAAATATTAGCTGTAGTTAGAAGCTGAACACTTTCTTTCCGTTTACCTCATCCTTTGTAAGGTTGAGAGAGTAGCTCTCCAAGCATTTTTTTCTCTATCATCTTTTTTAATTAATGGATTAGGGAATAGAAACTCACATATTTTCAAAGTCTGATGTGTTTTTAAGACTGGAATGTACTAGTTAGTCAGTTTAAATAATCCAGATGGAAAAAGCATTCCTTCTGTCACTAAAGGTAATGTTCAACTTCTCTCTGAAGATTGTGCACTGAGATTTTTTATGCAGGTGTACATGATACATGAACCTGACAGCTGTAAGTCAGCTATTAGAGGTTCACATCCAACTTAGCCAAAAAGTTATTTCATTGTCCTGATTGTCACCAGTGATGAACGTTTGTTACAACTTGTTCAAGCTAGTATTACGTTGAGTATTCTTGCACATATTGTAAATCAAAATGAAAAATACTTACTTTTTGCTTTCACTCACAAAAATCTTATTCTCATAGAATCCTCTGTGAGTATTTGAATTTTTAGTTCTGAAGTTAGACAATTAATTTTTAGTTAAGAAATAGAAGCACTCTGTGTTAGATTTCAGATCATACTTAGAGACAATATTGCAAACTTAAATACTAACTAATGCTATCTAGTATTTTTACAGCATGCAGGCTATTCCAATGAATATTAACATAAATCTTGCCCTAAACCATCTTCCTGTGTCACCATCCCCTGATTTTTGTTACCTGAGTCTGCCTAAACTTGTTTGGATGATACCTTTTTATAGATTTTACATTCACAGTGACACGAATATACAAATGGACCCGAATGATGAATGTTAAAGCATAAATCCAAATATAAGTTTTATTATTAAGGTATGGTTATATACAAAAAAATATAATTTTTTTTCAGAGGCTACTGCACAAACTAAATTTGCTTTTCAAATAAGCTAAACTTCTCCAGTTTGTGTCAATGGCTTTAAGTTTGTTGTTCCTTTTTTAGTTGACCATCTGTAGTTCATTTCAAAACATGTAATGCTTACTTTAGACAATAGAAAAGTTAAATAGTAGTGAGAAGAAGTTACTTTGAAATAGAGCCAGAAATCTCACACTCTGGTCTGACTTTTTTACCCTGTGCCTTTTTACAGGCAAGACTGAAGGGTCTGGCACAGCCCAGTATTGTGTAATTTTACTGCATTTCCTAAAAATCAAGTATGTAGCTCACTAAATCCGTTTTTGTTGGCTGTTTTGTTTATTTTTTAATCTACCTTTTAAATGAAGAAAATATAAAATGGAGGACTTGTGTCAGCCTTCAACTGCTCCAGGGCATTTTTTATTAAGGAAAACTTAATGTTATTAACGCAGTCATGTTACAGTTTTATTCCTTGATCTTCCAGGCTAGTTATTTGAGCTCAGAGTTGCACACCTGTCCTTTGGTTTCTCTGTCAGTAGATGATTAATACATGTTTTTTTTCCATCCTTGGAAGACTTACTAATTTCCTTGCACAGGCAAAGTTAAGTTTAGTTACATGGGTCTTTGGAGCAAAATTTAAAAGAAATTTATTATTTGATCTCTTTTCATGGTGTTATTTTCCACCTTTTTTCTAAAAACTAGAATTCACAGTTTTTATAATGAGTAAATTAATTTTCTCTTTATTTGTTTACTTTAAGGTAGACTTGAATACAACTAAAAATGTGTCCTTTGTCTTTGAGATGTTGACAGGAACTGAGTTATAAGTCTTGTTAAATTCCATAACAGAATAAATGCCTGGGAGGAATGCTATTAGCTGTAAAGGACAATTATGTAAATAAAGTCCATTCAGTTGCCTGTGCCCATCATTGGCCTGTAGTGCTAATAATTATTCTCGTTTTAAATGCTTATTGGAACAGCTATAAGGAATTGCCATGGCTATGATCCAGGAGGATAGTATAGTGCTGTACTCTGAAGGAGACAGACATTCACAGTGGTGGGAGTCTTGCAGAGCAGTATGTGCATAGATGGGAGCAGACAGACCCAGCATCCCTGTCCCTGGTTGGAATTGGCCAGACAGTGCAGGACTGTGCCCAGCCCAGCATACCCAGCCTCTCAGCAGGTTTTATTAGTGTGGGCACAGTGCTGTGCTAACACAGCTCATGACTGGTGAACTGGAGCTGGCTCGTGTCCGGCCAGCTTGGAATGTGCTCTGGCTGAGCTCATGTCTGACTGATTATCTGTGTACGTGTGCCCGTTCTCTCTGTTGTTAATGCCAAAGCTAAATTTCTATTTCAAACCCAAAAAATTACTGTCTCCTGAACTTCAGGATTATAAAAGATTATGATACATTGAGTATCATAATATTGCCTGTGAAAGAAATGGCATGCATCAGCTTTTCCTGCAGAAGTTTCATCAGGATAGGTATGACAGCTGAGACTAGGAATGTCTGAGAATACTGCATTTCGGATCAAAAAGTAAAAAATCACTCCAGTTTTTTCCTTTGTGTGCAAAGCTGTAAGTAGAGGAAATGCAAGGTGATTTTTTGGTTTTCTAGAAAGGATAGGATATTTGCTTTTAAATAGCAAGATACCTTATCTAGGTACACAATGCAGAGTGAGCAAAAAGCAAATTGAATCTCACCATTGAAATGAAAAGTTTGTGTTACATGGGTAACATCTTGAGTGGCTTAGCTTAGAGACTTTATTTTATTTTGTTGGGCTGTAATGAGGGCAAGTGCCTCTGAATTCCTGACTGGAATTGGGCTGTTTGCCATTGGTTTAATAGCTAACTTGCAGTTTATGCAAACATTTGGAACCTGCTTCTTGCCAGCTGGCTTCCTGGTACATCACTTTGATGTGTGCCTCGGGAAGGTTGAAATGAAAGTTGTATGTGCCTTGGGATAGTTTTTAGACTACTGACTCAGAAACATAAGTTGATTCAATAGTGCAACCAGGTCCTGGCTAAAGAAGTGAAGAGAGGCAGAAGTTCCACTGACACACGGTGGTCCATTGGCCTGGGATATAAGATGAGTCAGATTCTCTTTAAGTTTAATTGGGGCTCTCATGTTGCATGCCATACAACGTTCTCTTTGCAGGTTGTACAGAAAACCCCCCACATGCCAACTCCTGGGTGCTCTGGGTGGGGAGCAAAGGGCCAAAGGTGTTAGTCTGAATGTTTACTTCTGGTTACACAAACATGTCTGATCTTAGCACAGATGTTGCAAATCAGTCCTGTCTCATTTATTGGACTTGTAAATTTGGGCTACATGAATATACTGAAACTGAAGCTTGCTGTATTCATTAGGCTGTTAAGAGAAGAGAGCAATTAAGCATGTAATTAATTGAGTGTAATATTCTGTGTTCTGGATTTTTTTTACTTTCCTGCAGTCTTGGCAGAACACTCCCTGTTGAGGCTAGAAGCAATGTACTTTTGGTATAGTGAAGATATTAAGCTCTTTAAGAAAAAATAAATCCTGGAGCATCTCTGGCTTCTTTTCAGGTGGTTTTGGAAAATAATTTGATATCCTAGCACTCTCCTAGTTCAGGGCTGTTGGAGTTATAAACTGGAAATGTTTCAAGAGCAAGTATTTCTTGACTACTTGATGATTCAGTTTCTCCAAGAGTATAAGGGTTCTGTTTTTAATACAATACCTACTTTGCACATGTGACTGTCCTTATTGCTAGAAATATCATGAATTTTGTCCTCTTAAAATTGAGTGGTTTTTCAGCTAAACCAGCCGTTGCTGGTACTTCTTGTCTTTCACACATTCTTTAACTGAATTTGTTTTCCCTTTACTCTTGGTTTTTGTTTTGTTTTTTTTTAAACCTCTAGTCTGGTTTAATTACTGTTTTAGCATCTTTTTGTTTTGAATATGCATCAAAAATGTTTATCCTTAAAAAAATGTTTTTTCTTGGATTTATAAAAAAATAGTTTTAGAAAACGTGAGAAAAATCAGTTTTTCCTTAGTGGTTAACCCTGAAATAACATAATCACTGATTAAGGCAACAAATCCTATTAGCTTACATGTTTTCATTTAATGCTGTTGTTATTTGGTGAAACAAATCTGTAGCGGGAACTTGGACTGAAGGAAATACAAACGAAAGCAGTTTTTTAATACCTTAGTTCATCCCCTGTGTTTCTTTCTGGATATTTGTTTGGAGTAGTTCTAGAATGTAAATTAGGGATGAATATGCTTTGATCATAGGTATCCAGATGAGCTGCTTCCAAATGGCCGTGTTGACCAAAGTTTTATTCAGTTCACTCACAGACAGAAAAAACATTTATCTGAAATATCTCAGTATTTTCTGTCAGTCTGTGATAGGGTGCTCTCACTAGTTCTATGCAAGAGGTTATGACCTGTCTTTACAGACTGTCATTTTTCACTTTATGAGGTGTGGGAGGTTTCCCCTGTGTTATACTCTCCACTTAGCTCTATGAGCCTTTCAGAACAGTTTTATCACTCTGAGATTTACATTCTTATCTGTTTTAGATCTACTGATTGTTTTTTTTTCTCTTTTGGGTCTTTATATGATAGGAATACAAACCTACCTGTCCACGCCTTGTACTTCATGCCTTTGGGGCCAGTGTTCTGTATAGTCAGCTGTCATTCAAATAGTTTGTGGGTGAAGTTAGTTACAGTGAGACATTCTGTATAGATTTTTAGCTTATGTGGTAAAAGCTATGAAGCAGATGATGCAATTCTTATTATATTTGTGTTTGGAATTTTGACACTAATAGAACAGATTAGCAGTAGAGTGCAAGATTTTTATTTCTTCTAGAATGTTTTCTAGTCTTCAGACTGGCAGTATTAGGTCATTCTGCATAAGTGCTGCCTCAAATGTTGTCTTGAAGATCATATGATGTGGCTGTGTTTTTTAGAAAATAGTTGTTCATCTTGTTCAGCCCTTCCCTAACATGTTTTTGGTAAAGTGGAAGGCAACCATGAAACTGGCTTGTGCTGAGAGATTTTTTTCTATCCTGAAACAATAGATAATGTCAAAAAACATTTCATAGTCTGGGAAAAAACTGTTGTAAAATAAAATAGTAGTTGTGACGTAGAATGGAAAATTTTGGTCTTAATGTTAGTTTGTTCATTTTGAAAACTGTAAAATGACTGGAAAGAAGGGTTGTTGTGAAGTAACATACTACGGTTGAGCTTGAGGGTTGCCAAGTGTCAAAAGAAGAAAGTTTCCATTCATAAAAAGGTACTTGAGTGTATCTTTGGCCTTTAAACTAATTCTAAGTCTTGATATTTCAATCTTGCAAAATTGTGTTTTTCATCCAGAGCAGTCTAATCCTTTACACAAAAAAAAAAAAAAAAAAAAAAAAAAAAAAAAAAAAAGTCTGGTGAATGATGCATTACCTATCTCACAGTATTTACAAGCATAGGAAAAAAGTTGTTTATCTTCACAAGCAGAAATGTGAGCTTCCTACTTCTAACCTAAACACTTTCAAACTGAAAAATAACACCCTGGGCTTACTCCCAACAAAGGATATCCTTCATTTCCCATGTGCTGGCTGAGAGAGACAGTACTACTTATCACATATATATAGAAGGAAAACACCAATGTGTGATAATCAGGAAACAATTTCTGATCTTCCTGTAAAACTTGTTTTAGATGTTTTCTGGTGCTAATGATGTACTAGTTTGACATCATGTCTAGATTAGGAAGTTGTATGAGCCCTGCTTAATGCTGTTGTGGCTGTTAGTGTACTAGGCAGCACTTCTTCAGTATTTTTTGCAGACAGCAGCACACTGACTGTAAAGTCATACATAGAGTTTTATGTCAAACTCTTCATAGAGCACAGGAGAACACTCTTAAAAGCAGAAGTTGTATGGAATTATACCAGGTGATTGCTCTGACCATTGATAGAAGAATCACATGCTTTTTAGTGTTGTTACTGTTTCTCAAGCAATTGGTGGTAATGGACCTTCTGTTCTTGAGTTCTTATTTTAAGAAATGTGTTTTGAGAGGGGGCTGTGCTCTCCTTTTGTTAAGTCTTGAGTATCTGAAAGATATTTTTTATTTCCTAACTTGGATTTGTTCTTTGCCTTGGGCCATCTATTCTTCACTTGATTGCTGAAAATTTAGAGTTGCAGTTGCTTAGCTTCAGTCGGTGAAGAGAGAGGCAGTCACAGATAATGAAAATGTGTAATTGCTGAAAGGAAGTTTTGAACTATGCTACATGTCTATCAGCATGTAATAAGAACTAGAGTGTTTTAGCTTTTGGATCAGAAAAGACAAAGCATGTGAGAGTTTTCTCTGTGTAATAATTTCAACTAAGTCTTCATTACATTTGGAGGTACAGGGTAACTGTATTCTCATCCTCTGTTTTGCACTCAGAATTTAAACATGTTGTGAGTTATAACTATTTTGTGCATAAATAGTGAGTTTCGAAGATCTAAGGTTTCTATCGCAGAAGACCGTAGAAGTCAATAAAACTATCAGATTTGTGAAAGCTTTTGAGCATTTATTTAGAAGCTGCTTTCTACTTAAAATTATTTCCTGAGTTATACAAAATTTCTTTAGCTTTATGCTTTGCAACGAAGTTGGTTTATGGTGAGCTTATCTTTATTATCTGTCTGGAGGAGCTGCACATTCCTAACAGGTAGCTGCTTTTCCTTCCCTTTGTGTTGTCTGGCAGTACTTGCATAAACTCACAGAGAAGTCTTCCTCCCAGTTTTGCAAAAAGCAGTTAAGCTGCAATGGAGGGAGTTATTAGAAATTCACACATTACTACATTTCCGGTAGTTTGTCAGTCATGTAAGGTAGACAAAGAGCTGTATTTGCCATTACCTTTGCATCTGTAGCATGTGTCAAATTTCCCTAAAATACAGGTTATCCTCCAGTATGTTTTGTTTTAATGATTGTATTTATGCTGTAACATTCCTTGGCATCTGGTGTGTCCTGTAAGAACTCTGTTGTTCCCAGCCACTTAAAAGCATGAGAGGCAAGATCCTACACAGTTGAGGAATTTTCCTGTCCCATCAAGAGAAACTGAGAAGGGGACATGCAGGGACTTGGCATTTTTAGCTTATTTTTGGTGGTTCTTACTTGTTAATTTAGATTGCCATGGGGGGCTGTTGCATACATACTAAAATCAATGCATGTGTTACTCTAATCGATGTTAGTAGTGGAAGTTTTGTCAATTGATGGCCTATGCTTGTAGTATTGCAAGAAGTGCCATTATGTTTTGAGAAACAGATTTCTGAACATGTTGGAACAGTTAAAAGCTGTATAGAAGTTCTTTCCTTGTTTAAAAAGAAGGCTGAGACACTTACGAAGTTTCCCACTTACCATTGCCTTGTCTACCTCTCCTGTAGTCACAAATGCAAGGGAAGAACTTCGCGAGGAATTTATTCTTTCTCATGTATCATGATAGGGTGGAATTTTTGTTAGACTGTGTAAACTGTGAAGATGGTGTCTGTGAGGGAGATTGTGCTGGTTCAGTGACAGAGTCACTGAACAGTAAATTGAATTCATTAAGGTTCTAATGAGTCCCAGAACCTATGCAAAGGAATTGGTAAGAGCACTTAGTCAAATGTGGTAGGGAATGGAAGATGTGGATGATCAAAGTAGAATGTGGTTCCTGACTTACTGTCAGCAAGGCATTAGATCAGCTGATGATATGTGATCTGCATCTTTCTTTTTTTTTATGGATAAAGAAAGACAATCAGCACATGTCCATAGGTAAATAAAACCTGTGAAGTGAGTCCCAGCTGAAGTCATTGCACAGTATTAAGGCAGTTTGCTTCTCTTTTTACAGCAGGTATGCTATAGAAGCTGCTGTGTTAGAATAAGGACAGACTTTTGGTAACTTTTGAATTATTTTTGGGAATATTTTTGAAATATTTTTGGGAAGGTGCTTGAACTAAGTAATGGTTGTAACGCAGGCTTTGAGAAGCCACTCTCTGATTACCTTTTGGGCTTCATTTGATAGTTGACTTCATGTGAAAATAGTGGTGTTCTACTTCAAGTTTCAGTGTATCTTTCTGACTTCACATTGTGTTAATATTTAAAACCTGTAGGGAGTCTGATAAATAACAAATTGTAGTAATACTGATGAAGTGTTTGTTTTATGTATGTCAGAACATGGTAGTAGAACATTGGTGGAAGCATTAGACTCTCAATGCCATGGCTGGTATATCACAGATGACTTGAGAAATGTCTCTTTTTAGCTCTGTCTTGTGAGGAAAAGAGCTATTCTAGTAATCTTATTTACAATTTTAAGGAGTAACTTTATTTGCTTGAGGGTGTTTTTTCCCCAATATTATGAGCAACATTGTCTCCTTCAAAAGATGGTGTCTTCACTAAAAGCACTCACTGTGGAAGCAGACCTGTGGCTGGTTAACTGACTGTAGTGCATGTCAGACCAGAGAATATGTGATTTAAAAAAAAACAAAAACCCAAACCACCACTAAAAAGCCAAGCTGCTTAGAATTAGAAAAATAAGTACTTACTATCTGATAACTACCACGGCGGAAAGATTTAGTATCTCATTCCTAGAAGATGCATGCAAGTTCCTGCAGCAGTTTTTTGTTTAACACTGGGAAGATCTTAAAAGCAATGTTTCCTTTAAAATGTTCTCTCAGGAGTAAACTTCCAAATAGTTGATTTGGCAGCTTACATAGCATAGTGAAAGGTAGGAAAACTATTCAACATCTCTGATTAATGAATGTGCCAAAAATGTCTGGATGCACTGGAGTTAGGATGAGAGAAAAAGCCAATTCATTATATAGTTCAGAGAAATTTATGAGTGTGTGGGCTTAAAACCAACTGCAGTGCTTTTGTCAGTAATATGCCAAAAAGGGAGAATGTGCTATTTAGTCTCTCTTGGTCATGTCTGTACTCCACTGAACTACTTGATGTCTTTAAAAGCACAAATCTACACCATATGATGTAGGGTGAATGAAAGCATGAAGAATATATAGGAGATTTGTTTGGAGTTTATTCCCCAAACCAATTTAATTTAGAGAATCAAAGAATTTTATTCAGCCCATTAAATAGAATTACGAGATTAACAGGACATAATTGGAGTTGATTGTAGAGCATTCATAGGAATAATGAAGATTACAAAAGAATGGCAGAATTCAAAATGACAAATTGTTTGGAGCATGTTGGTTGCTACGGAAACGCTGTGTATGGAAACATACTAGACAGAAACATAACAAGATACTGTGATCCCAAAGCTCCTTTCTAACACCAGCTGATCTCTTGGGCTGGCTGTGGTTGAAGGCCAAAAGCACAGCAACAAGAACAGAGAGCTCCAGCTTTCCATATCTACAAGGTAGAAGTAATCCATCTGGCTTTTTAGAGGTACCAGTTGCATTGATTTAATGTTAACTGTTAACAAGGTGCAATGATTTGTTAGTTCTTCTCTTGACTTCTCAATGCATCTAGATGGAAACTTTTCAAAGTTATTACATATTGAGATCTGTCTAATTCTTAAAATTAGAGAACAAAACATTGAAAACAATACTCTTAAAATTAATAGTAATTAATATTTCATGTAATTGCATTAATTAAATTTGGCTATACAATTAGGGAGCTAATTATGTTTAAAATGCAATTGCACATTTCAATCACTGCCCACACCCTGGGGATCATCTTTTTTTTTTACCTCTCTCATTAGACCTTCTATAATCTTTGTCCTGTTGAACGGTGTGATTGAAATGGAGAATATGCATGCATAGATGTGCATTTGCTTTCTCCAGCAGTTATATCCTGTTACAGGTTTTAAATGCTTTATATTGTGCCATTTCATTAAAAAACAAACAAAATTAAGATTTTAATATTATTATTTGTCTTCTCCAAAGAATTATTTTTGTCTCCAGTAGGTAAATACGTATGTGAAATCATTGAGTCAGATATATAAAATATATTTAATTTCAAGAAATGGTAGTCTAGAAAATAATCACTCTTCGTTGAAATGCTTTAAGTTTTATTTTTGGTTTTGTTTTTTTAATGTGGAAGGAGGAATGGAGGAGCCACCTTGAATTGTGAAGTCAAATCCCATCATATCCCAAGCATACAGATTGTATAATGTTTTCCTTGAATATTTCAGATTTCATCTGAAAATTAATTGTGGTTGTTCCCCATTATCTCCATTTAAAAGGCTGTTGAGTCACACTTCTCTGGTGCTTAGCTCAGCTCTAGTTTACATTGTCTCTGTGATGTATTTGTTGTGTAAGCATTACTGTTTCCGAAATCCTCCTTGCTGCCTTTCACAGTCCTTGCTACAGTTTTCATTCACTTATACTGAAGTTGTACACAATGTCTCCACCAACTCATTAATAATTTTACACAATACTTGTACATAGAGATCTGTTGAAGACTTTAAATATATACTATTTTTGTCGTAATCACCATTATTCAAATAATATGGCAGTGAATTATTTAGTTAGTACATTTTTGCTACTTAGTAATGGTCTTAGTCAAAATGCATAGAAGATACCACAAACATAGATTTTTGACAGAAGGTTTTACTTTTAAAATCCAAAGGAACAGTGATAGGATGTATTTTCATGCTTTTTTGTTATGAACTGTATCATAATGGTGTGGCATGATGCGGCCTTAAAGTTACTTCTTGTGAAACTGAAATTTTTGTGCATCTGACTGCTGCTGTCTCATGCAGCCACAGCACATAATGCCTCTGCTTTCCAAAGCCTCTGGAACTGTGTGGTTGAATGATGTCCACATACATTAAGTTAGTCTTCTAGAGGGAATTCAGACAGTCTAAACTTTCCAAATTCTACTGCATAATTTTAAAATCTAATTAATACAGTGAACATTTTGCATATTTTTGATTCCTAAAATAAACCAGTGAAGGTTGGAAGGGTTGAGTCTTACTATATTTTGACATCTTGTTTATTGCTGAAGAGTTTATCACTGCCTTGTTTGAAATCTTCCAGGAACTTACTGCTTAACATCCAGAAAAACAGATTTTGGAACCGGTTTTTACTCCCTGAGAAGTAAAGAGCAACTGTTCAGTCACTCCTGTAGAATTGGTCTCAGAAACCTTCAAACAGGTTCTTAACAACACTCATCAGATGTGCATTCATTGTAGTTTAATTTAAATCTCTTGACATCTGCCTGTGGGAGCTTCTACACATCCTGGGCTCCTTTTAAATTGTTGAGTATGTTTAATACTAGTTAGGATTAGGACAGGGTTTTTTTGCTCTCAGGACTCTGCAGAGCTGACTGTCAAACTATTGAGTGGTGTTTAAAAGTGTACAAGTGCTGTCTGGTGTTCCAAATTCAAGATATGGAACATCTGTTTTGGGCTGGGAATAACATCTATCCTAGGGTGCATTAATTTTAGGAGAATTACAGACCAATGACAGGATTATATTTTCTACAGAAGTGCTCAGGAATTAGGCATGGCCATAAGAACTGTTGTTATACATGCAAGACTTGTGGTGCCACAAGACTACGAAGTCAAACATCTTGTAAAATAGAGGACAAAGAGCTGTGATTTTTGAAGTTATTTTACAATATTAAAAAAATATTTTTCTGTGAACATTTTTCTATTTCTTGGTCAGTTTGGTCTCAGACTTGTCTCTGCTCAGTTGGGTGCTAGACCACTCATATTTTGTGTCTTCTCTGTGTAAAGTGAAGAAATATTCTAATGTATATAAGAAAAATTTGATATTAGGTAGCACAGTAATGTCTGTTCTTACCTGTCACTTAAGTTGCATGCAGTTACCTACCTCTTAACATTTTCTCATTTATGCTGTGAATTTCAGTGTGTTTTTCTCTGTGAGATGTGGTGGATTCATACCTTTCCACTCCAAACTGGCAGTGTATTAATTGACCTACACAAACTCCACGGCTTTGTTTTGTGATGGCTCTAACAGGGACTGCAGACAAGGCTGAGGTGGTGCCAGTGCTGGATGACAGCAGCTCTAAGGGGTCCCAGGGGTTCCCACTTGTGTTGCAATGTGGCCACTATATGGAAAGTCATGAACTGGGGTAGACAGGCCAGTTTCACTTGTCCTGCCTTGTCCCTGGATCTACAGTGCAGACCAGCCCTGTCAATCGTTGTTTGTACCTGGGCATCCACCTGGAATGGTGGATTCTTGGAGCCTGGCATTCTGGAGTGCTCTTATCATCATCCTGGGGTGCTGTTGCTTGACAGTGGAGCATTAAATTCTGGAGTTAAAAATGCAGTAGCAGGTAAATTCTGTGAAGGTTTACTCTTGCAGCAGAAGGGCATGTCTTGATTATGTTCTTGTGGCTGATATTGTTTGCCTTTTCTATTTTTGAATTTCTTCCTAAGCTTTGAAAAGTGTTTCACTTTAATGCACAAAGCAGAGCTCTTAAAGTGTCGTAGAATAGGTAGAATAAGTGGTTTCAGTGGGGTGGGAGAAGGGGAAATAAGGTAATAAAACATACACAGATATCTCTGTAGGGTTTTCCTTTCTGTCAGTTAACATGTGAAATTTGAATAATGGTTGGACTTTCTATTTTTTCCTGGTATTCTGCCACTTCTTTTTTCCAGTATCTCATTTCCCTGACTTTGTTTTCTAAGATCTGATCATCTAGCTCACTCCACAGATTATTGTGAATAATCAGGTTTTTTGACTTATGTGTTTCATGGCACAGATTATGACCCATGAAGAGTTTTACTCTCAGTATCAGGTGTTGAGTATAGGTGAGAATGTTGTCCTTAAACTTTATTACAAGAGAAGTTTTGTTTAGTTAGTAAGCAGCTTGGGAGTTTTTTTAATAAGGACAAACTGCTTCATATGAAACAAAGTTATCTAGGTAAACTTAAGTTTCTTCCACACCAGTCATGTTTTTTGATGGTCTGGTAACGAGGGACAGAAAACTGATTCCTTAAGTGGCATGAAGACTTTTAATAGATCTAGACTGCTTCTTTTTAATAGAAAAGCTTGGCATTTAATAAGTGGGTTTGGAGGAAATAATATAAAAAATTAAAATCTGGATGGAGACAAAAGCTTTTGAAATGTTGGCAAGAAGTCAATCTGAATGTTATATATGTCATTTATTTCTGGTGCAGACATGGGGATTTTGGTTAATTAAGTAGGAAAAATGTTTCTTGTTAGTAACATCTTGGGAATTTCCTTGGAAGCTCTTGGTAATTGGAATGAAATATGCAGCATGGTAAAAAAAATGCCCTTTTTCATTTGGCACGTTATGGTTCTCAGCTAGAACTGTGATCTTAGGAAGATAAATCATATTTAATACAAAGACAATAGTGGTCTAGAATAAAATATTATTCTCTGGAGTGTTACACACAAGAATGTGTTTGATAGAATGTTATGGTCTAGAACACAATTTTACAGGTTTTTTGTGTATAGTCTTCAAAAGAGGACTTCAGAGTTAGAAGAAAGACACTTCTTAAATGAACAGCATTGTCTCATGCAGTTATCACACAATCACTTTAAAACAAACTATATGTTAAATAAATAAAATCACTTCTAGTTGTTTCCATAATTAAATAGGATCTTAAAATGTTGTTGTTGTATCACAAGCATTCCTATGATTGACTGCAGAGTTTTTAGCATCAATTTTTAGCAAACAAATCAGAAACCTCATTAAAAGTCCAACTATAGGATTTAACTGGTCACTTAACATTCTAAAACATCAGCTCATTTACACTAGAGAGAGAAATGCAGTGTTAGATTTTTCCATGCTGCTAACTCACCTACTAAAATAGTAGACTGCTGGAACAGCTGAGTGTGACTGCATGAGTCAAAATGGAAAGGAATTTCTATCAGAACAGCAGGAGGGAAAAGTAAAGGGAGCTGATTTTTAACTTGGGAAATTGGAGGAAGCTTATATGGAAAAATACATTGATAGTACTACCTAATATTGTACAAACGAATCCTTTGCCTCATCATGGAAATGTGCAAGTATTTTTAGTATTTCCTGTTATCTGTTCATACAGTATGTGTTTATTCCTGAATAAATACATGAAATGTATCTGTGGTGTTATATTTAAAATAAATAGGTCAGAGTAGGATTTAACATGATTGCGTAGTGAACCTAATGAATTCAAGATCTAGAAGCACTTTGCAAATTAGTTGCTATCTAGTGCTGTTAGTTTGTACTTTCTTCTATAATGTTTGGCTCTAAGCTTTTAGTAAATTAATCAGACTGGGACCACTTGAAACAGTTAAACTTGAAACCTCCAGACTGGCTGGTCTCAAATGACCTAAATTAAAACAACATTTACATAATCTATAGTACTCTTTGTTGGTAAAGCAAGCAATAGGTTTAATTGTGTTCTCTAAGTGCTGTGGGATTAATTTGCTGTTCCATTACAGCACAGTAGCCAAGAGCCTAACTGTAGGCTTTTTTGGTAAGAAAATGCAATGTTACAACTTTCCATAATATCCACAGGTTTTAGGACCTGCCCCAAAATGGTGTTCCTTCTTGGACAACTTGACTGAAGAACTGGAAGAGAATCCAGAAAGCACTGTTTATGATGATTACAAATTTGTTACCAGAAAAGACCTTGAAAATTTAGGTAAAACAGTTTTATATGCTCTTTGGCTACTTCTTTGTTCAGTTTTTAAACATTTACATATCTGATTTTTGTAATTTCAGTGTGATGTATGAAGACTGTTATAAATTCACTGATGGTAGTTTCCTCTTGTTTTCTTTGTTATTAATATTCCAGACTGATGGCTCTAAGTTCTTTGATTCCCAACCAATTCAACACTAGACACTTGTGTTTTGCATATTTTTATCCCAAGAATGTGATTGATATTTGCTAATATAATACCTCTGGGAATCTGCTATGTGTGCTTTCATATGCCACATGGATAGGAAGAGAAGTTGGTTTAGTTTTCAAAATATTTTTGAGGTGCTCAAAATAGAATTTGGAACTCACAGCCAAAGGCTGCCCTAATTAAATGTAGCAAGTTTCAGAAAATGCAAATCATTCTAGGACTAATAGTTTCAAGAAATTGGAACACTGAAAATTATATAGCAGAGAAGGTAAGCAACCTCCTGAGGCAGTTAGTCCTTTTTTTGTCTGTTATGTGGTTTGATCGATGTTTTGCTCCAGTTTACTTAATTTACCTCTGACTGTGAGTGTTGGGTTTGACCCAAGACAAGCCTCTTTAATTAAAATGATCTCTCTATCACACTAAAAAATGGGGACTATGACTTCGAAAAAATCCTCTGGAATTCTTTGTGAACTTCTATAGAGCATGGTGCATGTGGGCCTTTTAAAAACATGCTCAGTAACGTGTATTATGACAAGAAACATGGATTTGGTTGCTCTGAAGAAGCTTAAAATTTTTTGCTTGCCAGAGTGATTTTTATTCCCAGTTCTACTTAGTCTTGATGCCATGATTGTGACTGTTAGATTGATGTTTTGCACTGGCAGTTCTTTGTCTTAAGGAAGTGAACTGACTGGCTTGGAATAGAGTTCTTTTTATGTAAAAGCTCTTCGAAATTCTCTGGAACTTTTTCCCTAGGCCTTGCTCATCTCATTGGATCATCATTGCTCAGAGCATATATGCATGGCTTCTTCATGGACATAAGACTTTATCATAAGGTAAATAAGGCTGAATCTCACCAGTTTTTATTTCAACAATAAAATAAATGTGCTGGGGGTTTTCACTGTCTTTTTGTGTTTGTTTGTTTTTGTTGTGGCTGGGTTTTTTTCCATCCAGGTAATGGGCTGTGTCCTGTATTAATGGTATTTTCTTTTTACTTCCTTCTGCTTGTTCAAAGGCAAAAATGATGGCTAACCCCTTTGCCTATGAAGAATATAGAAGAGAGAAAATAAGGCAGAAGATAGAAGAAACACGTGCACAGAGAGTTCAACTGAAGGTGAATCCTAGAAACAAATAGCATACTTTGGGGAAAACTATTCATAAAGAGTAATATTTTCCTAAGTGTATCTTAGAGATGTAGTGACTTAGAGTTTGATTATGTTTATTATTGGACACACAAAGAATTTATAGAACTTCTTGAATGGAAACATAACATTCCCATACATGTGATTTTGAAAGGCTGGTACCAAACTGAAAATGCAACTCTCATCTCTTTTGCCACTTGAGCAGATAATACACTGGTAAAACTTTGCATTTTCTACTTCTGTCATTAAATTACTTAAGGCATTTAGACATGATACTCTGGAAAGAAATACATGAAAATTGTATTGTGTTTATAAATAGTAACTTTGTAGATTGGACCTGTTCAATATAAAAGGAAAAAGAGTTGCTTTTGAAGTTCTAAACCTGATACATTAGAAGTTAAAAATAATACATAAGTTCTTAATTCTTCTCGAAGTGCAGTTGCTTTACTGGTATCTAGAGATATTTGGAACCAGTTAAGGAGCTTTTCTGCAATAGTTGTAAGAACATAAGCCATGTAGGTTGCATGTGTAAAAGGCTAATTTATTAATTGTTTTCCTCTTTTTAGAAACTCCCAAAAGTTAATAAAGAACTTGCACTCAAACTAATTGAAGAAGAAGGAGAAGAGCAACAGTTCAGTAAAAAAAGAAAACAAAAGGTGAGCTCTTGTTTTGGTGAATTCTCTAGCTGGGAGCACAGAACTCGCAATGATTACGGATTCTTTATTTTTTTGTTGTTGCTGTTTGGCCAAACAGATTCAAAATACCATTGTTTCTGTTTCTTATAAATAACTTATTCTGGTAGGTGGCTTTAAGATGGATTTGACTGTAGCTGCAGCACAAAAAAAGACTATATAGTAGCTTGAAGCTAAAAATGATGAAATACTGTGAAGGTAATACAGGTTTCATAGGACTCTAGAGGCTGGTTAATGCAGCCTTAATATCACAGCTGTTAAAACAAGACTCGTTGTTTACATTTGTTTTGGTATTTTGGTGGAGACAGGATAGATGTTGTCTATAAAATTTAAGCTCCAATTGCCTTTTTTTGTGCATACAATTGAATATATTTTATAGAATAGCTCAAACAAATTGCTTTTATGCAACAGGAGTTCTTCTAGATGTTAAAAGTAATCCATTTCTCTGCTAAGAGAAGTTTTAAATGAAGAAATGGGTGAATGTTTAATATCTAATGGGAGAGGAGGCTTTGTATAGGTAGCACTTAATAGGTGCTCATTCTCACAGGAATATATCAATCATAAAAGGCAGACACCAACTGCATGTGATAAATAATGAAATCTTGTGTGTTAAGGTTTGTAGGAAGGATGAACTACTAAAAAGATAAGTGGTGGTGAAACTTAAATGCAAACTTAAGCAAATAGTACAATGAAAATGAGAGTTCAATAGCTGGGGACAGCTTTTTTCTTGGAGTACATGGAGATTGTAGACTGGATTGAGAACTAAATAAAAATGTATATAAAAATGTACATTCAGGTTATTTTTCTGAAAGAGTATTAGAGTCCTATTACAAGCAGTTTATTTTAGGCTTTGGGATTTACTTTTTGGCTGTGGTTGAAAGTTCCACATTTGTGTCATTTTTGTGTTTGAAATTTACTCTTCTTGTTTTCTGTATCCTTTGTTCCACCCTCCTTTTCTTCAGTAACGATAAAAACCTAATGCAGTAGTGGGATTAATGTGCTGGTATAAGTTGAGCAATGTTAAAAAATAAGCATCTTCTAATAAAAAGCTATGCATGCAATGATTTTAAAATGATAACTGGTCTTCTCATATGATGAATTAGTAGCTTGAACTGTTCTGAATTCACCAGTAGCATAATTTACACTGAGTTCATTTTACTTTGACATGAATTTAATCTGCCTTTTCCATTCTGTGTGTGAAAGTAGTGAAGAAAAAGTGTTACAATCTGTATAACATTTCCTCTGAAGTATTTACAGTAAAATAATAGTAGCATTGCGTAAAGACATGTACCCTTATAATTTGTTTTACATGTTGTAGGCACATCCCCATCAGGCAGTATATTTGCCTTGGAGGTACTGCTGATTAGTCAGTAGATATCAACATGTCTCCAGACTAGCTGGCTGAATGTATGAGAAACATTTATTTGAAAATATTAGTAATTGGGTATTTAAAGTGTCTGTACTGTGCATTAAAAAAAACTCTTGCTTACAGGTAGCTTAAAACAATCATTGTAAAAATACAGTGAGCATAAATCTTGATTTTTATTTAACCTGGAAGGATAGAGCAACTGGCATTTCATATACTGGTTATTAATTTTGTTTAATTAAGAGAAAGTGTTACTTATTTTGTTAATGTCTATTTCAGAATTGTTTAACTTGCTTATGCTTTGCTTCTGTTCCAGAATCTGCCCAGCCTCCTCAAAGATGATCGTTTTAAGGTCATGTTTGAGAATCCAGATTTCCAGGTGGATGAGCAGAGTGAAGAATTTAGGCTACTTAACCCACTTGTTTCTAAAATAAGTGAGAAAAGAAAGAGGAAGCTAAAGATCTTAGAACAACTGGAAGCACAGGGAGAGGTAAAATATTTTCCATTTGGATTAAGAAAACTCCGTAAGCTTTTTTTTTCCTCTGTTTCAAGCTTTCAGACTTCTCACTCCAGAAAGATGGAGGCAATGCAAGAATGTCTTATTAGCTACAATAATTAAGTGTAATTTATAATGTTAATCAACTTTTTTGATGTAATATCGTTTTTGCACAAGCACAAGTTTGAAAATCATAAAATATGTAGATGGTAACAACCTTGTAATATACTTTTAAGCTTCATTTGCTGTTACTGCTTTTGTTCAAAAATTGTAGTTCTCTTCAGCTGTATCTATCTAAAAGCTGTCACATACTCTGCAGGAATGATTTGGAAAGAAAATTAGTTGATGATTTCTTACTTTATACTATTTTTGTCTGCAGGAAGAAGAGGAAGAACCAGAAGGAAAAGCAAGTGATGCAGAAAGTTCTGAGAGTTCAGATGATGAAAAAGGCTGGGTTGAAGAGGTCAGGAAACAGCGCAAGCTTTTACGCCAAGAGGAAAAACTAAAGCGGCAGGAAAGGCTCAAGGAGGATCAGCAAACATTACTGAAACCTCAGTTTTTTGAGATTAAAGAAGGAGAGGAATTCAGAAGCTTCAAAGACTCTGCCAAAAAACAGAAATTAATGAAGTAAGACTAATGTTCTATTTTAATAGGTGGGGGTGGATGATTCTCAAGTATTTCCCTACAGTGCATGTCCACGATGTTTTGGCTTGGAAGCTTGTTAGTAGCTAGTAAAGTAGCTTGTTTACTTGCTAGTAAAGCTACATTTGGTGATCCAAGGGTATAACTTAAAGTGACATGGTTGCTGAAAGCTTTGTTTTATAGATAAACAAATGCACAAGTAGGACAGAAACACAACACAAATGAAATGAGCAAGATACTACTGAGTCAGATTGGGGGATCCATTATTCAGTGTTGGTGAAGTGCAGTTCTCACACGTAACAGTGATGGTCTTGTGGACTGGTTATATTTCTCCACCAATGTCAGTATGAGGTTAACAGGCTGGATGCTTTTCATGTGAATATCTAAAAGGATTTGAGGGAGAAAAATAATTTCTTCACCCCAGGAAAAGCAATAACAAATACCACAGACCTGTCCTGTAGATGAAGGAATGTGTGATGACATACACCATCCAAAGACTTCTAACAGAGTGCTTGTTAAGAAATGAGAGAATCTGTCCTAAGATTTGCTGCTAATAGATCCCCTTTCTGGTAGATGCACAGATAGGATATCACATAAAATGTTAAAAAAAAAAGAGGAATTTGAGGACAGAATAGGATGACCAAAAAAATGAATGTGGTAGCATCACTTCTTTGTTTTCTGAGTTGCTGTCATTGAGTTGACTTACATGAGGTTTTTTTAGCTTTGTTTAAGCAATTAGCTCTATACTCGCTGATCACTTTGTGTTCATCCAAGCATTGTTCTCAGTATGGAGTTTGGTGTTCCTCAGATTCTTAGAAAAAAATTAAAAATCAACAGCTGTTGCATTATCTGTTCCATATAATGCATATCTGATATGATTTTGTAGTCATAATGATTTAGCTTGTGTTGTGAGCTAACTTGTTTGGTTAAATAAGCATTTTTACATATTAGAATTCTGTGAAGAAAATAAATATGTTTAGTGCTGGCCTTATTCAGTGATAAGTAGTCAGCATAAAAGTAATTAATTCAAGTAGCATATTGAAAACTGGAAAGACTGTAGTGGCATGTACAATCTGGTGAGGCTGGCATGTTTGTCTTTGATTTGATATATCCAAGTTACAGAATGATGGTCTGTGACCAATATAATTAAGTACCTTAATACCTTCACTATGCATTTAATGGCTAGATGTTCTTTTTTTCTCTAATCATATAATGTTCTACCTGAGGAAACAGTTTATGACTTATATAAAACTGGGTGTTTCTTTTGACATGTTCCTGACTCAGCATGGCTCCAAGCCCAACTTTTAAAGCAGTGGTGCGTACTATAAATTTCTTTCTAGACCAACAGTCTACACATTTCTCTGTGCAGGGAAGCTGCAAAATTTGGTTCTGTAAAACACCCTGTCTCAAATCCATCTATGTTTAATTTTCCCTTTTTGTACTCTTACACTTGCACAACAAACCTGCAAATCCTTGCTTTCTTTCCCTGCAACATAAGTTTCCTACCTAGTAACTTGAAAGGAAACCATAAAAAGAAAGGATTTTTATCTGTGTTCTAAGAGATCTTTTGATTTACTTGATATCCCTTTAAAGAGTATGGTACTGAAGTTAAAACATGTCAAAATCAAAAACTATAGTAGTCATATTTTATAAGAAGTATGACAGTTAAGGTATATATCTTCAGAGGTGGCCAAGAAAGCCAACAAAAATATAGTTAGTATTTCTGAAGAGATATTCCTGTTTTACAGCAGGAAAAGTCCTGAAAAACTGTCTTTTATAATGAGGGGAAAAAAAATTACATGGGTAATTTTTTTGTTTGGTTTTTACGTTAGGGTAAGGGAATTTGCTTCTCATAGCTCTGTGAACATATCCCTTGAATTAATTTGTTGAGAAAGATGTAAAAAAACCCAGCCAAAACAAAAAAACCAGCTGTTGTTTGGGTATCAGTATGTACCATTCACTGTCATTTGAGGTCTGCACATTTTCAGATAAATAGAGCCATACCTGTGTTTTTTCAGTAAGATTACTACCCCACAGCATGTTGCTAGTATCTACTCACTTTAATTTTTTCTCCTGACTGAAGCAGTGTCTAGGCAGTCATGCTAAATAATTGCTGGGTAGTAGCCATATTTCTCCAGTTCACTTTCAAAGGGGAGAAAAATGGGACTTCACTTGAATGTAGAAATCCCACCACAATGTTGGTGACTGATCTTCTGCCACAGTTAGCTCTAAGGCTTAGCTTGTCTTTCCGATTCACACAGATGGAACAAGTTTTTAAATGTACTCAATGAAAAATATACTACAGAAAAAAATACAAAGTACCTAGTCATGAGAAATAAAGTAGTTCTTGACAGTAATTTTTCATTGTTAATCTGAAAAGTCTTTGTTACATAAAATGGCTCATTAACCAAAATTCAGTGGACTTCAGAGACTTCATGTATAGGCCACAGCCATGAGTTCTTCATGCACAGTAAATACCATTGACTTTGGTGGCTGCTATTTTTTTTATATTTATTATCTCTATTTTTATGATGATTTCTTTTCCACTTTTAAAATTGTATAGAAAATGTCTCTTGGCCCTCTTCAGAAAGAACTAATGAGGCACTAATAGCATCTCAAATTGCAGAAACTAATTTTTTTTACAGTTAGAATGTTTTCTAAGCACATGCAAAGTGAATTTGATCATACAAGCCGTGTCATATTCTCAGAGGGTGCCACGTAACTCATAGGACCTACATTGTAGGAGAAGGGTGAGCCAGGCTAAGGCTCACAGGTGCCTTTAGGGAGGCTGGCTGAAGCCAGCCCCTGTCCTGCCTGCCTGCCTCCCCCCTGAGCTGGAGGCTGTTTTTCCACTCCTCAGCTGTCCCAGTTTACAGCCCACCTTAACTGAAGTCAGCAAGCATCATATGAAGTACCAGCTCACAAGCTGGAGCAGCTGGGGCGCATCCATGTGT
This sequence comes from Oenanthe melanoleuca, assembly GCF_029582105.1. Taxonomy (NCBI): domain Eukaryota; kingdom Metazoa; phylum Chordata; class Aves; order Passeriformes; family Muscicapidae; genus Oenanthe; species Oenanthe melanoleuca. The sequence continues at coordinate 13,676,053 of NC_079336.1, forward strand.
CTTGCTTTTGCAGGGCATTAGCTTCCAGTGAAAGAACTGAAAACTGTCAGTTTTGACCACAGAAATTGGAGTTTGGTGCCTGAGGGACAGGCTCTACACCAGTTTGCTTACAGAAACTCAGTGATAAGCACTGTGCTTGAAGGCTTATGCTTCCTGGCTGGGCCCAGAGTCTGTCTTTATCACATTCTCTTGTTTATGTTGTTCTTTTATTCAGAAAACTGCTTAGACTGGTGAAGTGATTCGTTCAGAGATGAATTCATTCCAGTGTATAGTCAAGCTTACTTCCTGCCCTCAAAAGTGTTTCCAATTCAGAAATATAAAATTTCAAGGAAATGGAATATATCTAGCCTTACATTTTATTGGTGCAGTTTAATATCACCAACATTTTTGGACATTTCATAGAAAACTATAGCAGTAGAAGGGTGTGATTTCTTTCTCAATTAGAGTCATGTTACTTTTTCAGCAGCAAAAACAATGAACTTTACATAAATTTTAAGTGCTTTTAATGAAAGCAGTATCTGGAGGGAATTATTGAATTTATCTTTCTGTTTCTTTAATGTTTATTTTTTTAGTTATGACATTTCAGGTTTTCAGAGAAATTGAGATTAGTTTCGACTGCGTTGTCAACTTTTATTATAGTAAAAACACGGCAGAAAAAGGGACTAATGTTGATTTTTCTCTGCAGGAAAACTCTTGAAGATCGTTTAAAGCTTGAAGAAAAACTTGGCACGCTCAATGTGTCTGATACCACAGTAGGCAGCAAACAGGCAACATTCAAATTAAAGAAGGTGAGCTATATATATATATATATATATATAATTTTTAAGATAATGCACAAGTAACTTTAGTTTTTGCATGAAAGAACAGGAACTTAAAACCGTCAAGCAAATGTCCCTCTTCATTTCTTTATAAGCTGCCAACTCTTCAGGTTCTTGCCAAGGGAATGAAAGCCTCTGGTAGTACTCTCTGTTTATCCTGTATTAACTCAGGCAACACTTCTAAAGTCTTAGGTTCTGGTGGAAAATAATGGCTTTCATCTTTTAATTGTCATTTGCAGAGGTACCACCAGATGCTTGTGGCCGTGCCTGACTTCAGTGCCAGCACTGATCAGATCTCAGTCTGCAGATGCAAATGCAATTTAGGGTGCTGCAGTTCAGGCTTTCTCTCAGTTTAGCATGTTGAGTGGTCTCAGCATGATAGAAGCAGAGCTCCAAACCACCTTTGTTATTGACCTTATGGAACACAGGTCACAGGAATGAGCTCTGCTCATATACTGGTTGTCACATTCCATACGGACTGTGTAGTTGACTGCTACTATTTCCTTCCCAAGGGTTTTGATTTTCCATTCTAAAGAATTTGTAGATTGCATGCAGGTGATTGTTTTGTAGTATGGGGACAGTTAAATAAATGCTTATGTGCATCTGCTATTGCTGCAGTACACTTAGGGATTTTTTTTTTACTTGAAAATTGCTTTAAAACTGAAGATAGGATTCAGTTTAAAAGCAGATGACCCATATGAATTGATACTTGACCTGACAAAATTTATTTTGGTTGAAATTGGTTTTCCTCAAGTAATTATCTTTGCTATAGCACATTTCTCCTTACCACTGGTCAAATACTGTTCTCACTCGTAAAACATTGTCACAAAAAAGGCTAAGTGGTTATATAATTGTCAAATTGGATATGCCTGAGGAAAAAAAAAAGCAGATTTGTTGACTGTCTCTACCTTCCTTACTTTACTGTTTATTATCTGTTTGTAGATGTCGTTTTTAATCTTTTAAGAGGATCTTACAGATGTCCTCTTTGTTTCCTATATTCCTGGAATTTAAAATGTGGTGACTGTGGATTAAGTTGCAAATTCCTCTGCAGTGCCATGTTGGGTAACCTTTCTGGCAATTTTGCCAACTCTGTAACTGATGGTATCTTGTAGCTTATTTAATTGGCTTTGCAGGGCTTCAAGGCACAGTATTTTTTACAGTAGCTTTAACTTAAGAAGTGCAAAGCCACAAGATTTTTTGCAGTTGGTGGTGCACACTAAACTGTCAGCTTTTACTGAGAAATACTTGGGAACAAGGTAGACAGACCTTGCAGGAAGAAGACAGCAGTGGTTTGGAATGCCACTTTTACTTGATTCCATCAGATAAGATACAGCTTTAAGGGTTTTCTTTAATTATGGTGCTTCTAACGTTTATGGATTTTCCCTGACTATTTAACGATATTGCTTTATTGAAATACGTACACATTAAAACAATTTTTAAAAATCTAATTTGAAGAAAAATAATGCATCTGCAGTGGAGGATATTTTCTCCTATCAAGAGAGCAAGAAAGTAAGACAAGTCTTCTCTCAACGAAACAGACCCTATGTACATCTTCTAAAGTCCCAAAGAATGAAGGAGGAAGAGCTAGGAGGAAGTCACAGTATGCAGTCCTGGCATCTTTTTCAGAGGATGAAGAGTTGGAGTTGGCAAGCCAAAAAGGGGTTTTAGTATCAGTTGAAACATCAGCTTCCACTCTGTGATGCCATACCTCAAAGGGCAGGTGTATTTAGGAGTCGGTGGAAAGATTTTGTAGGGGAGAGAATTGTCCTTCCATAGGGTTGGTGTCACTTCAACTCCTAAGTGAGTGGAACTGAGGCTGGACTTGGCTCCTGCAGGTGTGGTATGTTGGCAACCTCCTGATGCCCAGCTAGCATTGACAGAACCAGTTATGAAACTTTGTCAGTGATATTTCACAGTTTAGTTTTCAGAGAATTTGAATATGGTTCCTGCAGTGTGGCAGCTTATTTTTCAATTTCAATATGCTTTATCATAGCAAACAGATCTAACAAAATAGCAGGATTTCCAAAATACCAAAGTAATTACACTACTAGGTCAGTATGGAAGATACTCAAAAACACCAAACCTTAAAATTTCTAATGCAGATCAAGGTCATTCAGTTTCAGTACACTATGAGTAGCTGTCTATATGATCTTAAGAAGAGGTCTGGAGACAGAGAGAAGCTACCTGTATTTTCAAATAGTGGATATCTTGTTGCTGTGCTTGCACAGAAAATGGGAATTCATAAATTTCATCAAAGTCTAAAGACCATTAGCTTTTTCTGCCTTGATACCAGTATGGGCTGATTGCTACATTTGGTAAATTGGGTTGTATCTCACCTCAGCCAAAATGCTGTCCATGCAAGCAAACCTCTAGCTCAGCTAAATGGTGAGACTGGGGGAGGTGAGCTGATATGAATGCTGTTGGTTACAGAATGAGATGCAGTGGGAATGCAGCTGCATGCCCAGTGGTAATTCTGTCATGCTATTGATGCAGTTATCCTGGGCTGCTTGAAATTGCTCAAATTGCTGGAGTGCTTTTTGACATGGACAGTTGCCTGAGCTTGGCTGGTTCAAGTTACATTTTATGCTTAGTTTAAAGGCAAACTTTAGTCTTCCAAAGAAAATAGTAGTTTGTGGCTGTAAGAGCCATTTCATCTACATGGTACATCAAAACATCTTCCAGCATGTTTTTGGTTAAGAGAAGAAACATTAATAGATCATGTGCCATAGGAGCAGAAATTTTAGAATTACTTTCATGTAGAAAGTCTTTCTAGAATTGCATACAGCATATCAAACACTTTCAAGAACTCCTAAGAACACATTTTAGGAAACGTATGTTCAGCAAATTTAACTAATTGTTCTGTCTTTTTAAAATTAAATTGTGCAATATTAAGCCTGACAGATTTTAAGAAGCATTTGGACAATACTCTTGGGCACATAGAGTGATTCTAGCCAGGGAGACTCCTGCAGGGCCAGGGGTTGGATTCAGTAATACCTGTGGGTCCCTTCCAAATCAGTTTATTCTATTCTGTGATTCTGTGATTAAACTTGAAAACACTAGTTAATGAAAGTAGATACTAAGTAGCCACAAATTGGGATCGGTGTTCTTAAGGGTGTTTACACATAAATTCTGCAGTGTAGTGTTAAGCATTGTTTTTTTTTATCTGAAATACATTATTCACTGTTTTTTGATATCTTTATGTTAAACATTGGCTCTGAAAGACTTGGAATGATAATGCCTAAGGGTATCTAGAATTAACAGCTACAGTCTGACACAAGATAGCATGGGGCAACTAATGGTAACATTTGCAGATATGATTAATGGAATTCTGACTTGATATATTGATACTGGGACAATGAGGTGATGTGTCAATTTACAGGAACCTGAGTCTATTTTTGTTTTAATATTCCAGTCAGAACAGCAAAGGAAACAGCAGGAAGCTGAGAGACGACATCGTCAAGAGAGGAAAACTCTTCGGCGCTCTGCCAGTCATCTCAAGAGCAGACGTGGAAGAGGACGACTATTTCACTGATTTCTGTTCTTTTTTTAAGAAATTTTAACCTCATTTTTCATTTGAAAAAGGGGATTTTTCAGATTGGGACACAGTACCAATGGATTTGTATTTATTGGTGAACACAAAACCAGAACTTCCTAAACCTTGTGTTAATTAATGAAAAGTTTGTGAAAGTACTGACCAAAGGACACTATAAATATGGTCCATTGTGAACTGTATTTATTCAGAAATCACCAGCAACTGGTTATTGTGTAACCCTGGATGTTTTCTATATAAGAATTTATGTATACAAGGAGGCTGTCTGTCTTTTATTTAACTTAAGACCTGTGAGTTTCAGTTTCTGAAATCTTTGTGACTGCTTAGATAAAAAATCAAGGGTAAGTTATTTTGTCTAAAAACTTATCTTTACAAGGACACAACACATTTTTCTGGTTCTTGAAGGGTGACACACAATTGTGTTTTTCATATATATTCATATATATTTCATATATATTCGTATATTCTTGGGTTGCCTTTAGTAGCAAATGGTACAGATGGTTGTCAGGAGGACAATTGAGAATGCCTGATATGGGTTCCTCTGGGTCATTCTGTAAGGAAACCTCTCTTGCCACATCAATGTAAAAAGGGGAAGCTCAGAAGGAGGGTAGTCCTGTAAACTTAGATTTTGTAAATATCCAAATCCTCACGTTTCTGTTTTGGAAAGTCAGTCATGGTTCAGCATAGGTCAAGTGCTACATGTTCATATAACAAGCACTTTAGGGCAAGGCCAGCAGTTTCCTATGCTTCAAATAAAGAGTTTAGTTAAATAATTAAAAAAACCCTTGAGCCTAAGTAGGTCCCTATTTAGCAAATAAATTAAGTTTTACCTTTGATTCTAAAAGATCCTTTTTATTGCTTTTTAAAAGCCTTTATGAATTGCTTTTTTCCTAGCTAAAACCTGAACTTTGGATCCAACAAGAACCAGTGAATCTCCCTGTCACTGTTAATCTTTTTAAAAGACTTGCAGGTTCTTAGGTGTTTTGCTATGTAAACCAGGGAGGTATTAATCTGGTCATGTCTCTTGGACAGTATTTATAGAATCTTTGCAATTACTTCAGTAAAAACCTTGGTTTCTCATAGCCTTATTTTTTTTGGTTTTGTTTTGTTGTTAGATGATAGGAAAATAAGCCACGTGGGTAATTTTTTTCTCCCTGACTTAATTTTACCTGCTTTAATTCATTCTGGTTTTAATTGTATTGCTGCCTTTAGTTTAAAAAGGCCCTTTCACCTGATATTTTTACCTTCAAAAACTTTCATTGTAGTCATCACCTCTGCCCTTGCATTCAACTAAAGGATGAGTCTCTCAATACCTAGTTTTTTATCTCTAGCTGTCAAATTTCTGCCTTGTCCATACTTTTTATTTAGCACAGAACTATTCAGTTTTCCAATGTCAGCCTCACCCATGCTGTAAGTACCATTACTACTTCTCCTTAGAAACTGAGAAAATATGAGTGTAGTTGTGGTTGCTTTGGGGTATGTCCCACTTTTTAGTGTGTTGTCCTGTGATATTCAAGACTTTGAAATCCAAATGCAACATCTTCCCCCTGGAGCATTGTATTATCTCTTAGAAACTGTGTGTGATTCTGGTGTGCTCACATCATACATGGGGCTGTAGGAATGTGGAAAGGCTAACAATGGAAACTGGCCTCCATTGTTTTTGATACAGGGAGAGTTGGGGACTGAGAGCTGGCATTTTAAGAGCAGGAATTTGGCAGAGTTTATTCCTTCTCATGGTGGGACTAAATCCCATTATATTTGATCTAGAGCTGCATTTAATGGTTGAAGGCAGCTGTATTTCAGCAATGATTTTTGTGGGCTGTCAAGAGCAGTAAAAACTAAATGTGGTTGATCTGCAGGGTGGTGATGTATTGAGTTTGAAATGGTTGACTTTCAGCTTAAAATGAGTGTATTTCTTGTGTTTTGAGATTCTTCTGACTGAGTGGTTTAAGTCAGTGTTTTGCTTTTCATGCACTTGCATTCATAATGTAAGTATTAGGATAATATTGATCATGTTTTTAGGTTGAAGTCTATATGATTAAAGGAAAATGCTTTGTACTGTTAGATAGAAGGCAAACTGCCCTTAGCATGCCATTTATTTCACCTCAGAGAAAGTTGGGATACTCTTCAAAACACCTCCTTTGACCTGCTGGCAGTGCTCTTCCTAATGCACCCCAGGACACCACTGGCCTTGGCCACAAGGGCACTGCCAGCTCATGGGCAGCTTGTTGTCCACCAGCACCCCAGGTCCTTCTCTGCAGAGCTGCATCCCAGCAGGTCAGCCCCAGCCTGTGCTGGTGCCCAGAGTTATTCATCCCCTGGTGCAGGACCCTGCATTTGTCTTTGTTAAATTTCACTGTTCCTCTCTTCCCATCTCTCCAACCTGTTGGGTCCTTCTGAAGGGCTGCATGGTGCTCTGGGGTATTGGCCACTCCTCACAGCTTTGTGTCATCAGGGAACTTGCTGAGGAGGCTTCTGCCCCTTCATCCAGGTCATTGATGAGTAAGTCAAACAATATTGACCCTTGGGGGACACCACAGTGACAGCCCCCAATTAGACCCTGTCCCACTGATTATGACTCTCTGGGATCTGCCAGTTCTCAGTCCACCTCACTGTCCACACAGGGGCCTGGCATGAAGCATGTTTAGATTGTTGAGATTGATTAAGCAGATTAACAGCAGGTTAAAGCTGTTCTTGAGCAGCTGTCTGGGGAAGATTGGAAGTTTCAGTAGAAGCTGGCATATTAATGCAACATCATTGCAAGTGAATTAACTTCCATCATGCAACCAAAGCAGGCATTTTTTAAATGTCAGCCTAGGTTTCATTAATGTTTTTCTGTCAGCAATCACTTCATTTTCCATACTGCAGGAATCAGTATTTATCCAGAATTGCAATTCCTAGAAGCTGAGCAGCTGCTGAGATCCTTTGTGACATTTAAGATTTGTACTCTTAAGGTAAGGGTGATCAGATGCTGTAGCCTTATGGAAACCCTGATTGTTTCATACATATGAGAACTTAGTGGTGAGAATCAGTTTAAAAAACTCAGTATAAATAAATGTACAGATAGTGGTTATATATGAGTGAAATGCTGGTGAGATAAAGGAATGACCTAGGTCTGATGTGTCAGCTGTATTTCAGTACATTACTCCACAGGTAATATGATTTATATCAGTTAGGCTATTAGTCATTCAACAAACATTGAACCAAAACTAATTATCTAATGTTCTTTCCAAAAATTCTATTACCAAGCCAAGAATCGTTCTGTGTTCCTGTGGCTGGTATAATTGTTTGAAATTAAGAGCATCTACCAATTTAAATGAAACAGTTAAAAAAATTTACTGTACCACACACTGCTGGTTTTTAATGTCTGAACAAAAGAAACATGATGTTAAAATATTACCCTGCATACATAGCAAGTGTGTGTAAGATGTATATGCACATTCTTACACTCATGGGATTTGTGTGGAGCTTAAAGCAGGTTTGAGATGTCAGGCTTCAAGGAGGAGTTGTGAGAGAGGATGGAACAGTTTTCAGATTACTCCATCTTGTTTTTCAGCAGTCTTTTATGTTTGTATTCTTCATGTTTCCAGGTTTGAAAATGTGGAATATAATTTAATTCCAGGAAGAAAGAACCATATTTCAGATGCAGGAATACAGTGAAGCAGTGCAGCTCCTTGCCTGGGTTGTGCAATGTCCACAAAAAGACTTGTGATGTTGGATTAAACAACTACAGCTATAGATGTCTGTGTACCTTCAGGTGTAGTGGAGCCTTCCCTGAGGAAGAGGAATGGTTTAGTGAACTTTAGAGGACCTCTCCAGCCTGATTAGGGCATAAGAAGGAAACATGTATCATTATTTGACTGGAGTAATTTCCCCCCTTTGTCTCATCTTTCCACTGAATCACTCACTAGTTTTATCTTTTTATCTCTTTCTTAAAGATTAAGTACTTCTTTTGGCATTTGTCCATAGCTAATATATTTTGTCTGATCTTGAGAAGTATGGAGATTTTAAACTGAATGAAAGCACATAAATCTGTTAATAAATTTTACCTCTTGATCATTATCTCTCTATTTCAAAGCCCGTTTTACTCAACAACTGACTCTGTGTTGAACATGAAGTAGTTCTGTCACCAAAAAGAACAGTTTGTAGTAAAATCTGCAGAAAATATTCAGATTTAGCACCACTTATACTTTATGCAACTGGAAGAAAAGGAATTCCTGAATTTTAAGGAATCTCTAGGTCGTAGAATCATAGATTCATTTGGGGCAGAAGGGAACTTGAAGATTTTCTAGTTCCAAGCCCCCTGCCATGGGCAGTGAACCTTCCACTAGACCAGGTTGCTCAGAGCCCCATCCAACCTGGCTTTGAACACTTCCAGGGATGGGGAGTCCACATATGCTCTGGGCAACCTGTGCCAGTGCCTCAGCACCCTCACAGTAAGGAATTTCTTCCTAATACCTAACCTAAACCCACCCCCTTTCATCTTAAGGCCATTCTCCCTTGTCCTATCTCCATGCTCACCATGCCCATGTGCAAAGTCCCTCTGCAGCTCTCTTGAAAGCCTCCTCTAGCTATTGGAAGGTGCCCTAAAGTCACCCCAACCCTTCTCCTCCAGGCTGAACAACCCCAATTCTCAGCCTGTCTTCATAAGAGATGTTCCAGCTCTGTGATCAAATTAGTGGCTCATCTTTGTTTTTTTTAATTTGACCCCAGATCTTTAATCCACATCAGCCCTAGTTGCAAATTTCTGTTCATAAGTGACATGTTACTTTGTGTTTGTCCTGTAAGTGACATTTCCATACAAAATCCTTGTGAGTATCCCCTGGTACAGACTGGTTTGCACTCATGGACCAGCAGAGCTAAAATAGGTGGGTTTTTGTTAAAATGAGTGAAAATCATGACGACTAAACCATCCATATTAGTGTAAGTTCAGAAATGTCTGCCTGTTGCTGACTGTTTTTCAGCACCTCCATCTTCTGTTCTTTGCTTAGTGTTTTAGATTATGAAGCATATCAAAGAAGAGAAGATTCACCCTGAGCATATTCAGAAAGGAGTAATTTTTATCTTTCTCTTTGAAAAGGATTGGGTGCTGCACTTCCTTTGACAGCTATATTTAATTAGAGTTGAAGAACAATAAGTTTGCAGTAAGATCAGGTACAAATTGAAATGTTCTCATTCAGTGGGGTTATGCTGAGATTTGGGTCAGTTTACCTATGCAGGCAAGGCCTTGTTCCCATTTAATTCTTCATTGAGTGGGGACAAAAGTAAAAATTCCATTTCCTCATTAAAGAGAAAACTAGGCAGTTAAAGTGGGAAATACCAGCCCAGCCCTAATCAGAATTTATACTCCCAATTCCTGGAACCACCCTTCCCTACAGCAGTTTCTGACAAAGCTGCTCTCTCTTTTTTACTTATTATCTCGTTTGAGCATCTGGCTCTTTGTTCGGGAGTGCCTCTCTCTACACTCCACTTTTTTCTGTTAATATCAGGATCTCTGGTACAAATTTGTACAGATAAAGCACAGATTTGAGAATGAGCACTAAAATGGTAGTGTATGGCTGTGTATGGGCACATCTTGAGCAGAAAGGATTTGTGTGAGCCTGGAGTTCCATAGAGCTGTGGCACCAGAGGGGATTCAGAGAGCTGGTGCACACTGCTGTACATGGTACTGGCAGTAGGCAGTGCAGTGTTGCTTTTGCCCCAAAATCCATTTCTGCTCTCTGTGTATCTGTACTGCTAGCTCTCCTTCACTAAGGTCTAGGTGTTTTAACTGGGATTGGCGTGTTTTGTATTTTTTTAAAGAGTTTTACCTGCAGCATTAGTATAATTGCAGTGTAGAGTTAAATACGTGTAGTTGCAATATGTACAATTACAAAAACATTTGGCATTCAGAAGCATCCAAATGATATATTTTCTGATTTCAATCATGTATATTATGTCCTTTCCATTTACCAGCATTTATTCTGTAAAAGCATTTTCTTCTGTTTTTTAATCTTTATAATATTGCCATAGTATGGAGTGCATATAGCATGGGTCATAAAAGACCACATGCCTACCTGTGAAGATTTAATCATCTTATGCAAGTGACAGTGTTGTGAAAAGTAATTATATTGTCTGCTGGGGTTCTGCTGATATTCTTATAAACTGAATCAAAAGGGAGGTTTCATCATAGGTACTTTTTCTCCTTTCCCAGATGTAAACTGTAGATTGCACAATGGGACTGTGACGCTGTTGCACTGAAAATGAGGCAATATTTTAAACAGATCTCCACAGCAAATAAGTATCCTCTATCAGAGATATTTTAGACAGGTTTCAACAAATCACTTTTGCACAATGTCATGGTAACTGCATTGCTGCAACTTAAGTATCACTAGAAGAAGAGTGTAGTGATCATTCTCCAGTTCTTAGGACGGGGCCTGACACTGTTCAGTTTACAAGTACAGACACAACCAGGAGCATTGTGTAACATCTCACATTTGCCTGTAGTTGGGGACTGGTGTTGTTCATCTGCAACTCAGCCTGTAAGGGAAGACATCAGAATAACTGGTAACTTTAGAGGCAGTTATTCCAGAAGAATTCAAAGGTGATTATCCTTTATTCCTGTAATCTGTCTCCCAAATCATGAAAGGTTCCATCTAAAAACTGGAAGAAGATGGAAATTTCTCCAGAGCAGAGGTGAGGCACAAGGCTATGTCAGGTATCCAAGAAATGCTTGCCCCTGGAGTGGTGGGAAAGAAAGTTTCTTCAGTGATGGCATTTGGGATACCTGTGAGGATAGGGCTGTCAGGATATGCTGGATAATGGTGACCAATTCAAGGAGGATTTACTCCCAAGCAGAGAGAGCACTGCACCTCTGGGTGCTGCAGGATGAAATGACTGAACAGTCAAGGCCAGTGGCTCCTTCCCTCCAGGGGATCTCTCTTTCCTTTCTTAAGTGATGTGTACATGATGTCTACTGAAATGATTTCTAGAAAGTAATGCTCAAAAGTGGATGTCTGCCTTGGCCTCTAGTGATGTTTACATGCTACCTATTCATTGCAGAAAAGTAATGGACCTCTAGTGTCAGTTATGCCACTGTTTTTCCTTACCTCTGAAGATCTGGGGAATCAGAGCTCTTTCCTTCAAAGAGGCTGCTTCCCATGAAACTGTAGGAATTTCTCTTAGAAAGAAATAACTTAGAAAAAGTCACTGTTTGGTAAGGCAGTCAGTAAAGCAGCTGGAAAGAAAGGGGGAAGAGAGGAGATATGGAAAATCACTTGGAATTTGGTGAAATGTTTCCCTTAAAACATTTTAAAATTAAAAAAAAAAAAAAAAAAAAAAAAGCTTATCAATGGAAATGTCAAATCTTCTAGAGCTGAAACTAATCTGCTCTAATTTGGGGTTTTCAGTGTTTAATTTTATTGCCATTTTCCCCTGGAAGGTGCTGTCCTGTCCTGACCTGGTGTGGTTTCTTGCACTTAGTGGTCTTTAAAAACTGGATTCCTCCAGCCAGCATGGCAAGGCTGGTACAGCTGGTCAGGTAGAAATAGTAATGTAAACTCTTTCAAACATTTCTTCTGATTCTGCTGCCCTCCATCCCCTGCAACATCTAGAATTATTGGGCACTCTCTAATCACAAGGGCTAAAGTGCTGGGCTCTCTGAACCCTTTTTATCTTCCCTTCCTCCTATGTAAGCATGTTTCTGGCACCTCTTTTTTATATTTTCTCCTCCCTGTCCAGCTGAGGAGGGCAGTGATAGAGGAACTTTGGGGCACCTGGTGTCCAGCTAGCATCAACCTACCACTGATAGACAACCTCTTCATTTTTTCAGTCTGTCTTAACTGGTAAGTTTTGACAGCAAGACAATTTCTGCACTAAGTAGGAATAGTACAAATGAAAATTATTATCGATGCTGGTTTTCCCTAGTGTAGTTGGAAGTTGGTGACAGCTAACAGATAGGAGCTAAGTGGAAATGATTTCTTAATCACAGGAAGCCTTGGAGCTTCTGAATTTGGGACCTCCCTGCTTCTGGCTTACCTCATGTATCATCCTCATCTAGCTCATTATACTGAGTAATGCATTTTAGGGCATCTATACAGCTAACTTCAATATACAAAACAGGCAGAAGAACTAGATGGGCTTAAGGAGCTGTTATTATGTAAGGTACTTGTACAGCCAACCAACTTCTACTTTAGAGCTTGTGTTACTCCCACAGGTCGAATTTCCTGCTTCTTGGCTAGGACAAGAATTAGGACTGTCCTGTGAGCTTGCTCAGAGTTCAGGTGTGCTCAAATCTCCAAACTCAGCTCAGAAATTCCCAGGGCAAGGCTGTCCTAAGATTTTGGCAGCATCCATGCCTCCAGCCTTCCCACTACTGTGCATTCTCTGAGTAATCTTCCTGGTCTTTCTTGAAAGCCTTCTGTATGTCAGTGCATTTTAAAGCTGGTGTATCTAGAAATATCTTCAGTATTTTAGCAAGGTACCACAGGTTCCCAGTGGATCCTAGGCAGTGTTCCTCACCACCAAGCTGAAAAGTGATAAAATCAAAATTTTCCATGGGAGATTCAACTTTATTCCATAAATATTACAGGTCTATAGAAGTAAAGTTGGCTACTGGGTTCAGAGAAAGCACTATTAAGCCCTAAGGCAGAAGGGCATAAATACACAAGGGACAGTGACTATTCTGGGACACTTCAATTTCTAAATCAGATGATGTGAATGCCTCAAAGCAAGAAATTTGAAAGCTATTCCATTTTCTTTGAACACTGTTTTGCATGGGGATTTCAAGCATTGAAAGATGGAAATTCTGTTATGTCAATGGGATCTCACGTGTTTTAACTGGAGAAGCAGTGATAACATGTGAGCAAGCTGTGGTGCCATGCTTCAAATCCCTCAACAGCAGACCTGTATCTCGGGTGAGCTAGACTAGCATGTGATCATTAAGCTCTTAGTTGGGTGCATAACTACCCAGAGGCAGAGAGAGCTAATCTGAATGATTGGTATATAATTTTTATTGGCTCTCATAGATGCTGTTTGCATTCATTATAGAGAACCCATTGCACAGGGTGAACTATTATTGAATCATTTCTTAGAATTATCAAGCATAAACCAGCTTCTATCCCACATGCAGGCTTTGAACTGTTACTGAGTAAGTTTTTCAATTCATTTTCTTTGGGCTTTTGTTCCACCTGCAGATCAAGAGACACTCTTGCTGGCACTGGAGGAGCTTTACCTGTGTTGAGATGATGTTGGCTGTATATTTATTGTGACAGTAACAAGGTGCTGCCTGGCTTACTGGTTGCTTGTTGGCTTGGGTGCTGTTGAGGGGAAGGAGTATGCTGGGATAAGGGGAAGTGGCTGTGTAAGTGTTAGAACTCCCTGGCTTAGAGCTGCCTGGCCCCTGATGGTGGCTGGGCAGAGTAGACTATGGTTTCTGCTCTGCCTCAGAGACCAAAGTATAGCAGGGTGCTCTGCTTGGGAAATCAGATCTGCTGTATGCTTTTCACAAACCCACTTCCTGGTTGCCAGATAATCTCCCAAAGTGGAGTGAGGATGCAGGGAAACACTGAAAGCTGTGTAAGATTTCTTTCACGCACATTCCCAATGTATGTGCTGTGGTGGGTCCCAAAATCAGAAGAGGTGAGATGAAGATGATGTCTGAGAAATAGCATTTGCAAATCACATCATGCAAAGAAAGATATAAGCAAACAGTGGGTTATTGCATATTCCCTTATGTCCTCTTGAAAAATAGCTAAAGATTTACGTGACCTATAAGTTGCTTGGTTTTTTTTCCTCTCAGGGTCTTACTCTGAGGTCTTCTGTTATTAGCAGACAAGTGGTATTGCCAGGAAAGTTGCTGAAACTCTAACTTTTAATAGTGGTCATCAGCCTTAAGAGTGGAAGACTGGAGCTGCATCTCACCACAGATACCCAAGCCTGGAAATCCCTTCTCAGAGGCAAAACAGCTTCCAGGCTCTGACTAGGTGCTGTGAAAAAACCTGAAAATGCTTTCCATGGCCATATCATGCTTGTTATGGGGCTGAGCAGTCTGAAGTGTTTGATGGCTCCTGCCCAAGTCAGCCTCATAGTGTCTACCACATATGAGTAACACCCAGCCTGTGAACCACAAGTAAAACCACTTCAGTGTAGTTCCATTAAGGTATGTTCTACAAAAAACTTGAAAACAGCTCCCTGCAGTCCACAAATGCCTTCTGCTTCTACAAGTCCTCTCCTTTTCCTATGCAAGATCTTTTCTTAATGCTTTTGAAACCAGAGCAACAAATGAAAATATTTCCAGTTTGTTTTAAACTGTTGCTGAGAACATCTGAAGTGATTAGACAGAATGTTTCTTTCATTTGTTTATTTTTCATCCATTAAATGGATTGGCCTTTAAGCAACCTGATGGAAGGTCTGATGGAAGGAGTCTCTTGGAACTAGATGATCCAGAGGTTCCTTCTAACCCAAACTATCCTATAATTCTATGAAACACAGGTATCGAGCAAAAAATTAAACCATAAAAGATGTGTTTGTGGAATAAAATCTGGTTGGAAGAATGCCAGTCTTAAAGCTAGTAGTCTTGAAGGTGGTATTTCTGTCAACCTTCTGGAAAAGAGCATGACAGGACACTTTTTGCTGTTCCAAAAGTACTTCTGGTTTGGTTTTTTTTTTTTTCAGTTTAAAAGTGTTGTTTTGACCTGTTTAAACTCTGACCTGAATTCCCCAGATTTTTTAGGCAGTACTCTTGAAGGATTCAGGTACCATTCACAACAGGCCAGAAAACTGTTTTCTCTTGCACAAGCTGACTAGAAAAGTCTCCTTGTCTTCACCCCTGAGCAACAAGACTTTTGGGTATAGGGCTCAGCAAGCAGGACAGGTGTCCTTTACAAAAATTTCAGCATGGATTGCAGAAGGAAACAAGGGTTCTGCAGCCTATGGTTCAAATATCCTCTTGTGAAGCATTACTCATTTGTACCCATAAATACAGCAGAGGAGACTTCCAGAAGCAATTCTTTGTCATGTCTCTTCTTTCTCTCTGCCCTAGCTATGACAGAACTTTTGGATAGATTTGTCAACTGTGCCTGTGAGCCAACCTTTGGTTTTCACTGAAGACAGAACAGGGGAAAATGAATTTTCCATTTTCTTGAAATCAATTCAAATCAAGCATTTTCAGTTCTTAGCCCACCTACAATAATTTTTGTTCATTTTTCCGTTCAGCACTCCAAGTCCCTTCTCTCTTCCCTCTCTCAGTAAAATTTACATGTTCCTAATCCTAGGATTTACTTAAGCAACTACAGAGGATCCTGAAATGGCTTCTCCTCCAACTGCTTTGTCTCCAGCTGGAGACAATTACCAATTTGTCCAATTCTCACCACATATATTATTAAGATCAAAGGCAGACCTCAAAACATTAGTAACTAATTTCAGTGTTATAGTTCTAATAAAATAAAAGCGGGCCACTATTAGGCAACATCTCTTTTGTATGTGGTAACTTCTTCATTGAATTCTGAGGTTTTCTTCCTTCTCAGATAGAATTAATCATAGTTACAAGTATCTATGGATTACTGCTGCTTTTAAATTTGAAGCAGGGTGGCAGATGGGAGTAATTTGGGTATGTCCCCAGCAGGAGCATGGAGAGAAGAAGAGTGTCAATTTGTTTTTTTTCATTCTAATAAAATTCTGCATCCAATGATAAAAACTCTTACTGCAAGGGTCTCCTTTTATCACAAAGCTTGCTAGCAGAGGTTGATCTATTCTATACCAGTGCAAGCAGGAGGAAAAGAAAATGCTGCAGTTCGATCTTCTGGAGAACAGATTTGGGCAAGCATGGAAGGAGGTAGGAGCTGGATTTACTGTGATGCTCTGCTGTGAGAACCTAGAAGTCCAATGCAGGAGATGCTGAAAGGGTCTGGAGAGGGAAAGGGGAGCACTGATTCCATCTGTCTTTCCATCTCTCCTGAGGTGTGAACTGGAATGCTGCACTGAAGATGATCACTGACATTTCCCCTTTCATAATGAATGTGGCAGCTGCTTCTCGGGCTGTCAGTGACCTCTGTTGTGGGTAACCTCTCCTCAGTGTGAGCCTCCAGGAGCTGGGGACACTGAGCACCATGCTGCCCTACCTCCATCAGCAAGCAGTGTGCACTGCAGCTCTTGGCTTGGCCAGGGTGACTTTTGTCACTGAATCATTTTGCAGCGCCGTTGTCCCCATTGTCATCCCCCCAGACTGTCAGGCAATGGATGAGGTGACACTGTGGCAGTGTTGTGAGTGCCTTTGGCTGGTCTCAGTGCCTATGTGTGACAGGCTAGTCCCCTGTGCATGGGCTGGGTAGCTGGGGTGCTCTTGTGAGCCCCATCTGTCTGGATGTGCTGCAAGATAAAGGGCATGTCTTAAACCACTGTGGTAAAATTTGTTAGTGCAGTTCTGCCAGAGCCTGGAGTTAAAAGACCTTTTCCATGTAGCAATGCCAGAAAAGATGATCACAAACAACTGGCTGTCACTGGGTCTGCTCTGAAGTCCCAGTTTTTGCAACACCCCAATTTAAGCAGTTCCATTCCCCAGTGACTCCAAGAGTACCACTCAACTGGGAAAGAGTTCTGCTCACAGGGAGAGCTTTGCTGGAGGAACTTATGTTATGGAGCTGCAGCTGCTCCATCAGTCAGCATGGAGCAAGGCAGCCACTGCCAGAATCTCTGCCCTGGCTGCCTGCATCCACATCCTTGGGGTGGGCCCTTCTGCCCCTCCAGGGTCAGCCATGGAGCAAATGGTTCTCCTGAGATTTTTACTGGGATGTGAGTTCAATATCACCTCTGTTAGACCTTTAATCTCCAAACAAATTTTTTTTAAGCTTAGATAATACATGGACTAATAATTCTGCAAATAGGTATGGATCTGGATTTCCCCCTTTTTCACAAATGCAGCATTATAGACTGGCTATGCCCTACAACAGCCATGTTGTGTGTGTGGTATCTTATGTCATTGTAGCCCCAGAAGGTTTCTCAAAGCCTAATCTGAAAGCTGATTTATGGCAGTCCACCTTGACCCACATGAGCCATTAGCTCACTTCTGACTCTTTGCTAGGTTTCCTGACTTTCTGCCTGATGTATTTCAGAAGCAGAAGGGAAAGATGGGATTTCTGCTGAATATAGGCCAGCTCTTCAGCCCGTCACTGGAGTATTGCCAGTTCTTGCCAGATGGAGATTGGGCACTGGCTTTGTTAGATGAAATGTTGCCCAGACAAGATTCGGTGGCATCTGGCTAGATATTCTTTGCTTCCTAAGAGATTTTCTATTACTTATCCCAAATACTTTGGTTGTGGATCTGATGATATCTGACTATAGCTTTTTCTCTAGCTGCTTGCAGTGAAGCATTTATGTACACACAATCACAGCAGATAAATCTCTTAGAAAGAGATAATCATAATCTCTTTAATCAGCACATTGTGGTAATCCCTTGTAAACAGACTTGCTTCAGTAAACCTTTTACTAGGTCAGTGTCCTCACTGATCTTTTCCCTCTTCAGTTTTGTTCTGTGTCAGCCATGTAGCAGAAAGTGTTTCAAAGAGATCAGGAAATTAAATGTCTGTGTGTACAAGCAGGAGCTGATAATATCCTGGTAATATGATGATAATATTGCATGTATATGCTATGTGGTGATAAGGAATCTAAGACTAGCAATCAAAGATATGTAGGAAGAATGCAAACACATATTCACTGTGGTTTAATAAATGGCAAATTCCAGTGGCTCTGATCCTAGGGCATTCCCTGCTCAACCAGCATTTACAACATGCTTTTGTTTGTTTCTCATTCACATTTAGTGCTGCTGACACTGCAGAAGTTACTGTTGTGTTTCTACTCACACACAATGCTCATGTTACTGTAAATGTACCTGTGGGAATGAGTTATTGAAAGAGCAGGGAAGCTGAATTACACACCTGCCTCCAGCAAACTCTCCTTCTCTGAGTTTATTCAGTTGCTGTAGAATCAGTAAAAACATTGCTAAAGGAAAAGTGATTCATCCAAAGAGCTCTGACAAGAGGTCACCCCAAAAAATGGATGGGACTATCTCAACAGAGGAAAGCCAGTGGTGTTGCCTGCCTGCAGCCCCTGCTCTGGCCCTTCTCACCGTGCTGGTGGTTAACACTTCTGCATGCATTTTTTAAAGGAGAGTGTTTCTAAGTACGTGCTAGGCTTTAGCATGCTGGCTACTGCATTGGAGGTAAAGCAAGGACAGCAAGCAGTGTTTGAGAAATTGGTGGGGCTCTTCTAAATTGTCAGATTATATTCTCATATCAGTCAAGGGCCACAAACCCCAAGTTTGCGGCTTCCTGGAGAAACCAAGGAAGTTTGATGGGAAAGGGGAGTGCCTCAGGCAACCCAGGGTTTGCCTTAGAAGAGAGGACAGTGTTAAACCCATTAATGTTTGCGTTCTTTCCCAATTCATAGGTCAGCTTTAGCAGGCCTGCACGCACTTGAAAAATGAGTGACAAGCTGCGTCCAGCCCCGTGGGTCTTACTCATGGGACTCGTCCTTACTCATCGTCTGGGCCCCCGCAAGGCCCGTGAGACTGCTCCTGGGCCTGAGCCTTTGGCAGGAAGGCCTCCTCATTCCACTGGGGAGCTGCTTGTTTTGCACGCTGTAAAACTGCAGGCACCCCTGGAAGGCAGCAGGAATTTTACCTGTGCGAGCTCAAATGTGCAAAGGGTCACAAGCCCATCCAGGACAGTCCTGGTACCCCAGTGAAGGTCTGCAAAAAGATGCTCTGCACGAATTTTTTTGTGTTTTTGCTTCTCATCCTGGAGTCTTCAGAGCATTCTAACTCCTAGGACTATGGCAGCAGATAGGGACTTCATGTATTTTTAGTTGCTGTAGGTGTATGTAATTTAAGTCAATTGAAGAAGGTGGGAATGGAGGCAGAGAGTGCCCATTCATGTGAGGTGTTGCAAAGGACATTTCTCTGTGTCCCTGTTTTACACCATACAAGCAAAAACATTGTCACACTCAACTACAGAGCAGCTGGGATCCAGGAATGGGAGTAAGCCACACTGTGAGCACTGAAGGCTATAAACTCTGCATTGGGCAGAGACCTACAACTGATCACAAACATCCTGGGCATCCATTTCCATGTGGCATCTCATCAGCAGTGTCCTTGGCTGTGGGTGCTGATTCTAGCTGTGTTTCCACTGTAGAGGTGGATGCATGGGCATTGCCCAATGCAGAATAACAGTGGTGCTTCCTGCCCTGCAGAGCAGACAACTGGAAACCTCTTCATTATCTCAGCTTCCCGTTAAAGCAGAGTGTCTGGAAGGAAGGATGGTCTTACAGTTAGACCACTGGACTAGTAGAATTGAACAGCTTCTACCTGAACTTTTCTATGTCATTTTGAAAGCCTCTTAAAATCTACTTCATTTTGTTTGATTTTAGGAACAGGAGCAATTCCCTGTTTCAGAAGAGAAAAAGTTTTGTATTGTGGCTTAACTGTGAAGAAAATGTTTGTGAGAATTTAAGAAGCAACAAATATGAGAATCTGATAGGTGTGGCTCTTGGGGGTACTATTTGATGGTGGTAAAAGTGTCACAGTGGCAGAAGTCTTCCAAGATTGATTTTTCTTATTTTGAGGTGTCTCTAACAGACACATACAGTTCAACTTTTTGTAGTTAGAGTGATTTTTGAAGCATT
Source organism: Oenanthe melanoleuca (assembly GCF_029582105.1). Taxonomy (NCBI): domain Eukaryota; kingdom Metazoa; phylum Chordata; class Aves; order Passeriformes; family Muscicapidae; genus Oenanthe; species Oenanthe melanoleuca. Next base: position 13,696,075 of record NC_079336.1, read on the forward strand.
CAGCCTAAAAACAAGGAGAGATTTTACCCTGCCATGTGTAACTTCCAGTGATCTGTGCATAGGCAAATTTTCTCATAGTGGGCACAAAGCTGCCATGACAGTACAGGCCTGCACCATGGCCATCACTGACAGACAGGCACAGCACTTGGTAATCTCTTTAAAAGCACCCATTTAGGGTCAGATTGCTCTCAGGAACAGACATCCAGAAGTGCCAAGTGATCAGCCTGGAGAGCAGTTGGCTGGTTTGTCTCCACTGTCTTTGCTCCATCACTGAGGACATGGAGAGAGGGTGAGAACACCTCAGAGAATTACCTGGTAGCCTCAGATGACATTGGAATTTCACAGTTAGTGGTTTTGATTTGTCATCCATGTTTTTTAATCAGTGAAAGGTGTTTTTAAGCAGGGACCTCTGTCCCATTTGGTAAAACAGTGCTGACCAAATTGGGGTGGGGAAAGGCATTGCTGCAGAGACTGGCTGGACCTCAGAACAAGGAGCCAGAAGGGAAGGTGCATAAGCAACTTAGGCTGAGGGATCACAGGATCCTTGGGACCAGCACTGGACTTCTACAAGGCCTAATTCTCAGCCAGTCAAAGCTGTTGGTGCTCTTTTCAAGACAGCTGCTCTGCAGAGTGTAAGCCATCAGCTTATACATTTGATTTTCTTCTGAGACTTCCTAGGAACTGATTAACTAAGCTAAGAGGGCTCCATGAATGCAAGCATTTTAACTGAGGAGTTGGACTTGCCCTGCCCATTTGAAAGAAGTGGTGGGTGTATTTCACTGAATTCCGGCTGAGACTTTTTGGGTGCTTTAGCTGCCCAGTCATCAGCTCCATCCAGCATTATGGATTATTCCTCTTAGCTGCCTCAGCAGGCAGTTTGATGTCCCAGCTAGCCAGCCCATCTGCAGCAGCCTCTGCTGCTCTTTGAGGAGCACAAGTGGGACAAATTTGCCAACACAATTAGTCTCAGAGAGAGATGACCAGCTAGGAGAGGCTGTCTCTTTTGAAAATGCTGCTCATCTTTCTAAAGGGAACTGGTTTTGCAGTTAGTAGTTAGGGAGTGGCTCTATCTTAGCTGTTAACAGTTCTGCTTTGGCTTGCTTAAACCCATGTTTTTCAAGGGCTCTTCTATATGCATATGTCAGAATTTGCTGAAAAAACAGGGATGTTTTTTATAGAAGCTCTGAAGCATCTTCCACAGGCTGTTTTGCACTGATCTAACTACCACAGTTTAAAATTTCTTGATATTGTCAAATTGGTTAGGTTGTTGAAATCATTTTGAACATGGTTTTGCTTGTCATTTTCCAAACAAGTCTTCAAAGCATGCTACTACTATATTGATGAAGAAATTTGAGAATATAATTTTTTTGCCTTTCTTTTACCCTCTTTCATATCAGAGGGTAAAATACTAAATTGACACTTTGAAAGAGAATTTGGTAAAATCTCAGATCTTGTCCTTTCTATTTAAGAATGTGCCAAATAAAAAGAGGGAAGATTGGTTTTAAGAAAGACAGGAAGTAAAAACTTATTCACCTTGGTTCATATGCTATAAAGCAGCAGAAAGACGTAATAAACTACAGATACTTTCACAACATCATTAAACTATTTATCTTTTCAAGGTCAACTTCTTCCTTTTTGTCAGTGCACTTTGGTTATGCTCTTTTATCATCTCTTTTCCACTGCCAGTCCACAAGACTAAACATGCCTTATATTTTTCACGGTACATTTCCTTACTTCCTGTTCTTGCCTCCTCACGCTCAGCCCCAGAGATCTGGGATAGTCTGAAGGCAAGACAGAGCTCCTGCTGTGTTCAAAGATAGCTTCTGGTCTGGATGGGTAGTTCACTGGGTTGCTAACTTGGCTATGAATTGGTTTATAAGCCTCTATGAAATGGAAATGCTCTTCAGTAGTTTTTTAGTAGGTTTGATACAATTTATTCATGGTCATATCAATTCAATCCCATTTGCCACCACAACTGAGCTTAACCTGCTCTCAACCTCATCTCTACCAAGATGCTCTGAGCCTTTGGATACATCTGTCCTGCCTGGATTTTCTCCTTGTAATGTTGTTTTCCTGTGTTGTTGCTGCAACAGTTATTTTAAAAAAGAAAAATCCTGCTTTTCATTAACCAGAAGAGACAAATCAGTGCCCCAGCAGTGAGGGCACAAGCTAGGCCATTTGAAGATGCACTGACTCTTCAGGGTGCAGGTGTCAGTTTTCTGCAGCTGAACATTTCCAAAGCTCTGATGCTGGACAAGACCACAAACAAGCTCTGATCATCTTCAGCCACAAGGATTTGAAGAGTCAGCGCTGCTATGTTATAATCTGTGTGACTTTGGGAATAGCAGGCTGGGGAGCCCTGGTGCAGAGGGTTCCTTCTGCTGGGATCACAGGTGTGGCTGCTGTAAGAGGGTGCTGTTGTGAGACACTCTGGCAATGAAAATGCCTTTTTCTGGCAGAGACAACCCTGTTCTCAGCCTGTGTATGCACTCAGAGGTGGACTAGACACCCTCTCCTCTGGTGAAGAAGGTTTGCTGCTGCAGCTCATGGGGTCTCTGTGGAGTCTTCTTGACCTGCTGCTGTCCTAGCAACATTGGACCTAAATGGGTTTGGACCTAAGTCAGTTTGGACTTTAGACAATGTTCATCCCACATCTTGGGAATTAGCTTGGACACAGTTTCACTAAGTGGTTTGGATGTTGCCACCCTGCTGTGAAAAGCTGAACTGGACAGATCTGTGCTGGCAGGTCCTTGTCCTCAGGATCAAAGAATGGGCCTGGGCCCATTTTATTTGCTGGTATTTCTGTCCCCTTTGTGCCTCTCTCTATGTCCAGTGTCTGCACCCAGTTTTTCAAAATCCTAAAGCATTTGCATTGTAATACAAAGCATGACCTGAAATAGGACTGACCATCTGATACCCAGGGAGACATCTCTTAGGGTTTTCTGCACCTCAAGGTCACCCTGTGCATTCCAGTGCTCTCAAGGGACACAGGAGATGGACTTGATTAGACAGGAGGCACTGGAGTAATGTGGTCTCCAGTCATAGTTCCTAGTGGCTTCACAGGAGTCCCTGCTCTCAGTGCACCAAAAAGTAATAAGACAAAGGGAGGAAAACACAGGGAAACAATAAATAGGAGCTGAAAGTTTGAAGTTCTTTTCTGGCATGGCAGATTTGCTCTGTGGCTTTCACCAAGTTTCTCTAAGCTTTACTGTCTTGGCATTAAAAATGGAGAAAATATGTTACTTCGGTGTAAAAGCAAAAATCTCATTGAGGATGCATCAGCAGAGTTCATTAGATCAGCAGATGGGAGCATTTGTGTGGCATTCATTGTTTGCATCACAGACCTCCCATTTCTGTCCGATCAGGAGGTTTTCTTGCCAGGGTGTCTTGTTGGAACTGCCACTGGCATCTGGGCATGGGCTGTGCATTTTACCTGCTCTCTGAACATTGATCAAAGCCTCTGGGAGGAGAAGCTGCAACATACTAAATACATGTCAGCTCAGCTGTTCTCACATGCAGAGCTTTGCTTAGCCTGCAAAAGCTCATTGTCTCCAAGCCAAGTGATTGAAGGAGTCAAGGCCCTGTTTAACCTTTCGGGAAGAGCTGATGCTTTGACATCCACAAAGAGCTGCTTTGTTTGAGGAGCTAAAGGTTCTTTGCAAGATTAGGCTCAGGTAATACAGCCCAGCACATGGCTGCTGGCTGTGATGAGTAGTTAGATGGTTGGGGCTGGGATGTGGGACACCTGGGGCTCTGCTGACTCCTCTGCCTGAGGGGATCTGAAACTGCACATCCTCCCAAGGACATTGCCCCAGCCACCAGGAATGCTGTAGAATACTCTTGAGCTGGAGAAAGATGTTCCAAGTATTCTATCCCTCATGTTGGATCTTTTGATTTTTGTAAAGTAATGATTAATGCACAGGATAAAACCTAGTCTTCTAGCCCTGAACAAGTAATTTCAGGCACTGGTTCCTGTTTCTGTAAACAGGAAAGACTGAGGGTTACCCACACCAGGGTACCTTAGAGCTCATTTTATGATGGCAGACCTCCACTTTAAAGTCTTGTGCTGAGACAGCAGATTTGAACCAGGAATATTCTAAACTCTGGGTTAAAAAGATAGTAGTGGTTTTCCCCAGTTTGAGCCTGGGATATCTGGTGGATGGGGTGAAAAATCCCAGGTAGAGTAACCCAAATTTTTCCAGGAAATGTTCTACCTGAGATCCCAGTCCCCATCTCCCAGCCTGTTTAAGGCAGTCAGGAGTTAAGGCAATATGAATTTTACCCTACAACTTCAATTTTACCCTACAACCTTACAATGTCCAGCATTCAGTACAGCTGCTGCTTTATATATGGTGTTCCATTCTGTTACATAAATGTCTGTAACAAACAAACCTGTAACACCTTTCTTTATTTTGTAAGCTATATACATACAGTCGTTATTTTGTCTCATTTTTTTCCTCCTAGTTGTCATTGGCGCTGTTTTCAGTGCTTCTGACTGTGTTGGAAGTGAATTTGGACCAACAGACTAAAGAATTGTCATTTCTTATCTAGTAGCAATCACATTCAGCAATTTTATGTTAAAATAATGTAGTTAACAAGAGGAAACATTAATTTCACCACCTTTATTTATCTTTGTTTCCTTTTTCCCCTCTAAGATTGTTACTGTGGCTACTCAAGTCCCCCTCCAATTGATCTCCATCATTCCTCAGCCTGGAAAACAGGCTGTGGTTTCTGCTTGCTGGAACAGGCAGCACGTGAGGCATTTCTCCAGTGTCATGCCTGGTATTAGCAAGGTACTCCACAAGCTACTTTGGCACCTTCACCTCTGTAAATCTGCCCAGTCTAATGAGGATCATGGGTTATTTTAGGGGGTGGCCTGTTAGCTACAGTGCTAAAGACCTGCCTTTCATCTACATCCTTGTGTAAGCAATTCCTCATGTTTGCTGTCCATACAGACATTGCAAGAACAGAGGAATCTTGGAAGAGCATTTAATGTATATAAGAAACCAATTTGACTTGCTAAATTCTGCAATAAACACATTTTTTATTTAATTGAAAATTAACAGAATCATCCAGGTCCCATATAATGTAATGAATTCATTGATTGTAGGTAATTCATAACACTCCTTTTTATTCCAGAACATGGCTAGAAAGCCAAGTGTATCATTAGCACCTACTGAGGGAGTAAGTTTCAACTGTATTTATGTCCAAAGAAAGCCAATAACTTTTTGGTGTGTTTGAGCTGTGGAGTGGCACTAATATATATCCTCACACTCTTATAAAACACTATTTTATGTTCCATATGGAGGGGTGATGCTTGCTGTCCAAGCCCTGGCATAAGCCACAGAAATCTGCAAAGAGCTGGGCAGTGCTTTGCAATGCACTTAACTCACCCCCTGCTGATGCCCTGGCAGTGAGCCTGGTGTAATGTGAGGCACTTCTCCACTCTGAGCCCAGAGACTGAAATCCTTAAAGGACTCTGGACCACAGCTGGTTTTCAAGAACAGTCTTCCTTAAACATCAATTACCAGAAGATAAATTGTTTGATGGGCTGAAATGATTGCAGGATGGATGCTGCTGCATTCCTGAATTTCTTGGGGAAGCTTCTTGCTTCCTTCTGCCTCCTGTCCTATCTGTGGCTGGTGCAATGCATTTTCTGCAGCATGCAGAAAGCTCAGGACACACTGTGATGGATGGACAGGGTAGGTGATCTCCAAGTCACCTGTGCCTGGATGATAGGTTCTCCATCAGGTTTTTGAAGCTGGGCATGGAACTGTTTGCAATTCTTTTGAATTTAAGGCTTTAAGTCTGCTTCATATCTATTCTGAAAGGTCTTACACACTTACAATAAAGTTAAAAAATCCAGGTGCTTCTGCCCAGTGGGTGGTACACAGCCAGCCTGGAGAGTATTTATGCACTGAGGCACAGGACAGAGGTTCTGGTGTCTCTTTCTGGGGAGTGGACAGACAAATGTTGCTTCTTGGTTAATGCCTGTATTTTCACCACATGGGGGATATGCACCCAATGGTGTGAAGAGGACAGGACCTGTCTTCTTTATTTTATTTATTTATTTTTTTGTCTCTATAAGCAGTTACAGAGACATCCTCAGCAAACAAACAAAAAACACCAAAAAAACCCCAAAAATCGAGACTATGAGGAAAAAAAAAAAATCTCCTATCTCCTCCAAAAAGGTACTGGAATGTGAGGCAAAACAATAATTTGATTTTTAGGTTCTAAGCAGGACTTTGTGGTTGACCACTGCCCATTGATGGTGCACAAAGCCAGGACTTTTGAGGCTTGAAAGCAGTTTGGTGCTGGGAAATCTCTGCCCCACCAACCACCTACTGTTTGGCCTTGGGGTAGTCATGTCATCTGTCTCTGCATCTCAGCTTCCTTCTCAGAATATGCCTTGTCTGTGCACACTGGGTTCTCTGGGGTAAGGACCAGCCCATGACATTTGTTAATATAGTGCTTGGCATGCTGGAGCATGACTCCACTGAGGTTTCCAGTTGCTACTGAACTGCAAAATAATTAAAACTGTATGTTGAGGCTTCTTTTATGTAATGCTGTCATCTAGACAGTTGATGCTTATAGGCTGCTAGATTGAATTTGATTTAGACCTCAAAATTATGTGTCTTGCTTACAAGATTACTTTCTTACTGTGTGCTGTATTGTCATGGTTCCAACCACTGGAGAACCCCTCTGCATGTGGAAATGTAGCTGAGCCTTTTTCCTGCAGGGCCCTTAGACTCAGACTTGTCCCTGCTTACCCCAAAACAGCACTCAGCAGAAAATACCCTTGCAAGCATTTTAGAGAGGGGTCTTTGAATTTGCAAACTCACAAAGAGATGCCTTTGTCTCAGAGGCCTGAACAGCCACAAACCAAAGTGCCTGGCAGATCAGAAGACCCTCCACTAGGCACATGATCCTGGTTCTCTGGGGATCTGAGTCCAAGGGAATATAAGTCTTTTGCAGATTGATGTGACATGGGAAAGCTCCCCTGTCCCAGCCAAACCAATGCCAAATGAGAAGCCAAGTCACTGTAGTCACAGTGTTCCTGAGCTTTCTGCCACTGCATAGCCCCAGCTGCACCTGGTTTGCTTTGGCTCAGAGCAGGAGCAGGAGTCACTCATGTCTGGTGTGAAAGGCTGCATGGGAATGCTCCACATATATTCTAATGTAACACCAAGTCAGCAGCACCCATAGCAGGAGACCCCAGAATTACTGGGCCAGATTGTATAACCTTTGCTAAAGTTTCCCTTTGAGACCATTGACAAGTGCTGGACACTTACTAAGAGCAGGCTTTTGGTTCTTGTGCCACATTATTCCCAGAGCTTTCACCTCTTCAGCAGGCTGCAGTCCTTCACAGGCTGCTGGCTGTGAGGCCCTGGTGTGACCCAGAAGGGGCAAGGCAGGGCAGCTGTGGCTCCAGGCAGGACTAAACATGTTAGCTATCAGCTCAACCCAGAACTTCCAGATGCCTCTTCAGATGGTGTAGCCCTGAAAGATGTGCTCTGCCACATCACATATGCAGGCCAGCAGTGCAGACTGTGGCAGTGAGATGATAGTCCCCTGAGAAGGAGCTCAAAATAGAGAGGAAATGCTCCTTTTCAGTAAATGGCTTTCAAATAAAACAACCATGATGAGACAGCTTAAAAAGACTTTTAATTAGTCCATTTTACTTCTTCTGCTTAGTACCTTATGACTACTAATCTTTTTATTGCTTTACATTTCTTTGCCAGCTTGTATTGTAACCCAGTAGCCTACATCAGGCTCCAGCAGCAGCAAGTTCTGCTGTACCAGAAGCAGCTTGAAAGCCACCTTAGGCTTTGCAAAACAGAAGTGCAGTAACTTCTGACAGAGGGCTGGTCAGGTGCAGTGTTATTTCTTTCTCTGTACTCCAGTTTCACTTTATAGCAAGAGGCAAACCTCCTTGGAGAAGGATGGCACTGGAGGAATATTACTGCCCAATGTCAGTCCCACACAGCTGTTGGCAGTACCTCAGGCACCTGTCAGAAATGCAATGAGTTAGAAAGATTTGTGCCTTAGGTTTAGTTTTGGGGTAACAGGCAAGGCACATGACTTCAGGGTGGGAAGTGGTGCCATGATCACTTATCCATCTGGAAACAGTGGAGTTCCCTGAGAAGGGGTAAATCAATGAAGAATGGGTGGACGGTACTTACCTGATAAATGGTTCCACTGAACTGATCCTGTGTAGTAATGGGAATGGCAAATTGGTTCTACACTTTCCAAGGTTAGGATAGATCACTTCCTATGTGCTTTGTGACTCCTAGGGCTGCTGTACAGAAGTTGATGTTGCTGTGGCCAAGAGCCTGCCTTGGCTCTGAACATTTCACTGAGGTAAACTGCTTGCTGATGAGCCTATTTTAGTTGGATTATTTCCTCCTGGCACCAGAAAAATGTAGCAAATCCAAAAGAGAGGTGGGATGGATCAGGAAGGCATCTGGCTCATGTCCCTTTGCTGCTGCAGTCTTGCCACAGCCCTGCCAAGGCAGCCTGGTGCTTATATCCAACCCCACACAGTCAGTAGGGTCAGTTCTGCTGGACAGAGATGCAGAAAGCCCCAGGGCTGTGCTGGAGGCTTCCAAAGCCAGCCAGAATTAAATGCTGGGCACGGGCTTTCTGAGCTGCTGCCTCTCTCCTGAGGATGGGCACACACCCAGGGTCTGCTGCCTGGGACTGGGTACCAGCACTTCATCTCACAGTGTTGCTGGAATAGAGGCCTGGAAAATCTCTTTCAACTTGATGGGTTTGGGGCTCTTGTATTTGGATTCTCCATACTGGACCTTTATGTTTTCCTTGTTCTAAGGAAGGTGCAAGAACATATTTTTCTTTGCTCACTTTAGAATTTGGACTAAACACTGTATTTCCTACTTACTACAACCCTTTCCTAGGAAAGGGCCCAGCTGCCTCAGGCTAGTGGGAGCTTCAGCTCTGACTTTGAATTTCACATGATCAGGGATGTGTGAAAGAGACATAACAAGCATTGTAAAGTGTGTAGGCAGATATTCATTGTATACTGTGGAATCATGGAAAAAACACACGGGGCATGGATGCAGACAAGATGTGTGTGTGTGTGTGTGTGTGTGTGTGTGTGTGTGTGTGTGTGTGTGTGTGTGTGTGTGTATGTAAGCCCAGGTGTGGTTCTATGCTCAGTTTCTCCCAGGTATCCACTGAGCTAAGGGCAGTGTCCCCTGGACTGCTGCTATTATTGTTTTCCCTTCACCTTTTACTGGGACTGTTGCCCCTTCTCAGATCTCCCTGAGCTGCTTGGGGACTACAGTTTTCAAGAAGCACAACTAATCCTGATGCTTTACTCTTTATTGGAATTAGTTGCCAATTTTCTTCTGTAGCAACATCAGGAAAATAAAACACTCGATATACTATGTAGGTCTGCTTCAGTCCAAAGTGAAGGGTTGGCTTTGACTTTCAAAAATCAACTTTGGTCTGGGAGACATGGGTGACAGAGCCTTGAAAGTGCCATGGATGCATCTGACCAGCCTCAGTTCATGAGCTCTGCAAGGAGAAAACCCTGGGGTAATCACAGGGTGCCCATCAGGTCACAACTTGAAATGTTGGATCCATTTATAGGTAACCCTCACAGATACATAAATGCTGCTGCTTTGTCCAAAGCCCATTTTTAGCTCAGTAGCCTCTCATAAAAATGTTACAGTAGCCAAAATATTCTGGACAGAAATCTGCTGAGCAGAAGAAATCCTTAGCTGGAAAGTACCCTTTCTTCAGTCTCACCCAACCCAAAACACTGGCTAACAAGTTTGAAATTGTATCACTGTTTAATTAAGAACTGACTGATGTTACCTTTAGAATCATGGGCTGGAAACACAGGGTGCTAATGATTAAATAGCTTGATCCCCATCCCATAATCCTAATATTTTGCCAGTTGGCTATCAAAGTATGTCCGGAGCAGAGCAAGCAGTTGGCAACTTCACAGCTTTCAGTAATTTAAGAAAAACCCTGAATGACTCCCTAGATTATGTTCCTATTTTAATCCATAGGCAGTACCTACAGTTGCTGAAGAAAGACTGTTCAGTATTTCCTGGGTTTCACAAGCTTTCAGGAGCAGTCACAATGAACTCTTTTTGCCTAACTGCAAAGATCTTGGTAATTTAATAGCAGGCTTTGGACAAGAAGACAAAGTGTTTCTCCAGGGAGTGGCAGCAGGAGTCCCTGCAGGACAAAGACCTCAGTCATGGTGGTGCATGTAGGGCTGTGCAGGCACACTCCTGGCTGCATCCCTTCCTTGGAGGGCACTTGGCTGGTGAACACAATTGCAAAATCCTTTGCATGGTTCATCCTCTTCAATGATAGGCTTACAATTTGTCCTGAACTGTGTGAAGTTTCTTCAGCTTGTTTCCTTGTGTGGTTTCTGAACCTTTTATAGATTATTTGGGTTAAAAACTGAGCTGTGTTTTTCAGGCACTTACTCAGAGCTGCCACAGTGCCAGGCCTGGCCAGAGGGCTGTCCAGCAGCCAGCAAATGACTTAAAGAGTAATTCCTCCTCTGACAGACAAGTTTTAATGGCATCACATTCAGCAAAATGGAACCACACAGGGTAGGTTGTCCTTCATAGCAGGAGCTCACCCATCTGTGGTCAGACATGCTGGGAGCTGGGGCAAACTGGAGACAGAAATCTATCTGCAGGAGTGGCTTTGGCTGTTATGATGAATAATTTTTGTAACTTTTCCAGAGGTGTATAACCCCTCAATTTGCTTCAGTGGTTGCTGTTCCTACCCCTTTCTTTTCTTTGGTTTTATTTAAGGAGGCTTAAAACCAGTGATGCAGCTATTATTTGGTTTTGGTTTAGCCACAGATGACTTACTCTAAATGTTGCTCTTATCAATACAGACCTCTTGACGGGAAAGACTTTGTTTTCCTGAATATCCTACAGTAGTCCAGCCAAAGCTTCAAAAACAGATTTGTAATTGCTTGAGTTTAGCTCACTTTTCCAGCAGATGTGAATCCAGTTGCTCCAGAAAAAGCAACTGCTCCAACAGCTTGTCTCTGTTAGAGGATGTGCCTACTCCCCCACTACAGGTACAGTATTTGTTTCATTCCTACCCACTTCATGTATTTCCCTACTGCTATTTCTCCAGAAGATTTCTGAGCTGAGAGGAAAGTCAAAGTGCAAGATCTTTCTACTGTGGCATTTTCTATTTGATGACTTTTTAAAGGCAATTTCCTGCAATGGTGCCACATCCTCTCCTCTTCCTTGCTTTGGTTTTCAGGGCCCTTTGGCCTCTCCCCACATCTCTTGGGAAGGTAAAGTTAAATAACAGTGAGGACTATAACTTACTCAGAGTGATTTTCACGACCTTGAAAAATGTAAACTGTTTCAAACTGAAAAATAGATGTGAAAATCCCTTTTCTGTGAGATTTCATTGCACTAATTAGAAAAAAAAAAAAAAAGGTGTAAAAATATCCATTTCACCTTAGAGCTCCATGTGTTTTGTGGCTGTTAGCACGCTGAGTCTGGTGCTGGGAATCACATCCCAGCTGTTAATAAGGTATTTAAGGGTACTTAATATGCATTCATTACTAAACCAACATTTCTGCTGTAGTTGCTCTGGTATTTCCCAGACATCATTATCTGATCTTCTAATTATCACAATTTTATTCTTGTGTGGGTAATTAACAGGATGTATTAGGGTTCTCTGTGTGAAATGCTGTGTTAAGGTTTTAACTCCAGGATTTATTTAAGGCCACTTCATCAAGGGACTGGAGCAAGTCCCAGTTACCATGGTGTCTGAGAAAGTGCAGGCATGATCTGTGGGATACTCAGCTGGGCACTGGACAGAGGTGACCATCTAACAGGCATTGATGCTAGGTTAAATTTAGGGTACCTGGCTGCAGAATCTGTCAGCTGGAGAGTCAGTGTGCTTTGGCTAAGGTGGCAAGGCATGGTGGCATCTTCTAGGTAATAGTAAATGGCAGAAATTTCGTGTATCAGCCCATCATGAATTTATCTATAGGAGCACCAGTCCTAATTTATTCTATGTTTTCCTTAACCCAGCTCAATGCCAGAATCCAATGAGCCTAAATTAGACTGTGGAGAAGAGGCAACCTTCTCCATTCACCTTGGATATTCACCATATACACTGACCAGGCAGAGGGGAAGGAGAACAGCTTAAATGTCAATCTTAGAATTTTCTTCAAGTTCAGCAGTTTTTCAGGGTGGGTTTTTAGGGCCAAACCTTCAGGTACTGTAAAGTTACCACATCCCTGCACAGTTTTGCACTGGGAGAGAGTATGACTCTGCAGAAGCAGAAAATGCAGCAGAGATGTAATGTCAGGAAGGGGTCAAATGTCTTCAGTGTGAGACAGACTTTAAAGAGGACAGCAAAGTGCTTTGATAGCATCATGCCAAAGTGAGGCAAGAACAGGGAGCTCCAAGTAAGATGATATTAATGGTGAAAGTTGTCAACAAAAGCAAAAAATCTAAGTACCTGCACAGCCTGTACTCTTCCTGATGTATGATATGGGTTTTAACTGTGGTGCTGGGTACAAAGTGTCCACTGCACAATAGCTGTGGGGGACATCAAGAGCAAGGATCTTCACTCTTCATCACTGTCCTGTGAAGGAGAAAGGTTTTTCTGCCCTCCATCATTCACTTGCTGTCACCTTGAAGGAGTTACCAGTGTGGGATGCTGAGGGCCTGGGAAACCTGGTGGAATTCTATATGGAAAACAAGTCCATTGCAGAGAGGAAGGCAGGCTGGGAAGCACAGCAATGCTCTGCTGCCTGGCCTCACTCTGACTGCAGTTTTCAGGCTCAACACCCATGAGTCTCTGCTGACTTTTATCACTGATCTGTTTTCCCATTCCTTGCACCTGATTGGCTTTATTCACCTGAGGATGATGATGAAAAAACAAATAAATAATCATTTGGGAGAGATGGGATAATGTCTGCAACAAGAGAGTGCACATTAAGTTGTCAGCCTCATGGGAATTGCAGGTGAGACCTTTCCCTTCCTAAAAGCCAGCCTCTGAAAACCTTCACTTGATGGTTCTGTCCCCATTGTCTCCATCCTCCTCACCACAGACACCATACCTGTGCACTTCTCATAAGTTAACCACAATGTTTTCCAGCACCCTGAATGGTGAGCAGGTCCTGACACTTATTTTTCCCTCTTTTGCTTTGGATGTTCACTCCCCTCTTTGCCATCTGCAAGCCTTGGCTCTGTTGCTGGTCCCAGAGCCACTGCATCCCAACTTCTCCCCTCTGGCCCCACACAGGACCACAGCAATCCCTTGCTTGCAGGAGGAAGCAACCAAACATGAGTGCATCAGAGGTCATCCAGAGGAACATTCCAAGCCTAATTCCCCAATTGCAAGGGATGGAAAGTGAGATAAGGAGAGGGAGAGCTTGCCTGTCCTGCTCACACAGCATGAACTCAACATGGAGCTGGGGTCCATCCAGCTCGTGTCAGGCTGTGCTGTTCCTCCCCTAAATGCTTCCCCATGTGGGCTCTGGCCAGTGGTAACAGTGGAAAGCAGATGTTTCTCTCCTGAAAAAGCAGCAGATGAATCCTGGATTGTGTTTACATTCCCAGCAGATATGCAGTGTGGAAATGCCTTGAAATAGGAAATAGTGTCCCGGTGAACAAGTAAAAGGCATGAGATGAAAAAAAATCACTATCATCATTTCCTGAAGGACTTGCCAAATTCCTCACTTCTGTGCTTGATTTGCACATCCTGCAGATGTGTCTGCTCAAATTTCCCTTCTGGTATTTTCCTCTTGCACGGTGTGTCAAGCACAGACGCACATTCACAGGGTGAGGAGCTGGTGTCACTGATGCTAAGTGAAATACCAACTGTGGGGGAGCAGTGTGAGGAGGGGATGTGACCCAGCACACACACACCCAGAGCTGGGTGAGCACTGTCACGTGCTGTTACTTTTCTAGGCAGCCACAAATGGGACTGCAGAGGATCTGCAGCTGACAAACAGGATCTGAGTACTGCAATACTGCCCATGGGATGTAAAGAGCCACCTTTCTTAACAGAGAGATATATTTTTCTGCCCTACATTGGAGGCCTTGTGAGATTTGGGGAGTATTTGGCAGAAAATTTCCAAATTGATTTCCAAATCTCATTTAAGGGGAACACATTTCTTCTTGTCTCTCAGAAGATATCATCTGCACATTTAGTTGTGGGTACTGTATGGGAAACATTCCAAAGGAACTGAGGCAGCCTAGGAAAGCCAGGGGTTTGCATAAGTACAGGCTGATTTTTAGATTATGGTTCTGGTTATTACTTTTTGTAATAGCCTAGAAGACCTGATCAGGAGCTTCCATGACAGAGAGTCTATAAAACACAGCTGCTACCTCCAACCAGACCAGACTGACCCCAGCCAGATGCTGACTCCCACTTGCTGTCTCCTCTGGTTTATCCATGTTGAGCCCAGAGCAGGGCACAGCTAAGTGGTCACCTGGAGTGGTACCTCCAGCAGGACCCTGACCTCATTCTAATACAGTCAGAGTCATCTGCTCAAGCAAACACGACCAGTCAACAGGCTTGGGAGCAGAGGACTTCAAGCTAAGGCAACTAAATACCAACTTCTTCTTGCAGCAATTTCCTTCAGTCAGGGGACACCAATGTTCCCAAAACACTGTTTCTGAGCTCCTGTTTCTTTCAGAGTCTGTTGTTTTCTCTTTTTTTTTCTCTGCACTGGGTTTTATTTGGAGGGGCTACAGTGCTGTGAGGAGCTGCAGAGGTGAAGGTTGGGTTGGAGTAGGAGCTCACTGGGTTTGCAGGAGACAGCAAGGACCTGGGTGGAGTGAGCAACTGTGAGGAAAAAGAGGAAATTTAGCCAGTCCTTGCTTGGAATGGCACAATGTTATGTGCACAAACAGTTGTGGGTTCATGACAAAGAACAGAGCTGCCCACTGCAGTAGATCTGAGTGGGAGCCATGCAGATGCCCCCAGCATTCAGCAGGCAGTGCTGGGCAGGCATGAAGCACCAATGACTAACTGACTGGTGATGGGATGGGATTCCCCACATTTCTCTAAAAATGGGTTTGAAGGGCCTGTCAAAGACAGGAGATGCAATCTGACAGACCTGTGGTGTGATGTGGTGCACCAAGCCCCATTGTGCCTGCTACAGCTGGATAAAGCAGAACTTTGTCAAAAGTGGTTGTCATGACAAAGAAATCACCAAGGAACGTGGGAAAGATAGTATCAAGGGAAAGAGATAAATTAAGGAGATGCACTTTGAATGCATAATGGGCTGGAAAAGTTGTCGGAACAAATATTGCCCGAGGGAGCTGGAGTGCAAGTCCAACGCCAGCCACAAGTGGAAATGAATTCACAGGGTAGATCCCAGCTCATCCCCTGGAAGCTGAGCTCCTCGGGGCTCTGGGCTGTCGAGAGGCCCAAGCCAGGAGGAACAATAGCAAGAACAGATTAAATGGAGAGATTACGGTCTTGTCTATACAAGAAAAGTTGTATCAGTTTATTTAATGGATTTGGAGTGATGTATTATACTGGAGAAAACCCCAAGTGTAGGGGCACTTCAGCTCCAGCTGCAGTGCAGCACAGCCTCAGCACCTTTGAAGGTGCAGGACCAGATGCTTATCTGAGTGTCTGGATGCTGCTGGAAATGCCTTCCCCCAGCCAGCAGAGGTGGGCTGAGGACAGATTCGTGGAAGGCTGTGAGACTCCGAGGGGCTGTGGCTGCCAGGGATGCTCCAGGACAGCTCCCTCTCCTCCCATCCAGGCATGAGTTCTATGGGGCAGGTGATGATACTTGGCACAGACAGCTGTGATGGTGCATGGGGAATTCCCGTGGTGAGTGTTCTATGCTGTCTAGTCCAGGTGCTAGGGGAGAATGCCATTGGAGCAGCAGAGGGTCAGGACTGTGCTGGGATGATGTCTGAACTGACATTGCCATGCTCTGTGAAGTTTCTTTACATTTATGCAGACTTTATTTCTCATCCTGTGTGCTAATCCACTGAAGGTGATTAGGATTTCATTTTGCTTTTTGAACTGCCTAATTAATGAGTGATCCTCTAAAAGTCTGCCCAAAAGGGCAGCAATTTTCCTTTAAAAATCGTGCACCAGCCATTGATGGGCAGCAGCTGAACCCTGATGTGCCATTACAGTTGTGTTTTCAGAATGCAGTGTGAAACTGGGAGCAGGAAAATGGGACAGCACAAACCACTGGGGCCTCACTGACATCTCTGCATCACTCTGAGAAAACAAATTGCACTTTTTCTTATGGTGTGGGAAGAAAAAAAAGAACAAAAAGGACTATTTTTGATGAGTTTATCCTGTCAGATGCTGCACACACCTTTTCATGCATGGTGCACCTATACTGACAGAAATATGAAACTAATATTGATGAGAACATTGGTTTCTTGGTAAATCACTGAGCAGCACCCAGCTGTGTGCTGTGGCCAGCACCCTCCACTTGCATGCACATACAGAGCTTGCATAACTCCACAGTGAAAGCAAATGCTATTATTAGTTTGTAAAGCAAGTTTTGTTGAATTTGGCAGACAATGTGCATGTGTAAATTCCCCCAAATTAATTAAAACGTTTAGAGAGATGGTGGAGATAGCAGCACTGCTCATCTAATAGATAGTTTTAACAGGTTCACAAATGCTTTTATGTAATTAATTAATGCTTGGCTACCTCAGGTGAAATGATCTGGCATGCAAGCTTCCTTAAATCAGAGCAAAGGTAGAGGGGCAAATTCATGCTCTGTTTAAGCAGCTTTTCATCAAATTTGGTCTGAAGCCCATTGTGGGCTTTAATTTATCTCTGGAAGACAAAAGTGATCTGAACTGACTGCATGAGCAGAAGATAGAAAATGCATGAAATAATAAATAATGCCATGGTGCTTGCCAACACTGAGTGCCAGAGTTTTCTTCTTGCCTGGTTTAGCTCTTTTGTGGATGCAGAGTGAAACCAGGCTCAGGCCCAGCCAGCTGGGCTGGTGCCAGCCCTGTCACTGCTATGATGGTGTTGTGGTGGCATTGTGGTGGCATTGTGGTGGCATTGTGGTGGCAGTGTGAGACTCCAGCTGCTTAGCTTTGGTCACTTCCTGCAAGAAAAAGCATGAGATGTTTTGCTGCATGAGCCACCATCATCTGTTTGGTGAATGAGCCACCCAAATTTAATGGATTATATCAAAAGTGCTCCTGCCAAACAAGGACAGTTAATGACACCTGGACTTGGCCCTCCACAAAGACCTCCTAGAGAAGAAAACCCACAACTTAAACTGAAGATTTTCTGAAATTACTATATAATTCCAGTGTGCCTGGGAATGTAGCTGTGTAAAATTACCTTTTTTCATCAGATCACATCATATATGCTGAGAGTGCTAACTGCTGATCACTGTACCCTACCAGTATATACTCACTCACTTTTTGTTAATGCTTACCATGGTGTATTGCCTCTGCTCTAATAGGTAGAAAGCTGAATTTTAGTCATTTACAGCATTACCAGAATAATTCTTTAATAAATGGCTTTTGTTTTCCCTAGGCAAAATTAGGCAGAATTAATGACCACAGTATAAAACAACCAATCTGACCACAGATGAAGGTGAGTGGAGAGCCTTCCCCTCATTTTCCTCTGCAAGGAGGACATATCTAATCTGAGTCACCAAGGGAATTAACTTGGAGACCTACCATCCCATTTTTCCTCTCTTTGCTTTTCAGAACAGCATTATGCTTTATAAATCTTACTTAAACAAAGCACATCCATGTAGGCTATGCTTCTTTCAGGGAGGTACTCAGCTGACTCAGGCTCACCTCTGCCCCTTCATGGAGACCAGCTGGGCACAGGTCAGGAACAGATCCAGCTTGCTATCTAGTGTTTTCCAATTCAGTTTCATCAGTCTCTGGGTATAGCACAGTTTATTTCAGTCCTCTGGTGATGAGGCTGCTTCTCACTTGTTCATCTTCTCAGCTTGCAGCCCAGGCTGCATGTGGCCCAGCTTTAATATATACATATAAATAAATACATATACTTCTTTCCTGCCCCCTGAATGCCAGGGACATAATATAGCCTCATGGCTGGGATACTCTTCTCTGTCTACAAGAAAAGAGCTCATACTCAGGCAGCCTGGTGATACTGGGAGCCAGGTCTTGCTGGAAGTAAGCACTGCTCTAGGATAGAGATATTTCCCAGAAGTGGATAAAGCAAGTCAAGATGTGCTCTGGACTGATTTTAATGCTCTTGTAATGGGTAGGCTTCCCTTGAGGACACCTGCCAAATCAATTAAAAACTTTGGACTACTAGTTCCTAAACCTGTCTATGTCCAACACTTTTTGCCTCTCTGTGCAGATCAGGACCTTTATGAAAATCATCTTAGGAGGCTCAAAGTTACAAGGAGGCTGATGGCATTTTCCCTGGGTCAAAGTAGCTGGAACACATCTCATTTTCATCCAGGTAGTCACCTAGGGATATCTTGCCCAACTCTGGTATTGAATGCATTCTAAATGAGAAAGCCAGCAATGTTGCTTCCTGCATCACATTTGGTATTTTTTTTCCATGACTGTCATGCCTAATGGACAAGTTCCCACCCTGGAAAAATGGCTTGTGAACTAGATATCCTGCACAGCTGTATGTGAGAGTACTTCCTATTTATTGTTTAAAGAAAATCTCTGGAGTAAATTGTGGAAGAAAAACATGAGTATAAGTGTGGATTAGGTTACTCCCTTGTAAAAGACACAACGCTTCAAAGAGTGTGAAGCAAACTGCTCACATTCTTCCTTTGTTTTTGCTTTGCTTCCTTTGACCAAATCCTTTTCTAGGATTACTTAAATCCTCAGAAGATTTTATCTCTGCTAGCACTGGTACAGTTCTGAAGTAACTTCACTGGCTCTAGCAAGGCTGTTCCAGCTCTAGGGTTGTGCAAAGGAGAGCAGTGCAGTGAAGCCCATTCTCAGTCACTGCATTTGAGCATTGCTGTAAGACTTTGCAGATCTGTGTCTGTACCAGGGCCTTGTGATGCTCAACACTGTTCCCTCTGTCCCCTTCTCTGATGGAAAGAGCATCCTTCCCAAATGGGATGTATGACGTAAGTCACACTTACAACTTCAATTACTCCATGGATTTCTTGCCTGTCTCTTACCATTGTTTTGCCTCTTTCTTGATTTTCTTCATGTTCTTTTCCATCTTGTAGTCTCTCTATATTTATTTATCCAGGTTAGCATATTTGTACATTCATAAGTATGTGCACAGATATAGGCACACATTTTTTGGCCTGTTGTGTCTTATGAGTTTATCTCATTCTAGCCAAATACATATGCATATATTTGAATATATAATCATATAAACATATAAAGAAATAAATACTTTCCTGACATCATTCTTGTAATGAAAACTGTATTTCTGAAATGTTCTGGCCTTGCTTGACTTGCTTGTTAAAGTTTCAGTCAAGAAAGAAGCAAACACCATCTCATGAATAAACTGAATCCAGCCTTTTATTTGTCTGCATATTCTTCTCTGTATCCATCTGTGCTCACTGTAAAAGGATGTCATCAAAAGGACAAACTCTGCTGCTGACCTTCCCCTCTGTGGGGTCCAGCAGCCCATTCAGCAGGGTTTGGTTTCCTTCCCAAGGAGAATGGATCTCTGTAGCAGAGCTGACAAGTTCAGCATGATGGAGCAATTTGGAGAAGCATAGGTCTGACTATCAGGCTCAGCAATAGCATCCAGTCATATTGACCCTCCTACAGCTGCAGTGTAAGATTATTGATTCTTGGTGGCTGGGACTCACTTGCACCATGTTACAGTTTATGTGGTAATGGCCAGGCCTGATGTGCTGCTGCTCAAACCCCACAAATCTGGCTGCATGAGGAGGGATGCAAATCACATCATCCTTTTATAGAAGGGCATTAGCATCAAAGGCACTTTAAAAAAATATGTATTCCTCAACCATGGTTTTGATCTTAAAGTTTGACAGTGAAAAAGTCACCCTCAGAACAGCCTGTGCTTCCTGAATGGGTTAAGAGGAGAGCCTGTGCTACTTCTGGATTCTCTTCTCTGTGGCATCAATTGAATTTGACCCAAAGTTATGGTAGTCTGCAATTCGTGGAGGAAGCAGATCTTTAGATTTCTTTTCCTAAAGAAATCTAAGAGACTGGCATTCAGATAGCAAAACCATCCATGGGCATGGGGGAGTCTGTACAAAAGGCTGTGTTTTAACCTTATGCAGAAAATCAAGGCAGTCCTGAACATGGTTTCAGAGCCATTTCACTCTCTTCACTGAAATCCTACCAGAAGAGAGACAAACTGTGTCCGTGTCCTGGAGGAAGACCTTACTTTTGTTCTTTCTTGTTGTGTTTCTTCATATAAACATATCCAAGACTGAAAGTATTTGGCTGTTCTTCCTGTCTGGAAACATAAGGGGAGTCATGATGATTAGGTAAGTTAGCTGTGGGGTGATGCATCTCACTGCCTTAACCACCTGGAAATTAGATGTCTTGGCTTCATGAATTCTTCTGGCTCCATGAGCCAAGGAGAAAAAAATTGCACCTTTGCTGAGGAGTTCAGCAACTGCCTTAAGCACCTGTCTTAGGACAGGATGACTTACCCTCCAGAGCTGTTTGCCTCTCTGTCTTACCTACAGAGGGAACATATACAGCCAGTTCAGACTGAATGCATGACTTTTAGAAGGGTGGAGTTAGCTGTCCCTGTGTGTGTAATTCCTAGCCTGTGCTCCCACAGTCCTGTTGCTGTGAATGTGCTGCTTCACAACCAAATTCAGCTGCCACTCTCATCATCTCTGTGTCCAGAAAACTGCTGAAATAAAATGTCCCATTTAACAAGGACACACTTTGCAGGCTGATTTTCCATATCTCTTATTTTGCACAGACTAGTATGTGTCTCTCATTTCTTGGCATGAGTACTTTATGCAAGGAGTCTAAAAACCAATCCCACAAGGGCAAGGATTCACTCTGAGTTGTATCCTAGCAGCTCTTTGTCAAAACATCCCCATATGTAGTTTTATCAGCTGTTTCAGGGCTGTTGGTTTATATCTAAAGTTGTTATGCTTTGGGACAAAAATACAGTGGAGCCTCCTGGACAAGTATTTTTATGCTATTAAAAACAGAACTCCTTCTTTCCTTCCCTAAAAAACAGCTCTAGTAGAAGTCTCTTTAAAAAGTAGATAATTTGCTGTCTACTTCTGGTTAATGCTTGATTTACATTGTTGTTACTGGGCCTTGTAAAAAAGAGCTGCTCCTATCACAACATTTCTAGATACAAAAGCAGTGAAAACCAGCCATTTGAAAGCCCTCTGCTCTGTAACCCAATATTATTTAGCTATGGCTTTGATCTTGGGCCTGGAAAAAATCTTTTCCTTGAAACACTGAAAGTTTTCACAATTCCAATAATGCTTCAAAGCTGATATAGTATGCAGTTCAGCTCATCTCCAGTGTTAGTTGGCTTCATGAGCCCAAATAAATATCTTTTCCTTCTTTCAGCTTTAATTTCATGTTTTCTTTGCAGTGATTCTGGGAGCAGAGTGCTGCAGATGCCTGGGGAAGTGGGAGGGTGGGAGCTCTGGGTAACTCCAGGCACAGCACAGCCAGATGCTTCCTCCCACAGGGCTGCCAATGCCCTGAGCACCTCCAGACGTCTCGTGAGCACAGACTGCTGCTCCTGCCAAATTGCATGATGGCTTTGGGGATGGAGGCACATATCCATTGAGTATTTACTTGATGCTATCAAACTCATTTGTCTCCTAACCAAAGTCAGAGTCCCTAGAGGTGAAATTCAGTGCATCAATCCACTGCTCCATCTTTTGAAAGGAGCATCATTAACATGCCTTACACATGAACAAATGTGGCTTTGTTCCATGTTACTTCATTAATGCATTATATAGGGTGATAGATTTGAAAGCCAGAAGGCACCTTCATGATGACCTAGTCTGATCTCATGAGTACCACAAACTAGTAATCCAGGCAGTAACCTGTGGTTGATCTGTATCATGTATTTTAGAAAAATAGCCAGTTTCCCATGGCAGTTTGGACTGATCTCCCTAGATGAGCTGATTTCCAGCAAGTGGTTTGCCAAAGGGAGAGCAGAAAACACAATAGCAAAGCTGATGTTTGCTGTGCAAATCTGGAACGAGAGTTTCACCCTAGGAAGCCAGACAAGCCCAAATACAAACAAAGATGGAAACAGCACTGCTCTGTAGATCTGAATTTAGATCTAACCTTTGGCTGAGGGCCTATTTCCCCTCTTAAATCGAGGTGGAAAGCAGTCTACTTTAGGAAAAGCATTCACTAGTTGAATACCATGGGTCAGTTTTGAAAAAATACAGCATTTTGGACTCCTGTGGAGAGAAAGACTTGTTAATCTGGAGGAAAATAAATCCTGATAAATGTTTGTAATTTTATGTTTTCCTTTTCAATTGAGAAATCTGTTCTTGGATTTGAAAGTACAGTCCAAAAAGGCTGAACTATGGAATTGCATTTGTTCCTGTGAGCTGAAGTCCATGAGCCTGTCTGTGCTTTCTTTGCTAGCTTGCTTTGTGAGCTGCTGGAAATGCAGGAGGTTTTTGAAGCAGTGTAGAGAAGTCTGAAGGAGCCAATGTCCATCCCTGGAAACATCTTCCAGGAGGTGGCTGCTCCTGCAAGGCTCTGCTCTCCCCACAGGATGTAAGAGAAGATCTGGTAAGTGGTGTGTCACCCTTGGAGCTGGACAGAAGAGCCACCATCCACCTGGAGCCAGACCTGACTTTGCAAGCCTGCCTGGGGGAAGAAAGAGATTGACTGACTGCAACACAAGTGGGTTTTGTCAAGTTAAATGGCTGGGTTAGGGACTGAGCAGAAGCTCCCCATGAGGGGATACTGTTTAATCTGTATTTGAGAGCAATGCTGTAATCATATAATTCAGCAAAATTCCAGGCAAGCTGTTGCTGAAGTGCTGTGGAAAAGTGAGTGCTGCAACAAAAGGCAGGGACAGTCAGAGGAGGCTGTGGTGAAGTTCTGGGAAGATTATTGATTTATTGAATGGAGGTCAAAACTACTCAGCAAAAAGGCAGGAAATCTTAGCACAAATAGGCTCAATGTGGAAACAAGGAACTTTAACACTGAGCAGGAAAAAACAGTGCACACAAGTGTAAATGAAGCATTTAGAAAAGCTAAATAAGGAAGGTCAAGGCTTTCCATGACACACATCAGTTGGTACAGTGCAGCAATAAGCAAACACCTCTCAACACTTGGCACTGTTGGCCCTTGCACGATAGAGGAGAGGCAGAAACAGAGTGACTCATGATGAATTAGCTCAAGTGCCAAAGGACTCTGGAGCTCCTGGGCTAAATCTACTCAAAGAACAATTTCTTTGGGCAAGGTCTGACATCTACCCTGATCTGGCTGGCAAGACCATACCACAGCTCTCTCAGCTTCCAAACCACAGTGGCCACATCCTAACTACCTGTGAGGAATGATCTCTCCCCCATGCAAACTCCCAGCCTGTGCCTAAGAAACCCTTGGGAAAGCTGAACTGGGTCAAAATCCTGCCAGGGATCATGTTAATGATTCTGTCCAGTTGTTAGTGTGGGCATAAGGCACAAAGAAATCCAGTACAAGCCCTCTGCCTGCAGCATGCTGATTTGAGGTGTCAACAAAGTCATTCCCTCCTGTGCAATTCATGGTGTTTTCTGATTGCCCAGTGACTGTCTGTGTCATGAGGATCAATCCATGCACCCACTCAAAATCCAGCCAGGAGAAAAGCAGTACGTTCCCTCAGTGCTTCAAAATGGCAGAAGTTTCAAGTGCCAAAATCCTCTCAGTGTCCTTTCTGCCACTTGGAGGCTCTCAGTTTTCCAAGCTGTGTCTCTCCCAAAGTGAAGGTGTGGGACAAGCTGGCTCAAGAGGGTGGTGTGGAAGGGCAGCACCATCAGGCTGGGTTTATGCTGGAGCAAACAGAGTGTTGTAGTTTTGGCATGTGGCTCCTCACCCACATGCTCCCTGTTCTCCAAAACAGAGACAGGCAGTGTTAAATCCTCAGTGGCTGCTCCCCACAGCAGCTCTTGAGACAGGAGCTCAAGGCTCCTGCTGTCTCCCTGCAGTGTTCAGACTTCTGCTCCACCCTACCCTGCCTTCCTCTCTGCTGTCTGGATGCGAGTGCAGCTTTCCTGGCCACAGACCTGTCTGTGTATATGCAATCATTCATTTGTTTGTGTGCATTCATGGAAAGGCAACACAGAAACCAGCACTGGCACATGCAGCTCATGCTGGCTTTGGAGAAAAGTTGTCTGCATTTGATTCCTTGTGTTTTCCATTATGCAGCCAAAGTTGTACTGGAGGCTGAGATGAGTATGGAGTGGTTTGCCTGAAGATCCTTGGTATAAGACAAGAAGAAACAAAGCTCTAGAAAAAAATGTCTTTGCAGTGCATTTTACTAGAGTTAGTAAAGCACTTGATAAAAGCTGTTTTGTTGATTGCAGAGTAACTCATAGGACTGTAAGAAGCACCTTTGGCCATCAAAGCTGAGAGCTGCCTAATCATAAGTGAATGCTCAGGTGAAGAGTTTGCAGGACACATACATGGAACATATTGTTACAAGCACCCAGTGCTTTCCAAATTTCACTCTTGTGGAGCTTGAGACAATTGATCTATTGGGATGGGTGTATCTGTCCCCCATGAACTTGTCTCTCAGTCACTTAGGAACTGCAAATTTTAAAACCCTGCATTGGACCCCACCCTGGGCTCTACAGAACTGTGCAGTAAAGAATTCCACAATGTAGTTAGTCAATGGCTAATAGCATGGTATTGTTTGGTCCAGACCTTTTGCACAATGATTTCTCCAGCTGGCCCTTAGCTCTCACCTTATAATAATACTTGCTCAATATTTTTTTAATCCATCTCCTTCACAGGATCATGGTTTTAGAAATTTCACTCAACTTTCCAGTACCATTTACCCCTTCCTCATGGCAAAGCTGTTCCATACTTGTGTTCATGCTTGTTATAGGCCTGGTAAAGTTTCACAGACCTGCACAACCTCTTCACTACTGGTGACAATAACTGTGTGCATATCACACACCAAGGTCATGTTTCAGAGAGCCATGACTCCAAGTTACTTTTTTTTTCAGTAAAGAAAAGCCTCTTGCTGCTTGTATATACTTAGAGAAAGCTGATGTTCCTATGTGTGCCACTTTGCATGAGTTGACACTGAATTTTGCTGTCCAGCCTATTGTTCAGCCTCTTGACACTGCAGAGTTTGGTTATTCATCGGGAGCTTTAGGTTGGGTGGCCTCAGTTCTTCTCTCTGAAAATGTTATCACTGCACTGTTTCATGTGTTTGATGATTTTTCATTAATCTCAGCCCAGTGCCTGGGGAAAAATTGCCTGGGACCTCTTAGTGTTGGTCCAGGGCTTGGGCAGGTGGGAGCACCAGGGTCCTTGCTGGTGTTGGGAGCCTGGTCACCAGCCAGAGATGCTGCAGCATCCCCAGAGAACCTGTCCTTCCTTACTGGTGCCAGTCCAGACAGAATGAGCTCCACATGGTGGAGGTGAAGCTGTTTGGAGAACAAGGTGAGGCACTCCCTGCATTGGTGGTTCTGAACATCAGCCTCTGGTCTTCCTGCAGTCAGGCTGTGCAGCAGGACACAGACCAAGCCAGTGACATGCATCTCGTGGGTGAGGACACAAACAGAAAGGTGCCATGGCTGTGCTCTGCCAAAGAGTGAAATGTGAGTCTGGGTCAGCAGGGGAAGGGGCCAGGAGTCAGGTGTGGGATTGCCCCCCAGCATGAGGAGGGTGACCATTCTGCCTGCTCCTCTAGCTCTGGGTAGTTGTCCATAGCTGGGCATGCCTTCTAAATTGTAAGGTTTTTCTAGTGCTCCTGTGTGGATGGCAGTGCTAGAAAAGTATAAAAAAGACCACAGGGCTGATCAAAGGTAAGGAATGGCTCCTGTCCAGGGGGTGGAATAGACTGGGAAGAGAGATGGCTGGAGGAGGATGAGATACAAACCCACAAAGTCATGACTACTAGGAAGAAAGCAGAGGGAATCAATCTCTCTTCCAGTAACAGAATTGGGGAATGCCAAATGAAACTCCCAGATGGCAAGGTCAGTGCAAAGGAAATGAGGCAGTTGTGCTCCCAGGGAGGAGGTGAAGGTGTGGGACTCAGTAGTGCCAGAGGTGGTAGGTGCTCAATGTTTACACAAGCTCAAATCATGGAAGAATTATCCATTGATAATTATTAAATATAAACCACAACCTCTGCTCCAGGATATCCATGAAGGGTGGAAGAACATCCTGGAGCAGCAGTTTTATAAGCCTGGCCTTTTATGCCTTCCCTGGCATCTCCTTTTTGCCAGGAAGGGAAAAGATCCTGAGATAGATGGATCCTTGATCTGGCACACATGGGCATTCTTAGGAATGCAGGTGTGTTCTTCACATGAAGACAAAAGAGGGTTTTTCCAGCATTTGGACAATTTTGGTCCTGCTGAAGGTATGAACTCAATGAAGCAAGGTTATGGTGAAGACAACTCCATAGGGCACCAGTGCCCAAATCCTTTTGCTGCTCTTGGCACAAAATGGCTGTGTAAGTCAGATCCAGAAAAGAGGAGAAACATTTCTGTGAAGGAAAGACAGTGCAGGCAGAAAAGCCAGTTGAGTTTGTCTGACATAGCCAGATGTGTTGGGTGGCCCCTGTTCAATGTTCAGGCTGATCTAGCACTATTAAGTCATTCAACTTGGCAAATCACAGAGTGTTGAGCTGTGTCTGTAGTCAAATCCTAGCCCTGTACTCCAAAAGTGTGTGTATGAGAGGTGCAGCAACAGAGCTGGGTGTTCAGTGATGTCAGGCAGAACAGCACTTTTTTCATAATGGAGCTTTGTTTTGAAAGAAATGCTGGATGAGATGACATAGTTTTTGGGACTGCTGAGGTACTTCATGTGTTTGAAACCAAGTGGATGCAGCATATGAAAGAATGAAGGTCACCCTTGAGATGTGGGCCACCCAGCCTGAGAGCTTGGCTCAGCCACACAGGAGTCATTTCCTCAGCCTGCCAAAGCATGAGCCAGGGTTAGCCCATGCTCGTGTATGTCATGGTGCTCATCTGATAACACTGCGTGATGATTAATCTCTACAATTAATTGCACATTAATATAGCTCACTGCAGCATATTGAAATGGCAACAGAGATTCTCTCCTCAGCAAAAGAAAGGAGTTTCATGGCTTGTAATAGAGCAGGTAGAAGGAAGAACCTTATTTTAAACTTGTGTGATGCAACCTGTTGAATCTATGTGTCACTTGTGCTGTGATATCCTGCCATCCCTCCCTCCCTTTTAACACCCACATGCATCATGGGCTGTTACTGCCCTGGCAACCATGGACATGGAGAGATTGTGGCTATCTTGGGCTGTCTTCTGCTGAAAGGAGACTGAATATCTGCCCCAAGCCTGCTCTGCAGCCCTGGGCTTTACTTCTTTTGGGAGAGCAGTGTCCTGGAGCTGCCATGGGGTGGGATGCTGTCCTGCTTGTAGGCAGATAAGGGAGGTGCTGACCTCTGCAAAGGGCTGTGGGGCTGCTCTGAGGGTGTGTGCTCACCCCTCCCATGGCTGCCTAGGAGCTTCTCCAGGAGCCTAAAGCCATGATTCAGTTATTTCTTCCTCTTGAGCTCTCACAGTGGCAGCATTCCTCACTTTGGGTGTGAAGATAGGATGGCCTCTGGTCTAGAGGAAGGAAAAATCTTCCTAGGTTGCCCCTATTTCACCTACAAATGACACAGTGAAACAGTGAATGGGAGAAAGTGCAGCTCCTTCCTACAGGTGACCAACCTGTGCCATGGGTGCATCATGACAGCACTCTTGGACCAACATATCATTCATGAAAAGCAATGGACCCAGAATACCAAGGTCTGTGGAGAAACCAGTTCATCTCAGAGGAGCAAGTGTAGGAAGCTGCTCTCTGAACACTTCTCTCTCATTTGTGAGCACTGGTTATGAGTAGTAATGAGTGGTTTACCTTCATGGTAAGAAAACCCAAACTGTTTCTCCCACAGAAAGAACTTTCCAGTTCTTATCTGTTGATGTTTTGCACAGCTAAAGCTGGGAACAGCAGTTCATGGCCTGCCAAAAACCAAGAGTAAG
This sequence comes from Oenanthe melanoleuca, assembly GCF_029582105.1. Classification (NCBI taxonomy): domain Eukaryota; kingdom Metazoa; phylum Chordata; class Aves; order Passeriformes; family Muscicapidae; genus Oenanthe; species Oenanthe melanoleuca. The sequence goes on from NC_079336.1 coordinate 13,724,171, forward strand.
GTCACTGTGCAGAGAGCCAAGACAAAGGACATTCCATAGGATCCATGGGATTGCCACTTCAGTGTAGGGAGGAAGCTGCTTTTTTGGGTGGTACAAACAATTGCCACAAGCAGCTGAGGGGAGCCTTGGCTGGGTGAGGTTATCCCAGAGGACACATGGGAAATGGGCAGCATCTCCCTTAAAACTAGAACAGAGTGCTTTGAGCTGGCTGCTCTGCCCAAAAAAGACTCAGATGAGCCCCAGCCACAGTGGGCTGAGAGGGCTGAGCCCCAGGGCATGGCACAGCCAGAGCAGGGCCCTGCTGGAGCTGTGTGACAGTGTGCTGATGGCTGGCTGGAGACACCCACCAACAGAGCTCAGCATATGCACAAACTACACCTGCACACCCTCTGCTCTCTCCTGTCTGCAGGAGTGTGCATGGTACAGCACCCTCTAACAGAGGTCACCCCTTACACAAACTGCTAGGAAATAAACTCAAGAAAAGTTGCCTCAAAAGATCATATTTTTCATAGAAGAGGCTGGAGTGGGTGGGGATTTCTTTCAGAATTCAGTCCCCAAAAGAAAGGAAGAGGTGCTCAGCTTTTCTGGTTTAGATGTTGAGTCTCTCTAGAGTAGCACATAATTAATTTAACTGTTCTGCTCCTTATTCCTTGCTGTGAAAAACAGACAGTAAATTCTCAATGCCATGTGACTTTATTTAGAGTGCTGATTATTTATGCAGATCATAAATGCAATGTCAGGACTAACCATGACTGTGAAATGGCCTTTCTCCCAGCTCTAAATAATTAATGCTTCTGAGACTTCTCTAAGCTCCCAAATTCACATGGGACCAGGGAAACAGGAATGCTACTTGTAGAATCATTGTAGAATTTTGCTGGATAAAGCACTGAACTCCTCTTCTTCAGCTCCTCCATCTCTGGAACTGGGATGTCTGTCAGTTTTACAGTCACATAGTGAAGACTGATTTATTGTTTAATTTGTGTAAAGAATTAAATAAGTGCTAAGTATTATTATTATCAAGCCAGAAGGGTGAGTCAATGACCTGTTTCCTATCTGAGCTTGCCTTCAAGGTCTGATGTTTCTGACAGATTACAGGAATTGAATATCTGCCATAGGTTGTATTCATATAGGGATGCAAATAAAGCACTTTTGTGGGCATTGTGTTGTTTCATGCCTTGTGATTACAGAATAAAGGTGCATAGATTAAAACTACTCTGGGATGCACAGCATCTCCACAGGCTTTGCCATTTTGGAAATCACAGCAGTAGGTTCCTACAGGCACATGTAGAGATGGGTGCATGAGGCAGGCACAGAGACGGGAGAGGATGTTTGGTTCTGCTCTGCTGCAGAGTTCCTGTATGTCTTTTGCAGGTCAGCTGGGAAAATCCTCACAGACCACTTTGGAAAAGCTCAAATGTCACCCACCTTTGGCTGTTTGGGTAAAGCCCTGGGTCATTTGGGCTGTGCACAACCAGTGACATTCCCTGACCATGACATCAAACAGGGAGCTCACCTCTCTCTGCCATGTAGTCCCCAAGCACAGTGGGAGTGTCAAGACCATTCCTACTAATTATTCACTGAGAAGCATCATTGTTCTGATATCTATCCTTAATTTTGCTGAAAGTTAGGGGATGTATGCCAACCCCCATGCTCTCCTCAATTGATCCCAGAGAGCAAAGTCAAAGTTTGCATGAATTACTCAACCATTCCCTGGCCTTTCCCTGTTTTCCCTTGTCTCCTGCAGCCATGTTCATTCCAATGGAAGGGCCTACAATGGCCCAATCTTGTCCTCATTGAAAACAATGGGATCTCTGCTGCTGCCTTAGAAATATCTGAAAAGTCATACTGAAGAGGGAGTTCATCTGGATTAAGGTAGATTGTGACATCCAAAGCAAAATAGCATCTTTCCGGAAGGAAAATGCCCTGTCTGAGCCCTTTCATCCAGAGGCAGCTGGGAAAGAATGTTTTATTTAGTTTTACTGTTTGAGAGTACAACCTCACAGAAGGTTCCTCTCAGATACTGTTGGGATATTATTGCACAATCCAAAAACCTCTTTATTTGTTAGTGAAATAAATCTTAAGGAATTCTGTCAGTATTTTGTTTTTAGTTGTGAGTGTCTAAAGTGAAGTCCTGAAGCCATTTCCTAGTTATTTAGGCAGCTCAAAAAGTAGATTGACGGATACTGAGATTTTGAGTTTTCTACTGAGGTTGGGCTGTTGGTTTTGAAACTATTATTAATTATCCATTACACCTTCTGGCACTAAAGTACCTGTGCAAATCTGGTCCACAATTCCCAAGGACAAGAGGTAAGTGGAAATGGAAAGACTGCCTGCAGCTTCTGTAAGAACTCTTCATGTGTCCTTGCTGCTGTGAGCTCTTCATTTCACCAACACAACCACATTCTGTTTGCAAAAATACGAAATCAGGTGTTTCAGCACTGAATTTTTGCTGCATTTCTTTTCAAGTTTGAATGTAAGGAGTCAGTCAAGTACTAAATCCTGAGTCAACTATCAGTTGTTGTCATGGGGATCAGCACTGGCACACATCCTGCCTGATCCTGTTTCCTCACACTCACCTGCTCCTTGTGTTTGCTTTAACCCCTCCCTTGGCTTTGTGTCTTACTGCTGACTTGGCACCATGCTCCATCTCTGCTTTTTTCCTAGAACAGCCTCCCACTCATGCCTGTCAAGTGCCCACCATCCCCCACCAAAATACCTTTATCCCAAAGGAAGCTCCTTTGCAATCTTCCCTCAGTGTCTGGGGTGTGATCCTGCCTCAGTGAGATGGTATCTGCCCCAATAAATTGGTGTATGTCTGTGCACTGAAGTCAGCAGAAGGTCAGCAGGGCTGATGCCTGCTAACTTTGGTTGGAAGTGGGTCTGTAATAGTTTTGCAGTCCCATAGACCTGCTGCTGACAGCCTAATTAAAAGCAACAATTTGCCATTCAACAATTTCTGCCATACTGTTCTGGAATTTCCACTGATGTCACTGCTCCTTTATTCCTGTTTGAAAATCTGCTGAATTCTGGTGGTGTTTCTTTCCTGCTAGGAATCACCCTAAACCAGGATCTTTCCACCATTACCTAGAAGACACATTTATGTCCCACATTAATGGCATAGTATAGTGGAGCTTTACATAGCTTTTTCTTGAACTGAATGTATTATCATAACCATTAGGATGAGTGGGGACAACTATCTCATTTGGTAAAAATTGATGACAACTACTGAGGCAGTCTCAGAAGGGACCCTAGGAAGACAGAAAACAATGAAGTTTTCTAGCTATAGAACCTGATATCTGCATATTACGCTTAAACAAGCAAAACTATCTAGCTACTTGATAAAGCCAGTGGAAGAGAAGACTCTTTGGATATATAGACACTTGCAGACAAGGACAGAAGAGGGACAAGTAATCTGAAGATGTGGTTTTCATCTTTATCACCTTGTTTCCTTGGTCTGTTTCTAAATCTACCTCAATAGTTGTCTTCCATCCTAAGAAGATTTTTTACACAAGATAGATTTTCCTATATGGGGTGGTGCTGCATATATCCTCCTTGTCCAGGTCCTTGTCTTTGGCAGGAACATGCCAATAAAAAAGGCAAGAAAGATAAAGACACCAGGCAGTAAAAGAGAAAAAGAGCTGAAAAATGCATAGCTAACACCAGCATAAGAGAAAGAAATGATGGAGACAGAGAGTGACCTGTAGGTAGAAGAAAGAAACAACAGATATTAAAAACCTAGGACTTATGTGGGTAGGCAAAAGGAAGGTCTATACAAATGGGCACAGCTGACCAAGAAGAATTTCTATTCTGGTTGTCCTCATGTTTGCAGAGAACAGCAAAGTATCCTGGCTTGCCACATAAATTGTTCTGGGAGTCAGTTTGACAACCAGTTTTAACAGGTGGCCAGAGTAAATCACAGACCTGTCAAGCATAATGCCAGGCTAGATGAGATACATGGTGTTAGGATTTACCAGTAAGCCTGCAAAGCATGGAAGAAAGCATGGATCAGCAAGGAAAATGGTGTCTGGACAACTGCCAAAACCCAACCAATGTCAGCCTTGTAAAATGGATTGTAACAAATGGCAGACTTCTTTGCTCTATAAATAAAAGGAGAACAAGGAAGAGGAAGTGGTTCTGCTTTGCAGTGAAAAGCAGCAGAGATGAAAGATAATATAGGTTTGGCTCCAAAACTAATTGAGAACTTCACTTGAGCTTGTCATTAGGACACCAGGGTAAAACCTGTATGCAAAGACACCTTGTCTAATGAGAGATCTCTATGTAAATGACAACTACAGCAGTGGCTGTGGAAGCTAAAGCCAAAGGGTTGACTGTGAACCTGTCAAAGGGAGCAGATTGTACTTTTCTGCCAATATTAAAGAGCTTCTAGGTGAAATTGCAGTTGCAGTGAAGAGTCAGGCTACCAAATCCAGCTTGGTACATTCTGGCTGTAAGGTTGCAGTCATAGTGCTTTGAAAAGTGGATGAAAAGCCATCTGGGAACCTTGAGCCATTAGTCTCACACAGAAGTAAATACATTTATTTGAAAGTGTGACTGACAATCTAATTAAAATCATGTAGGTAAATGGAAATGAAAAAAAGTGCTGTAGAGATTTTGCTAAAAATGAAGGCTGTAGAATTAACACATTTCTAAAAAATGATACCTTAGGAAACTGCAGCAGATCTAGTCTACTTGGACTTCAATAAGATCTTTGTTATTGTACCAAATGAGATAACTACAATAGAGTAAAAAAAAAAAAAGGCTAAAAAGAGGATGGCAGACAAGTGTGTCCAGTGGGAAACTGATGGGCCTGAAGGAGAAGCCCCTGTACAGAGGATAAGAATTCAAATGGGAAATGCTTTACATCCTTATCAATGACTGCAGCAGGAATAGCCAAAATCCAGAGTGTATTAGTAAAATACAGTGATGGCCATCATAGGTGCAGAAAAGGACTCTTGCAAGACCAAGTTTAATTTGCGAATTTGCAAATGCAATAAAAAAGCACTTTTCCCTTTAGCCATTTCTACAAGTTGGTTAGATAACTCTCCCATTTCTGAAGGGTCTCTCATTGTCTTGAGTGACAAAGAAACCAGTGATTCTGCAGGAGCTAAATCCTCATACTCTGTCTTGGCTATGTTGGCTTTGCCACGTTACTCAGACAAAATGAGATGTAAACATTTATTTTGGCCTGAGTAAGGCACTTGTAGAGCAGATCTGATGAACAGGATGATGTCAGTTTTCATTTTCTGACCTCAGCTTGGGTGTAAAGATAATATAGATAAACAGTTCTTGGGCAGGTCTGTCAGTCTTTGCAGCGAGATGAAGAAAACCAAGGAAAGTGAAAGAAATGGAGAAGAAAATTGCAGACCAAACACCCCTGAGATGACTTGAGCATGGGAATAGTCACTGTGGGGTGGATGAAGGAGGAGTTTAAGACAAGGCTGGCCTGGGGCTAGGTTGGGAGGTAGCAGCAGAGGGAGAAGAGCTCAGAGAAGTTGCACACAAATGGCTGTGGCCCTCCTTGGCTGGCATCAAGGTACTCAGAAACTGAGCCAGCAGCAAGGCACAGGTGAGCCCCGTGGCTCTCTTTGGCAGGGCAGCCAAACCCTGAGACTTCATCCACAGGGACACAGTTCAGTTTTGCCTTGACTGATGGGAAGTCTCAGATTAGCTCCAGTCCAGAGAAGCCTGTACTGAATGTGTCATTATTATGATTAATGTTACAATCAGGGCCACTGGCAATCTCAGACCTGTTTAACACTGCTGCCAATGCCAAGCAGATTTCTTTAAGGATGGGTCAAAGGAGCACAGCACAGAACACTCTGTATCAATAAAAGGCACAGCCTGAAGCACAGCAGTGTCTGGGCAGAGCTCAACCAAAACCCAGGGAGGGTGGCAAAACACAGTTGGTGCAAAGTGCCCAGAGTTCAGAGATGGACAACAAAGCCTTGCAGAGAGGGAGACAGAGCCTCTGGGCCACAGACCTTGGAGGATTCACACTCATCATCCTCCTCTCTGCTGTGCTCGAGGAGAGGATGCTTTATGAACACTTTAGAAATCCATTAGAATTGCACCAAGTACTTTCCAAGTCCTTGTCCCACTGTGCTCCCTACCTACATCATCACAAGAGCAATTTGCTCTGTTTCTTGAAGTGATCCTGGAGTCATCAGGTGCTGCATTTTTCAATCTCTGCTGGTACTGTGTAGCAGGTCAGCTGAGCAGCACCAGGGAGGCTGGCAAGCTGTGCACTAGGCAGGTCTATAAAGGCATGTCAGAGAATGAGTCATTGTTGAGCCTGCAAGAGACAAAAAGATTGATTACAGAAGAGCTGAGAAATAGATTTGATGATGATTCATGGTATTCCACCCTTTTTGCATTCACAGACCTGCCAGCTGATTCATAACTGCATTCTGCCCTGCTTCTCCTCCCTGTCAAGGTAATCCATCAAACAGGGTCCATCAATTAAAATTTCCACTCAAAAGAGCAAGGTGTGTGTGGGAGCACCCATCCCTTTCTTCACTCATACCTGGTAAGGCCCTTGTTCTGCTCCTTAGCCTGCTGCAAAGCCCATAATTTTTGGGAAAGGAGGTGGTGTAGAGCCCACATGTAGGACACCATGAACAGAGTGATGAAAATAGGGACAATTCCTTGTTGAATGTCTAGTTTTATGAAGTGAGATTTCCTGTGTTCCCTAACTTCACTATTATTATGAGGTCTGGAGATTTTTGGAGGAGTTTATCTATGGTGGGTCACTGTTTACTTCTAAAATCAGGTGAGATTTAAGGAATCACAAACAGAAGGCAAAAAAATTCAAGCAGATGTCATTGGTTGCAACTTGACAAGAAGTTTGTTACACTGCTGAAAATCCCACTCTGTGTTTTTAATATTTTCCAGGGGACCTAGAGCTCAGGATAGTTATTTTTTAAGAAGAAAGGAGGAAGAAAAAAAAAAAAGAAAGATTTATTTTATTTTGCAAAGTGTAGCCATTTTGGTCTTCTGCCTACTTGCTGAAGAGTGTCAGGAAAAAAAGGTGAAATAGAATTATCCTAGGGAAGGGTAAATACTTGTCTATAGCAAGAACCAGTCAAACATGTACAGTTCTTGTATCTAGGGTACAGCTCTAAAAAGCTGGAGGGTTTCAGGAGTGCTCACTCAAGAGGTCTCAATGACTTCACCAGTTTGCTTGGATTTACATTTACAAGGGGTGTCACCTGCTAGCATCTTTGCAGCACACCTGACAGCTTCCCACAGCTCAGCTGGGTTCTCTCTGCCAAATACATCATCACCAGTAACACAATTGGGGCTGTCTGTCTATGTGGGATCTGCTTTTTCATGGACACTACAACTGGGCAATCACCTTTCCTGAACCCCTGAAGGGGCACCATGGGCTTCACCCTGGCAGAAAATGGTGCTCTGGCCAGCTATTCCCCGGAGACCTGCTCATGTTGTTGCAAACAGAATTTTTAGCAGAGTTGGTGCTGTGTCAAAACTCAGTGACAAGGGAATGGTCACAGCTGTCCCAAGGGACACTTGGAGTATGAAGTCCTTTGACCAGGTCAAAAGCTCCTCCTGGTCCATTTGCCAATCCCAGTGTGGAGCAAAGGGGCACTCACTGACCCTGCACACGCAGAGAAATTTCATCCTGCATTTCAAACTTTATTACTTAATACCTCAGTTGTACTTAATGAGGTGCTTTATTTTACAAGCCATTTTAGTTTATGACTGTTCTCTTGGGTGGATTAATCTCTTATTAGTGCATCATGTTTGAAAGGCTTGTTTTCCCCTGCTGAGCAGTTTAATGGGCTCGGCGAGACGCTGCTGGGTGTGTGCTGAGCAGTCTGCACCCCAGAGCCCCAGGGGCAGCTGGGGCTCATTTCCTGCTGGCAAATGGAGCCACTGCACAACCTGCACTGTGTGGGACCAGCAGCAAGGCTACAGACCCACAGGACAGGCTGCAGAAGCTGGGGCTATTTAGTTTGGAGGAAAGAAGGCTCAGGGGGTCCTTATCACTCTCTAGGACTGCCTGAAAGGAGGTTATAGCCAGGTGAAGTTCAGTCTTCTTTCACAGGTAGCAAGTGTAAGATAAGAGGAAATGGCCTGAAGTTGCACAAGGTGAGGTTAAATTGGATATAAAGAAAATTTTCTTCATGGATAGGGTGACTAAGCTTTAGAACTGGCTACCCCAGAGAAGAGGTAGAATCACCATACCTCCAGGTATTATTCACAAGTTGCACAGATGTGGTGCTTGAAGACATGGTGTGTGAGAGGTTAATGGTTGGACTTGACCTTGGAGATCTTTTCTAACCTTAATGACTATCACACTGAGCACTTGTTCCTACTGTTCTTGTCACTGCCAGAGTGTCCTGCCCAGGTGAATCCTGTCCATTCACAGGCAGGGGTGCCAGCCTAGGGTGGGATAGCCTTTTCCACATGTAGGGAAAAAACTTAGTTCCCCCACAGCCCTGAGCAGAGTTGGGCACAAAGGGGGAGCAAGGATCCTGTGCATGCTCAGGTAGCATAAAGTCAGGGTACAGCCAAAGTGGGAGGCAAATCCAGGCTCCAGAAGTGATCCCACCTTATACACGCAAGTAAATACATAAATAAATATTAAAAATATATTTATAGCCTGTGGTAAGTAAAACAAGTGAATTTTCCTGCTCAAGTCGTATACAGAATTAAGAAATGGTGGGATTTCAGCTTACTGATTGTGTTTGCATTTACCTACAGACATCTGGGTACAAAGATAGATCATATTTGTGTCTTTTTTTAACATGGAATATGAAAAATAAGTCTGAAGAGATGTCTAATTTACACAATTAGGAGTCCATATAATAGAAACACTATGATTATTTAACCTACCATGAGATCAGCTTTGACCTTGTTCTTTTCAGAGAATTATAAGGCTGCAGGAACCCCAGAAGATCACCTAGACCTTTTTCATTGATCCTGCCCAGCAGAATTTTGTTGGGGCTGACAATGTGGATACATAGAAACCTGTTTTCTTAGCCACCTAAATAATAAGACTATGAATGAAAAGGTTACAGTGAATACAATTTTACATTCACTTTAAGCATGTGTGAAGAGAAGAGGGTGAAACCAGCCATATGCCAAGGGATAATTCATATATCTGTGAACATGAGAGTCCACAAAAGTGCTGACAGGCACAGAACACAGTGCAGCAGCATGAGCTCATTTCAAGAGAGGCATTTCCCTTTGGTGAGTGCATAGCTCACAACAGGAGGTGCAATTTGAGTTGGGCACAGCCCTCCAAGCAATACCACACAGAACCAGATCCTAATCTCCTCTGCACTTTAAGGGCCCTGATCCCACAGATGTTTGGGTGGGAAACAGAATTCCCCAAAGACAAGGTCACTGCACCATGGGGAGTGCAATGTATAGTCCAAATTTGGCAGCTGGCTTTGTGCATGTGTACAGCTCTAGGGAGATCTCCTGGCTGTGTGAAGGGACTTGGACACATGCAGGACCTTCCCTGCCATTCTGGCCACCAGACCAAGGGGGAATTACGTCTCCTGTAGAGCAAAGGTGTCAGATAAGGAGTTGGAAAGAAGGTGGTACTGATGCCCATCCAGACACCACTGGTGCATGTTTACTCTGGCTCCTCTGAAAAACCAGCTTTGATTAATTTGACTCTGTCAGCAGTCTGGGCAGCAAGGAAGGTTTCAATGGTGAAGCCACTGTGAAGGTGACCTTCTCCAGTGTCTCAGGCTCAGATCTCAGGCCCCAGTTCAAACCAACAGTCAGAAGTGTGTAAAGGACTAGAGCTTGCAGGACTTGAAATCAAGGTTAAATTTGAACATGTGAGGAAGTCCTTTTCTGCACCAAGACTTTGGCTTTACAGCTGGCGTCCATATATCAGGGCAGGATGGATCTCAGGGAAAGCCTTCATGTCAAAGAAGGGCAATGAACCTGGTGAAGGGTCTAGAAAACAAGTCCTATGGGGAGCAGCTGAGAGAACTGGGGTTTTTTATTCTAGAGAGAGGAGACTCAGCAGGGACATTACTGCTCTCTACAATTACCTGAAAGGAGAGGTGGGGATTGGTCTCTTCTGCCACATCTCAAGTGAAAGGATGAGAGGAAATGGCCTTAAATCATGCCTGGAGAGGTTCAGATTAGATATTAGTAATTTTTTTCCCACTGAGATAAGAGTCAGGCATTGGAATAAGTTGCCCAGGGCAGTGGTGAAGTCATCATCTCTGGAAGTGTTCAAGTGATGTCTGGATTTGTCACTTGGGGATATGGTTAAAGGGTGCTTATGGTGGTGCTGTGTTTACTAGATGATCTAGAAGGTTTCTTCCAACCATGATGATTCTGTGATTCTGAGGTGAAAATCATGGGAGGGTGTCAGGAGGCTGCTGCTTTCATAGTCACTGACACCAGAAGTGCTCACACACATGAGCTGCACTGAAATGAGTTACCAGCTCCTGGTGCCATACCAAATGCTCTTGGAGACACATCTTTTAGTAAGACTGAAAGATGAAATGATTCATTATATAATTTCTAGAAATGGAGGATTAATTTGTTCATGACAGATATTGCACTGTGATCTTCAAACAGGTAGAAAAAAAAAATGAAAGATCCCTTCAACCAACTACCTTGTTTCTTCCAAAGAAAGGTTGTTTTTTTTTTTTTTCTTCCAGTTCCTCTGGATCACCTTAGAGACATTTATGGTGGCTCATCAAACAAGGCAGAAAGCAGCAGTGCTGGTGCACAATGGAGCCATGGAGCTTTAACTAGGACAGCATTCCCAGAGCAGCTTTGCAGCCAGAACTGCTGTAACACGTAATGCTGTAACAGGTAGTGTGCAGTGTTACAGCATGTAATGTAACACTCAGCAGCACCTGCAGACCCAGTCGTGGTGGCTCAATCCTGCCAGACCCAATCCTGCCCAGGATTCCTGCAGCTCTGGGGATGAGCGACTGCAAGGACATTTTTATCAGCTGAGTGGCTACCCCAGCAGGAGAAGACTTTAGGAAGAAGCAAAACTTCAGTTTCTCCTTTCCCCACAAACCTTCTCACAAGCAGCTGAGCACTTGAGAGGTGAGCTCTGGGTGGGTCAAATGTTTTACCTGAGTCACACTAAGAATTGCAGTTGTCTTCTTGTAGCCCCTTTGTAGCCCATCTGCAGGCCATGCCTTGAGGCAGAAATGTTCCCAAAAGGTGGGAAAGATGCCACAATTATCTCAGAAAAAGAGCAGAAGCAGGGGAGAGGTCTGGGCTTTGGCATATTATTGCCCATGCAGTTGGCAGGTCCTTGGAGTGGTTTTGGTAGAGACTCCAGTAATTCCCAAACAGTGCCAGGGCCAGCCCAGGGGATGCTATGGGTCAAGAGCTATCAACAGCAGATCTCTCAATGTCAACCTGACTCTCTTTCAGAGACTTGAGCTGTTTTGCCCTCTGTTGGCCTCAGGACCAAAAAATCCACAGCCCAGTTTGTTTGCCAGTGCAGGTGTTGCTGATGCCTCTGCAGAGGAAAGGTCCATTCCTCTGTGCTCCCCCCACTCTTGTTCTTGACTGTCTGGTTCCATGAGTTGAGAAGTTTTAGTATGGTTTTCAGAATGTCTGGTGGTGAAGGGCTTGTTTGCCAAACCTTTGGAATGTTTCATTCCATGCATTGGGCTGCCTCTTTCCAAGTCTAGCTGTGGCTGGTGGTGGGCCTGATACATAAATCCAAACAAAGATTAGGTTAAGGCTAGGACTGAGTGATTAAGCCAGGGGATAAACCAAAGTTTTGTCTTAGATTTGAGGACAATTATTTTCATTAAAGCTTTTCTTGCAAAATTTAACCTTAATTTTTTTTCTGATATGTTCTGACACAGAAACACCAAAGATCAGTGAGTATTACTGAGCCTGTTACATGAATATTAAATTTCATATTTAGTTTATCCAGTGATGTCCCTCTGTCTTCTATTTCTTGGAAACTTTTGCCAAATAGTCTTGGGGAAAGAAAATTTTATTCCATTTTGTTACTAAATGGGGATGTGTCATATCCACATTTTGCAGTGCCTCTTTCCAGCCACAGAATGTGGCCATGTACAACATTCAGCCTCATTAATGGAGTCGGTTGCAATGGATCTCAGGATCTGGTCACATCATGGTTTACTTTATCACTTAAATCAGGCCCTGAAAAATGAGGGAGTGAAGATAGCCAACAAAAACTCTTGGAAAAGGAATGAAAAGTGAAACCATATCATTAGTAGCCATGGACCCATAACAGAATCACAGAATGGTTTGGGTTGGAAGAGACTTTTAAAGGTCATCTAATCCAATCCCTTTGCAGTGAGTGGGAACATTTACTAGATCAGGTTGCTGAGAAACCCATCCAACCTGACCTTGAATGATTCCAGGGATGGGACACCCATCACCTCTCTGGGAAACCTGTTCCAGGGTTTTACCATGTTTAATCCACAGACTCACTTCTGGTGCTGTCACAGGGAGCTGTAGAGGTACTGCCCACAGTCAAAAAGGGTTTGATGAGCTCATGTGAGAGGTCCACAGATGGATACTAAAATGGCTGGGTGGGGTTGCAGGCCTGGATGTGGCAGTTGACCAGGGAGGGGAACATGCTCATGTGCTCTCCTTAGACAGCATCTCCTGCTGCTGTCCTCAGTCCCTACTGCCTGTGGATCACTGCTCTGGCCCTTCAGGTCCTGACTAACATCAGTGTCTGCTTGGTGTGTGCACAGGAAGGAGAGACAAAGCAAAGCAGAGCCCAGGGTGACTGTTCCTGAGAAACCTCTGCAGTGCCCAACCCACTCAAAGGCAGATGGCAAAATATCACCCTGAAGTCAAGAATGAGCATCCCATACATCTGAGCACAGTACTCATGCCCAGCTCCTGTGGGAGGGTCAGCTTCAGGAAGGTCAGCATTCCTACCAGTGTAATAATGGTGTCATCCACAGAGATCAATAATTCCATTTTCAAATGCCTGTTTCTAAAATAGCTTATGTATTTTCTCTAAAGCCTGAAAAAGTTCTGTATGCATTCAATTTAGCAGAGTTTTGATTTTAGCAGGATTTGTAAGAGGTGTCTGCTAATGTTTTTTCTTCTTCTTCTTCTGCATAAAATACAGAGGAAAAGAAACAAGCCAAATGATCACTGCCAAATACCACAACTAAGCATACTTTGTCCATCATACATGTCATTATCTTTATTATGGCAGCACTTCATGTGGATTATGAAATGTCTTAGAAACGTCATTGCTTCGTCTGTTCAAAGATATATAACAATAATAATAATCCCTTACAAGTTTAATTTCTTCATCAATTGATGTCAGAAGCTCTTTAAAAAGGTCATCATCATTATCCTCCCTTTATGGCAGGGAAAAAAAGACAAAGGCCAAGATGTTCCTTCTAGCTTTAGGCATGTGGGACCCTTCTGCCGTCAGTGAAGGAAGGCAGCAAAGAGGCACCTGCAAGGAGATCTGAGTCCCTTTCTGGAAGGGACAAGGCCTCTCTGTGACTCCCTCCTACCCATTGAGTCACCTGCTGCCTTGCTGTCAGAAATCTAAAGTCTGAGGGATGAATTAGAGCCTGATCATTTGTGCCTGGTTTCTACTTGTTCAACAACAGAGAACAAAACAGAGCCCAGCTCCTGATTCCCACCCTCATTCTGTGCCCCTCTCTTCCTGAAATAATGACAAGGGTGTGCTTCCAGAAATTCCCTGGCTGCCAGGCTAGCACAATGTGCTGCTTTTGGCTGGGATAGAGTTAATTTTCTTTGCAGTGGCTGGTATGTGGCCATGTTTTGAACTTGTGCTGAACACAGGGTTGATAATATAGAAATGTTTTTGTTTTTGCTGAGCAGAGTTTACACAGAGGCAAGGTTTTTTCTGCTTTTCATACTGCCATGCTGGCAAGGGGAGTGGGGGTGCATGAGAAGTCAGTCAGAAAGACAGCCAGGACAGGACCCAAACTGACCAAAGGGATATTCCATACCATAAGACATCATGCTCAGTATATAAAATGGGAGGAAGAAGGATGAAAGGGGAGATCTTTGAAGTGATGGTGTTTTTCTTCCCAAGTCACTGTTGTGTGTGACAGGGCCCTGCTCTCCTGGAGATTGCTGAACACCTGGCTGACCTTGGGAAGTGGTGATTTAATTCCTTATTGCTTTGCTTGCCTGCATAACTTTTGCTTTTCCTACTTAATTGGTTTTATCTCAACCCAGGAGTTCTCCAGCTTTTCTATTTCTGATTCCCTCCCCAGTCCTGCTGCTGGGGGAGTGAGCAAGGAGCTGTGTGGGGCTTGGCTGCTGTTGGAGGTTAAACCACGACACACAGGTCCTTGTGTAGACAAGATTTAATGCTGAGTTTGTGGCAGAGCAATTTTTTCTGCCCATGCCTGGTGCTATAGGAGATAAAATACTGGAAGAAAGCTGCACTCAACGTACTCTGAAGCCCTGCTTTCCTAAACATCCTATCTGTGTGAAGTGCTTTATCTGAGAATCCTCATCTCCCCCCTGCTCTGCTGCCTCTGGCAATGGCTCTGTGGGGCAAGTAAGGAGGAAGCAGAGCTAACCAGCATGCTCCTGTTGCAGGTCCACAGCAGCCAGTCATGACAAGGAATTCACCCAGCTGACAGCCTGCTCTGCTTCCACCAAGGGCACCACGAATCAGCAGCTGGTCATGAATCATCATGAAGTGCAACTGTCCTTGGCCATGGACATGTCCTAGAATGAATGTCTTCCGTTGGGAAAGTAATCCTAACAACACCACAGTTTCCTAATTGCCTTTGTTTTCTTTCACAGTGGAAGGTATCAGCATTAGTACCATTGATTTCACCCACAGCACAGGCTGATCTGGTGGTTTTCCCTGTGTGTTTCTGATATGGTTTTCCTTCCTGGGCCTTCATTATACTGTAATTCTCCCGATAAAATCTATCAAAGTGCCTTTTAAATACTGCAACTTCCACACAGGAAATGTTTAAGAAACGGGATACTTATAATAGAGAAAATAATGGAGTTATTAATATAATTCCACACACACATACTAGCATTAGCATCAATGTGTTAATACAAATGTTAATGTAGAATTTAAAATGCACAAAAGATTCTCACAACCCACCTGCAGAAAGGTGCTGTGCATTGAAGTTTCTGTGCATTTATGCACACTGTAAGGCATCCAGCCTAATAAGATGCCCCTAAAGTTGGGACTTGAGTTGTGAAACTCACTTGCCATGTATCCAGCAATCCTGTCTGGACTGGGTAACTCTACATGCAGGTAAATTCACTGGGCATATCCATGCTTGGTCTGACACTGTCTGGATGTCCACATCCAGTTTGGAGAGCTCTCACTTTTTGACAGTGCTAAGAGTCCATCTGTGCAGGGGACCTGAAGCCAAGATGAGTTAGTTTTGGAGATCCTCAGAAGTCAGATGGATAGTGACAGCAGAGTGTTCTCCCCCTGCACACCAGCCAAGTGGAGCAGAAGCTGTGAAGGAGGACTTTGATGCTGTGCCACGAGAGATCTCTGCTATTGCCATCTCACCTGGGATCACCCAGGTGCTGAATGAGGCTGAGCCACTGGGCAGCCAAACGTGAGAGCAGGGACAGCAGCAAGGAAAGTCTGACTGCCCTTGTGACCAAGGGCATTCATCTGATGGTTTGGGGACAGAGAAAACTAAACCTCTAACAAAATACTCTGACACCATAGCTCAGCCTGCTTTGAGCAGGAGGCTGGATTGGGAAGAAAATTCTCAAAATGCACTCAGGTTAAGGAAAAACTTGAAGGTAAATCCAAGGCTTTACTATACCACAGTCTTCAGTTTAATTTGTTGTTACCCATAGAAAGACTCAAAAAAACAACAGTAACTAGATAACTGTAGTATGGTTCACCTGTGCAGAGCAAGCTGCTTATCCTGATCTATTCTCTCAAACTTCTTGCCTCAGTATGTCAGTACTCATGCACTAAAACTCAAGGCATTTCTTCTCCTGTGCCACTCTGTGTCTGAGGCTGTACTCACAGCACTTGTTAACAACAGCATGCAGAGAAGGCCAGACCTGTGCAGCCTTGCAGGGAACTGCAAAACTGACCAGAAGGACTACTAGAAATTAATCCACGTTTCCTTTTTATTCTGGCTTTTGTCCACTCCATGTCCTTTTGTATGAAATAGCACATGCATATGAAAAATTAAGCAACAAATTAAGTTGAAGGATATTTAAGAGTCATTAAGAATGAATATTTAGATTATCTTCTTATGCTGTTGAAACCCAAAAGGTTGTCTGAAGAGCAAACTACAATTTGACATGGATAAGAGTAGAGTAGTCAAGGTCTTCATTCCTCAGAATACAAAATACTTTGGTCTCATAGTGAAGTGCAGTTCTGCTCTCTCTTGATAACAGCATTATAACAAGGCTGATAGCAATAGGCCACGTGCTGTTGTACAGCCACAAATGCAATGAAAACAAAGGCCAAATGTTACCTACCTTTACAAGGACAAGGTCATTTGATCACAGCAGAAGAAAACATGCCCAGAATTTGGCTAAATGTGTGACCTGATAACAGCCAAGTCCTGGCATTGGACTATGAACTGCTGCAAAACAAACACCATTGGTCTATTGTGTTCAGTCATAAATTATTCTTATCTCTGCACCTCCGGAGCCCTTTTCAATATCAATTGGTTGATCTGTGCAATCTCCCAGTGGTGAAAGGGAGGCACTGCTGATCTGGGGTGTCCCAGGCTGACCCTGGCCAGGGTCCCAGGCTCTGCTCTGGCAGCAGACACTGCTGCTGGCTTTGCTGAGGGCTGCTGGCATGGCCCCTGCAGTGTTCCAGGTCTGCTTGGGCCATGGGACCCACCTGCCTGCCTCTCTTCTCCTTTCTTTGATAGATTTCACAAAGAGGATTCTTCCTCTTGTCTGTATTCAAAGGTCTGTACTAGGAGCAGACTGTTTCACTCCCCATTTTGACTAAAATCCTACTTTTTAATAAAAAAACTACCACTGGATCTTCCTGATGGCTCTATATCAAAAGTTTTCAACATTACAGGTACTATCTGCTGTACATTCCAACCACGTGCTCTTGAGACATGCTCCAACAACCAGCTCATCACAGACTTTACAAAACTTTTCTGAGCTATTTTCAGATTGTGCTTTATTTTTCTGAAGTTTAACTTAAGAGTCACCAAAACAAAGCAGTGCTGAGCCAGGCTGCTGTGCACTGCAGGATCCCAGCCCAGGGCTGCGGCGTGGCGCAGGTGACACGGAGCGAGTGACACGGAGCGAGTGACACGGAGCGAGTGACACGGAGCTCTGAGTCATTCCTGCACGCCCAGAGGTGACAGGAAGGCGCAGCTGGGAAGCAGTGCTGGGCATGGTGCTGCCCTGATTGCCTCCCTGGGGATGAGGAGCTCAGTGGAGCTCAGAGCGAGCGTAGGGCACCCCGGCTGAGGGAGCATCCCTGGAGGCTGTACCACCCTACAAACATCTGAGTCATAATCCCCTGTCCTCCTCCTTCCTCCTGGGAGTGGCAGCAATTTGCTCTCCGTGCAAGCCTGCCAGAGCAAACCCCAATCGGAGGCCAAGGGACAAGCCTCCACCCTATTGCCCACCTACACCTCACCCTGCTGTTTTGGAAGGAAGGGAACAGGAAAGGCTTTGGATTTCTCCTCCACGCCTGGGCCCCAGGTCTGAGCAGCTCTGAGCTGTCAGAGGTGGTTTTCCCCAGGATGGTTTTCTTCCTTCTGTTCAGGTTGTTTGGGATTTTTTTTTTTATTTTTGCATGCAGAGGAAGAATTTGTTCTTGTTCTCCATCCCTGTGTGGGCGTGCTGCCAGACACTGGCTCTCAAGCTGGTTTTGGCATCTGCTCCTTAAAGGTAATATTCCATCTACAACACCAGACTGTCACTGGGTATGCTCATCCAGCCTTTTCCCAAAGGTTTTACAGAATAACTCTCCAAAGGAGGTAATATGTGGCTTGCAGTGATTTCCTCTTCATAGCTGGGGATGAGTGAGGCTCCTGGTAAAGAATTCTTCTATTAAAAAATGCAGGTCACCCCCTGAACTCATCTAGTTCACTAGTTTCATAAATAGTAGAGTGGATAATGAATAAACATTTATCCCCTTGGAATCTCAATTCCAGCAAGTTATGGAGAAGCATGTGTCTGTCCCAAATCCTGCATTTCCCCCACCTCTGGACTAATGGAGTATATGCATTTGTTCATTCAGAGATGCCTTTCTGGTTTCCCCATTTAACCTACTTATCTTAAACTATCTTATCCTACTTGCGCCACAATTTCTAAAAAGATCTTACCCTGGGACAAGATCATTCTTGTGAAATTTTTGTGTGTATTGGTTTAGTTTTGGCAAAGTTAGGAGGTAGTTAAAATGAGACCTATAATGGAAAGCGAGCTGCTAGCGGCTCTCCATAATGCATGTCTACCTTGCAGGAGAGTTGTGAGGATTAATTAATTTGTGTTTGTTAAGCACTTTGAGATCCTAAGATTAAAGGTTCTATAGAAATGCAAATTGTTATTATAATGATAAATTCTTATATGAGCTCATATGTTTTGCCTTAGAGGCACAGTCTCACTCTGAGTTGCGTAGTTATACACGTAAATCTTCAAACATTATGATGAAAATGTACTATTGAAGGCCTGATGCTGCTCTACCACTTCATGCATAGAGCTGCCCCTGATTTCAGGCAGGTCCTATCCATGGGACAATTGTAGGATTCCATTTGTTTAAGAAAAGAAAAGACCATTGTGTGCCTCCAGGCTTCCCATTGAGACACATAATTTTCTGTCTCACCCCATAAAACCACTGCTTGCTGTCAGTAGTTATTCCACCTTATTAAAGGACTGAACAGATTACAAAATCTGGATCTGAATTCTGACCCTTCCAAAACTCAGATTTTCAGAGGTTTATTTAACCTGTTGGAGAACAAGGGGGTAAAACCCACTAATGGATATAGAATTGAATGTCATTCCTGACACATAAGATGTGCTGTTTGGTCCTTCCCCCTGTGTGTTTTGGCAAGGGAAAGTTTTCAGGCACAAGTTGCCAGAGGACAACCCCTTGCAGGGAGCAAGGCCACAGCTGCACAGCTTGGCAGATCCATGACCACCTCCCAAAGACAGCTCCCTGCTTTTCCTTCCCCCTTGCACATGCTTGGAGCACCACACTGCCCATCCCCTGCCTGCAAGGGCGTTTGACCATCCTGGTCCATGTCCTTTTCTGAAGCACTGGTCCAACACAGGAGCTGTGCAGCAGGCAGGAAGCACAGTCCTGGGAGCAGTGGTCACCGTCCTTCCACCACAACAATCCTCTGTGCCTTCTGTGCCACATCTCTGGCACTCAGACACCTCACCAAGTCAGAAGTGTCATGAGGTTTGTCTGCATCACCCATGGGTTTATCTGAGTGCAGAATACAGTGCCAGAAATACCAGCTGTAAAAGAAGTCTCCTGCCCAACCTCACGCCCAAAGTAGGACTATCAGCAGGCACCAGATCAGGTCAGCCATGACTTTTTCTCACTTAAGCTTGAAAACCTCCAAGGATGGCCACCCCACCTCTGTCTCAGGGTTGCACTACTCTCCTGGAGAAGTTTCTCTGATATCCAACCAGAACTGCCAGTGGCACAACTTTTGGCCACTCCTGTTCCCTATAATGTCTGACAATGCTGTGAATTTTGCACCATCTTTCTAGCTACTTTTGAGATAACTACCTCTTAAACTGCTCTTCACCAGATTAAACTAATCCCAAATTAAACTCCAGTCATAATCCAAAATGTGAGACTTTCAATGTGAGATGTTGCTGCTTGGCTGTTTGCAGTGGGTAGTGTGTAGGTAAGATTACAACTCATTCATTTCCTGAATATGAACTAAAAGTAAGGAACTCCACCACTTCAAAGTCTTGTTGTGTAGTGTCAAAAGACTTCTATTGAAAGCTTTTCCAGGAGTGGAAGGTATGATATAGAAATGTATTATTCCCTTCCCCTGACATGAAAACCTTCAGAAGTTCTGAGTCTGGGAAGCTGTCTGCTACATGAAATATACCTAGAATTATCACAGAAGAGAATGAATGCTTGTTATGTTTAACATATCCAGAATCTATTACCTCCTAAATTTTACACTTTTCTCTTTTTCTTCCCCAAATATTCAGCATCCTGTCACAGGTTTGATGTACTACTAAATATATTCACTTCTGCTATTCACATAATCAATTCTCCTATCAAAGGTGATAACCAAAGACTAATATTATCACAAATCCCAGGAAACCATACTGACTTCTGATGGGCTTCCTACATTTTCCACTGCCCTAAGAGAAAAAGATGTCCTATGTGTTATTGACATCTGTCTATCTGAAGACAGCAAAAGTTGGAGGAAGGCTGTGGGGAAACTTTCCAGCTGTCCTTACTTTTAGTGCAAATCATTAGGGTGTGCTCAGAGCTCTGCACTGGGACGTGCATTATGCAGAAGACAAACCTTTGTGAGCAAATGTCACACAGTCCAACAGGGCTGGACTCTGCTCACCAATACCTGCCAGGAGCCACCATTGCACCCTGTCTATTCACACCATGCAGTGAATTCCCCACCAGCAGCTGTGAGATTGCTGGAGCAGTCTAATCTCACTATGGTTGCACAGCACCTTAAGATCTGATCCATGGGAAGGGTCTTAGGATTTAAATCTGCAAGATGCTAATTTCTGCAAATTGTGGCATATTCAGGTCCTGCTGCTGCTCTCATCAGACAGCATTCTCCTTTTTGAGTGGCCACTGCAGTATGTGCCAGACACATACAGGGGTCAGACCCAGCACTGACACCACCCGTGTCATTATTTGACTGTGGTACTCGATGGGCTTACAAGCACTGAGTGCTTCCTCACTCAGAACTGCTCAGACTTTCAGGCTGTTTCTGGAGTAAATCAAAGTTTGTACCAGGGTGGGCTCAGAAGCTGGCTGTGAATTTTGAGTGACAGCAATGCCCTGTGGTTCCAGCAATGGCAGAAGAGAGTTCTTTACATGAGAGATGCAATGTCTGGGCTGAGCACCACAGTGCCAGCAGGACTGGCCATTGCCCCCCACTGCACACAGGATCTGTCACTGCCATGGCTCCCTTTCCACTGGTCCCACAGAACCCCTGCTTTTCAAGCTAATGTTCAACAGCTTGCAAAAGCTCTTCCCTTTCTTTCTGACTCTCAGAGAATTCTGGCATTGTCTTTGTTGAGAGCAAGGTGAGGGGTCTATTAAAATACAGTGTTTAAACTCTGCTATACCATTGTATATGAATCCATGAATCCATTACAAATGCTGGAGTCAAATATCATTATTTGGCTCACTTTTGGTGGGTGCTGAGCTCTTACAGAGGATGATGATACTCAAACATCTTGATGTATCAAGTATA
Source organism: Oenanthe melanoleuca (assembly GCF_029582105.1). Classification (NCBI taxonomy): domain Eukaryota; kingdom Metazoa; phylum Chordata; class Aves; order Passeriformes; family Muscicapidae; genus Oenanthe; species Oenanthe melanoleuca. Next base: position 13,745,527 of record NC_079336.1, read on the forward strand.
TTTAACAACATGTGTATGAGAACACTGACTTTTAAAATTTATTTTTCATAGATATCTATCTCAAATCTATAACTGTGAAGGATTAGAAAGGCTCAGGCACAAAACTGGTGCTGTAATGTCAGAGTTATGTGCTTCACCTCATGGCATGTGAGGTTTTGAACTAATTTTTAACCATACTGGGCTACTAAGCCCAAAAAAGGCAAATCACAAAACAGATTCATAAGCATTTCTGGAGTCGAGCTGCAAAGCAAGCTTTCCAGTCACTCCACAGGAATTTTGGTTACTGTATCTCCCGTAGTTTAGCCACTGGGAGGAGTTATTTTAGTTTGTTGCACTCACTCAAAAGGATGCAACATCACATTTGTAGCACTGAGTTGCAAGAAACTGCATTCAAATGCCTAGAAAATGTGTAATACGACAAAACATGTATCCTGAAATAATTGTTTTCTCTAATGGTCTTTGTTGGATGACAGGGACAATTTGTAGATTTTCTTTTCTCTGTGTCAATGAACTGAAAGGGAACGAGGAGCTGCTGCCCCAAGAGAGGTGGAGGGTAGCCCCATGAGATTTCCCCATGCACATATCCTGCATCCCACAGCCCACATCGTACCTCCACCTCACATGGGCCCACATCTCAGCACACTCCTATCTGAGATTTACTCTCTGCAATCCTTGGTAAGTCACCGAATCTTCCTCTGAGTCACTTTTTCACCCATAAAATGCAGGTACTATTTACCAGCCTCCATGAGCTGTCACAGGGCTTAATTCCTTAAGAAATTAAGACCCTGGATAGACCCAGAGGGAAGGAAAGCAGTTGAGAAATGCCAGGCATTACCTTGAGGTTTCCTGCAGCTGCTGTTGTGGTTCTGGCCACTTCATCTCTGCCACTGGGCAGCTCTCCCCACTGGCCAAAGCTCAAGGAACCTGAGGCTTGGCTCCAGCTCCTCCCACATTTAGGGGTCCATAAGAACTAGGACACCCATCATTCAGCAGAGTGAGGGCCCACCAGGCTGCTGCTGCTGTTCTGCAAGATGTAGGAGACACTGACAGCTACGGGGAGGTCAGCCAGTCCTCCCCATCCCCTGTCCCTCTATAGCAAGGGCCCTGCGTGAAGAGAAAGGAATAATCAGGAAGATATGGCCACAGTCTCCTACCAACAAATGCTTTTCCAGTGCCCTCTTCTGGAAAACATTTTTGGCCCAAGCAACTGCTTCATATAAGGTAGTCTGAGACTGGTGGTGACTTGCCAAGAGCTGCGGGAGCATCTCTTCACACCCAGGATCTGCTCTGCCCCTGTGAGTGGTGGAGCTGTGCATCTGCTCATACCTTCAGAGCAGCTTGGCCAGACCCTCAGGGTACTAGCCAGGAAACAGGAAGCAAAGGACATGCCTCCTTTTTGTACCTGGTATAGCTGAAAGCTGCCCTTGACTGTCCTCTGGCACGGGGACACAGGGGTCCTGAACTGAAGCACCTCCTGCAAACATCGCTCTCCTCAAAGCCAGCCCTTGTCACCACCCTCTCTCAACATCCTCCAGAGACAAGAACTGGGAGGAGAATAAAATATTTGGCAATCCCATCCTTTCGAGGAGCTGATAAAGCATTGCCATTAAGCATCTGCAAACGGCTAACAAATGCACCGGTTCCTCTGGTAATTGCAGCCTGAGGCTGCTTTTGCCACCTCTTTCCCTTGGTCCAGCCCTCGCTGCCCAGCCTCGGGTACAGTCCTGCTTTGTCTGAGCAGTGCTACCACCGGCCCCTGCCCCAGCCAAGGCCACTCAACCACGACACCACTGGGGACAGCCACAAGCTCTTCTCCAGCCCTGGCCAGAGGGGAGAAGGTGAGGAGGGAACAGCTGGTACAGTTGTGTTGGGGTCCTGGGGCCAGGTGATGGCCATTGTCCTTATCAGGACCACAGCCCTTGCCTTGGAGCCAGCTCAGTGAGCAGCTGTCTCCTGTGGTGCTGGAACAGCCCCTCCCTTCCCTCTCTGTCTGCTTTTCCAATGCTTAATTCCTACTCAGACTATTCTGTGATTCTGCGATCCCTGCCTGTTCACAGTCAGCAGAAAAAAAAATTAAATTAATTATCTGTTGCCCATAGAGCCAAATGTAGAGGCGTGTGAACCCCATTTTTTGTCCTGTTCACCGGCAAGGGAAGTGGTGTGAAATTCCTCAGAGATTTTGATGAGTTATCTCAGCAAATACAATGCCTGTGCAGTAGCCCTGGCCCCACTGCACTGGAATCGCTGTTGAGGGCAGGCAGTGCCCTGAGGACCAGCTGATGTAGGTGCTACACACTGGGATGGTTTTCCCCACTCGTTGCTGTTATTTAGAAAACCTTCTGTAATTCATGCCTGGATGTGTGATGGCATATACACACACACACCAAGTCTATATATATATATATAATATTTTAAGATATTTTGTTCCTTCTTTCATTGAATTATTTGAACCTAAACCAGCACCTCTGTCCCCTGACACTTCTTTTGGATGTGTCCCAATCCACTTTTTGTTTATTATCTACTTGATCACCGTGTCTCCCTTTATTTCAATCCGTCAAGGGATTCTTTTTCAGCCCCAGCCTGATGCCCTCCAGCCCCAACCCTGCTCCAGAAGACAGGGTCTGTGGGATGAACAAGGACATCCCATTGATCTGCTTCTGCCTGAAATACAGTGGGTTTTCCAGCTGAGCTTTGTGGGAGACGTGGGAGGATGGAACCTCTGTGGCCAGTGAGCACAATCTTTTGCTTTGGATACATCCATGAGAGCATCCCACACCCCACAGCAGCCAGCATTTCCCATCACTTTTCTCCATGTAGGACGGAGGGATTTCTCCACCTTGCAGGGCTCACTCGACAGCTCTGCAGCAGGGTAGGGGCTGTCCAGATGTCTGCTTTCAGCGAGGCATTAAAATAGCCTTCGGTAACTTGGACACGGGGAGCTGGAGCACCCTGAGCTCTGTCCTGCAGCACGGGCTGCAGAAAGGTTCCCTGCCTCTCTTATAAATGCTCCAGAGGCGGCACGGGCTAAAAATCTCTTTTTTTAGCATGGCAAGCTTCATCCTCTCACAGACATTGACAGGGCAGTCTATCTACCATGGGATGAGGCTCGAACTTTTTTAAGAGAGGGGGAGAGGGACAGAAAATGTCTGTCCTGGCAAGGGCAGAAAGCACAGTCGTTCAGGGCTAAACCACAAATGGATTTTAAAAGTCAATGTATAGCTTCCATCGACGCCCATTCTTAAAACAAGCAACAATACAAAATAACCTACAGTGGAAACAGCTCCCAGTGTCAGAACAAGAGCGGATGGAAAAACCGTGGTCAGCGCTCCGGGAGGTGTTTTGGATAACGCGCTCGGTGGTCAGGGATGCAGGCAGGGGCAGCACGGCTGCGGCCAGCGCCGAGCGCGGGGCTGCGAGAGCCGCGCAAACTGCACGGCCCCGCCGCGGCTCCGGCCGTGCCTCACTGCGCTGCCCGGCTCAGCAGCGCTTTCCTCAGCATCTGCCAAAGGCATCGCTTGAAGCCGCCGCCCTCCGGCCTCCCTCCGAGCCGGGGGGACGGAGCCGGCGGCGGGCGCGGAGCGGGCCGTGCACCTGCTGGCAGCCGGCAGGGCTGGGGTCGCGCACATCGCCCCGCAGGTGGGTCCCGTCCCGGGCGGCCCCGCGGGGAGAGAACCCGCGCAGAGGCTCGGCAGGGGCAGGGACGGGGGCCGGGACAGGGATGGGGGCCGGGACAGGGATAGGGACAGGGGCAGGGATAGGGACAGGGGCAGGGATAGGGATAGGGGCAGGGACAGGGATAGGGGCAGGGACAGGGATAGGGACAGGGCAGGGATAGGGATACGGACAGGGGCCGGGCGGGGCCGAGCCGGCGGGGGGCGCGCGGCGCCGTGCGCATGTTCGGCCGTGCGTCACAATAGCGGCGGTGGGAGCGCGCCCGGTCCCAGCCGATCGCGGCTGGTTTGAGCTGGTGCGTTGCCACAGCGACGCCGCGGCGCTATAAATAGGAGCGCGGCGGCCGTGGCGAAGCTTTGTGAGCCGCGGCGCCCCGCTCGCCCCGCCAGCCCCGCTCCTCCGCAGCCGGTCCGGCGCTCCCGCCCGGCTCCGCGCACCGCGCCCGGCTCGCAGGAGGAGGGGGAGGCGGCTCGGAGCGAGGGGATCGGCTGCCGCGGGGGCCTGACAGCAGCTCCGCCAGCGCTGCCCGAGGCGAGGTGAGCTGAGGTGAGGCGGGCGGCGGGCTGTAGCGGGCTGTGCCGGGCTGTAGCGGGCTGTAGCGGGCTGTGCCGGGCTGTGCCGGGCTGTGCCGGGAGCGGGCGGGCGGCGGGGCCGCGGCGGAAGCGGCCGGCGCGGAGCCACGTGTGTGCGGGGCCGCTGCCAAGCCCGGGCCGGGCGCCGGTGCTGCCGCCGGGCACGGGGAATCCCCGGCCCCGGCAGGGAGGCGGGAGGCTCCGGGCGGCTGTGAGCGGGCCAGACCGGCTCCCCGGCTCGCCTGGGGAGTATTGGCGGCGCTTCCCGGCAGCGGGGGCAGGGACGGCCCCGCCGTGGCCGCCGGGCTGTTTCCGGGGTGGGGAAAGGCAGGTGCGTGGCAGGAACAGGGCTTGGGGCGCCGCAGCTCGCCCTTGGGCCGAGCGGCGCTGCTCCCCTGCACACCCGGGGGCACCGGCCTGGGCCGGGAGAGAATCAGAGCCAGAGTAGTTTGGGTTGGAAGGGACCTTCCAGACCGTCTGGTTCCAACTCTGCCTGCGGCAGGGACACCTTCCATTAGATCCAGCTGCTCAAGCCCCGTCCAGCCTGGCCCTGAGCACCCCGAGGGATGGATCCCCGTGTCCCGCGGGGCGCTGCGCTCTCGGGGCGGGCGCGCAGCCACAGGGTGGTGGTGAGCTGTGAGGAAGGAGAATGAAACTGTGATGAAGGTGCACCCCTCGCTGGCAGGCGCCTCCCCGGGAAGCTGCCGTGTCAGGCTGGGGTGTAGAGCCCCGCTGGCTCTGCTGGGGCCGGTGGCTGTGCAGGGACAGGGGCTCGGTGGGCGCAGGGCAGCCGCCCGTCCGTGCCCCGCAGCGCTCTGCGGGCTCCGGAGCCGCGGGCGCCTCGGGCAGCTTTTCTAGACGCAGCTTGGCTGCTTGAGTACGGAGCCTGCAGGCATGACTCAGCTCTGTCTAAATACAGCTGCTGAAAAGGGGAATGTTCTGGAGGACAAATTCTAAATGAGCATAAATTGCCTTTCTTCTGGGGAGCTGCAGACACTTTGCACCCAGTCCAAATAGAAACATACTTTGGGAGGCTGCAGTTTGCACCTACATGATTGTGTTCTGTGTGTATGCTGTCTAATTGCACTGTAGTTAAAATTGTGCAATGAGGCAGAAATGGGAATCTTGCAAGAACTTTTTAACAAAATCTGTGTGGGCAGTAAAAGTAATTTCCTTTTTACGTGTTCAAAGGAAAATTGCTTTTTATGCAGTGCTCTGCAGAGGGAAGGTTAAACTAAATTCTTCCTTTATGGTATTCACTTCTCTTAACCACAGCTGAAGTTTCTGAACTGCTTTCTGCAAAGCTGCAAGTCTATGATGGGATGCAACTTCTCCTCAGTAACAAGCACCTTCCTGAGAAGTGTTTAATTTGCTGTTTCTTATAGTCCTTTCAAAGAAGCTTTTAAGAGAAGACTTTAATCCAGCTTGTGGTAGAATTATCTCTGCACGTGAATGAGAGCAGAGGGAGAATGAGGTTCAATGGATTGTTTGGTTTATTAGAATCAAAGCTTAATCTAGTTTGAATTTCAAATTTGATTTGTCTTTGATAAGTGAGAGATGATCAAAAGATATGAAGTAATTCTTATTGCCATATGTTTCTGAAGGTTGAAATGAAGTATAATTGTAACGTAACTTAAAATTAGTGAATAATTCAGAGTTTGCATAATTTTCCTTCGTAGTCTGCATGACTAGTTTGAGTGTAAAAATTGCTGAGAGAAGGAAGAGGGCTGAACCCTGGTACATAAAATCATATCTTCCCTATGACTGACTTGCAATGCTGAGGTCTTTGAAAAGCAGCATACACCCTCCTTAACAGCTTGATGGAGAATGCTGTCATTCTGTATTTGGACTACCCAGTAAAAGAGTGGCCTTTATGGGTCATGGATGGCAGAGGAGTGTGTGGGACTTTCTACTTGGCAGGTAGATTTCTGTTAGCAATGGAGATTTGTAAATAGACTGCTGTGAAATCCTGTTCTAAAGTGCTAGTTGGGATCTATTAAGACTTTGTCTGCAGATCAGAGTTATGAACCAGTCTCAAAGTGTCTGCCACTCATGACAGCTGAGGCTTTCATGTAGCTTGGAGTCATGAGTAGAACAGGGAAGCTCTAACTAGGAACAAAGCAACTTCAAGGAAAGCCCTGTTCTCATGTCTGCTTTATGCAAAATCTGAACTGTATTGAGAATCCAGATATTTACCTGGCTTGGACCTAATTAAAGTTTTTACAACTCAGAAGTCCGTAACAGTCTTGGATTCTGTTTGCAATAACAAGTAACCAGTTTCTTCTGAAACTGGTGAGCTAAAATAGTGCTTATGAGTTGTTAAAAAGTTGTAAGTAGACACTAGCCATGGTATTAATAGCTCTGATGTGGAGGTGAAAGAAAAGACAGCAGAAACTTCCAGAGAGACTAATAATATCTGACAGTATTTATTTGATTGGTTTTTTTCTTTGAGTAGATTCAGAACATCACAGAGTTGTTGAACAGAGGAGAACTTGCCTTCCAGCTAGCAAGATGATTTTGGCCTGCCTCCTTGGTTCTGATTACATCTCTTCTGTCATTATGCCAATGTCTAATCTATGCAGCTATTAGTGATCACTGTAGGAGCTGTATAATTGTAAATGATACAAACACAAAGCAGTGGTCGTATAATGACTATGAATCTAAGTGAAGCACTGAATGTAAACTATGAATTCAAATGAAGTAATTATCCGTTTTTTTTTCAGCAGTTCATACCCAAGTCCTTTCCTGAAATCTTGGAAGTCATGAGCAACTTCAGCAAAGAAGAATTTGAGTTGACCTTCCTTGATGAAGGCTTTACTGCCAAGGATATCCTTGATCAAAAAATAAATGAAGTATCATCTTCTGTAAGTATGATGGGAAAACCACTAAATTTCATGATGCTGCAAACTTATAAACGAATAGAGCAGGTTGTCCTTGCAAATAATCCACAAGAGAGCCCCCTCAAATGCTGACCTCTAGGCTAATCCTGTTATCTGCTGTTGGTGATGTTAAGATGTGTGTTTGCCCTAGGATGATAAAGATGCCTTCTATGTTGCTGACCTTGGGGACATTGTGAAGAAGCATGTGCGGTGGCATAAGGCCCTTCCTCGGGTGACCCCCTTCTATGCTGTAAAGTGTAATGACAGCAAAGCTGTTGTGAAGACCCTCGCTGTTCTTGGGGCAGGATTTGACTGTGCCAGCAAGGTGAGATCTCTGCTACCTTCTGATCTGTGACATTAGTATCTGTTCAGCCTTGCAAAACATGTTTGTATAAAATTTAGCTTAACTGAGTGGTGTTGCTTTTGTTGTTCTGATTACATTAATCGTCCATCTAGAAATATCTTCTACAAGCATAATCTGTTCTTTCTTCAGACGGAAATACAGCTGGTACAGAGCATTGGTGTGCCTCCTGAGCGAATAATATATGCAAATCCCTGCAAACAAGTATCTCAAATCAAACATGCTGCCAGCAGTGGTGTGCAGATGATGACATTTGATAGTGAAGTAGAACTAATGAAAGTTGCAAGGGCCCATCCAAAAGCCAAGTAAGTAATGCTCATTGTTCTGTATTTCTTCCTTGGGTTACCAAGATACAGAAATATCTGCTTGATCTGAAATCTTTTCTTCAGTAGTTTAAGATAGTCTGCAGAAGTGTGAAGTAATAAACTATTAGTTTTTTATCATAGTTTTTTCTTTTTTTAGTTAGAGTTGGGATTAAGGGTACAAGAGACAAAGTTTTATGTTCGGATTCGGTTGTTTATTCTCATTTACAGTACAGTGAGTGCTACAGCACTTCTAGTTAACAAGGTAAAAATGAAGAAATGCTTTCATTACAAGGTTTAAGGCATAATTGTCTAATTAAAAACTAACATTATTATATTATTTGTACTTTTGACTCGATTAAATACTTGTGACTCGCAGTGAAGCATTCTTTATTTAATTGCACAATGCTACTTAAACCTAAGAAGAAAAAGGATAAGAAGGAAGAAAATACTTTCACTTTAAAGCTTCTATTTTGTTTTATACTATTACTATATTTTAAAGCCTTCAGTTCCAAATTTTTCACTATGTGATATTACACACTTTCATTTAAACTACACAGTAGTGATTTTAGTTTTATTATTCAATTCAAGAAGCCTTCTCCAAGGCCTTAAGTCAAAAACAGTGTTCCTCTGGGGATTAGTGCTTGACAGCACAGAAAGTTCAAAACTCCCTGTTTTCAGGGTTCCAACATCAAACATACTTTTAACCAGTGAAATCTAGTCTTGTAGAGTTTACTGGCCCTTTAGGAAGGGATACATAGAGCAGCTTTAAGCTCAGTCTCATTCTGAGATCATACCTGCCTGAGGATGTCTGTTGTACTGAAGCTTAACTCCTCGTTTTTTCCTGTTTCTAGGTTAGTCTTGCGCATTACCACCGATGACTCCAAAGCAGTCTGTCGTCTGAGTGTTAAATTTGGAGCTACACTTAAGACTAGCAGGCTTCTTCTGGAGCGTGCAAAGGAACTTGACCTTGCTATTGTTGGAGTTAGGTGAGCTGACAGTACCAAAACACAGTTGTATATTAAATGAGTTTTCTTTAATGGTCTAGCTGATGATAGAGATGCTTTTTCATGTGATGACATGAGTTTATACAAAATTTCTTGACTAATTTGCTAAATAGCAAGTGATATTTTGTATCTTTTTGTAGTTTCCATGTTGGAAGTGGATGTACAGACCCAGAGACCTTTGTCCAAGCCATTTCTGATGCCCGCTGTGTGTTCGATATGGGAGTAAGTCTAGTTCTACTTTCTCTGGAACTACTGCTCAATTGTTGTGGCAAAACTGAATGAAGTGTACAACTGATATGGGGCAAAAAGCTAGCTAAGTCACTAACTTAGTGGAATTTTTTGGGTGCTGGTAGCTTACTTTGACCAGCTTGGCAAAACTCATCTACTCATTTAGATGCACTAAAATTGGTATCTCAATCTCAAAAAACTGTTACTTGAACATGTGTTAGCTCTGTTTCAAGCATTAATGAAATGAATTTACATTACTTTTTAAGCTAAAATTATAAATCATAAACTTTTTTTGACAGTGTTGCTGCTAATCTCATTTTAGGCTGAACTTGGCTTCAATATGTATCTGCTTGATATTGGTGGTGGCTTCCCTGGCTCTGAAGATGTCAAGCTTAAATTTGAAGAGGTATAGCTTTGCTAAGTTCTCAGGTTGTGGAGTCTGCTTGAGTGTTGATCTGGATTAAATAAAGTCTTGCTTTTTCTGTTTGTATGCAGACACATTTGCAAAAACATGTGTGCTTGGTCAGAAATCTAATGGAGAGGAAAAGAGGAAATAATCTGAAAAATAAAAATTATATAAGCTTATTAGATACGTAGCTAAATGACTGCACAAACATTCAGAAGTCTCAAACAAGTAAAGCCAGTTTTAACTACGGGCTTGATTCTTACTGGCATGGACTTCTTCCAGTTGGTGCTGTACTTCAGACTGAATAGATTGGCACTGCTCCCAAATAGGGTGAAAGGAAGTCCTGAACCCATTCTGTCCTTAGGGGTGGCAGCATACGAGGGTAGTGTCTGATTTGATTTAGGACTAACTTTTAGATAATTTTTAAGTTGTTCAGTGTTTTCCAGTCTACTTTACCTGAGCAATAGCTCTGCTTTCAGAAGAGACAAGGGGGCTGAATAGTGATATGACTTCCATTTAAAGCAGTGTTGTAAGAACACCTTGCCTTCTAACCCAAGGAGGTGTTAAACATTGTATTATATTAACAGAAGGATACAGTAAGTTACATAAAAAGTTTTCTTGTAATGGTTTGGGCTAACATTGTAGCATTCTGGTACCTCCTAATGAAGTCTGGCTTCTCATAGTGCAGTATGGGCATAGGTGAGGCATCAAAAGCAAATTATGTCATTGGGCTCCAGGGCATGATATAGCCATGTTGTAGCTTTGTGATAACTTCAGAACCTGGAAATAACTGTTCATGAACTGAATTTCAAGTATGATAGTAAAGTCCTCTGTATGCTTATGATCCCATGAGATGACTTCTTTAGGGTTTAGTAAGCTGTAGAATAATGCATAAGTAGCAGCACTACAAGTGACTGCAAATCAGATTTGAAGTGTGGGGACTTGCAGGGCATTAATGATAGTTTAGTGACCCTAGGAAGGGTGATCTTCAGCCTCAAACATGACCTGTTTTGTTACTTAAACTTTAGGTTGCAAGTGATGTCTGCTTTTGTTGCTTTATATAAATATAATTCCAAACAAGATTTTGAATGAGGAAAAAAGCAAAAGCAGTCAATAGAAATTACAATAGATGTTATATGTTTCACTAGTAAATAATTTTGAATTTCAGGGTCTTAATTTGTCTCAAACTTCTAAAGTAGCACCTGAGTAGCTGCTGAAATTTTAATACTGGCATCTGGTTTTTCCCTAGATCACAAGTGTAATCAACCCAGCACTGGATAAATACTTCCCTTCAGATTCTGGAATAAATATTATTGCAGAGCCAGGGAGATACTATGTTGCATCAGCATTCACGCTGGCAGTCAACATCATTGCAAAGAAAATTGTGTTAAAGGAGCAAACAGGTTCTGATGGTATGTAAATTGAGACCTACTCTTAGATCTAGCCAACTGTGTGTTTCTTTCCAAGACTTTTTCTCACTGGTGTCTCAACTTCTTCCAGATGAAGATGATGCAAATGATAAAACTCTTATGTACTATGTGAATGATGGGGTCTATGGATCATTCAACTGCATCTTGTATGATCATGCACATGTTAAGCCAGTCCTGCAAAAGGTATGTCTGTTCAGAAGTATCACATACTAGTCACATATCATGGATGTAGGGGAATCCTTGTTGCAGCAGTCACTTTTCAGCTCACTGCTCCCTCTGTGTTGTCAAACTTTGGCATTTAATTTTTGAAGCATGCAGAGGAATTAACTCAAAGCCAGAGGTAAAGAAGAACCTGCAAGCAGCTCTTTTCTTCAGAAGTGGAATGTTACACTAGCTATGATATTACTTCTGGAAGCTCTGTTTTCACAGTCAAATAATTGAGCTGCACTCTCTCCTTTAGCGGCCCAAGCCAGATGACAGCTGCTACTCCTGCAGCATTTGGGGACCAACCTGTGATGGCTTGGATCGGATTGTGGAGCGGTTTAATATGCCAGAGCTGCAAGTTGGTGACTGGATCCTGTTTGAAAACATGGGTGCCTATACTGTTGCAGCAGCCTCTACTTTCAATGGATTCCAGAGGCCAACAATACACTATGTGATGTCAAGACCAGCATGGTAAGTGACTAAATATCTTGATCCATCAGTACTTCTGACATCACTGTAATAAATAGCTCGTATCAGTTGGCTGCCCCTTAGCAAGAAGGGGTAGTTTTGCTGCCACAGCTCTTGTAAAAACCTCCTGGTGTGGAAGAAGGCAGTACCTCTGAAGGTTTTTGCTGTGTGCTTAGGAAAAATGCTGATGCCACTAATTACTCTTCTCTGTTATACACACTTACAGGAGAGATCCTTTTAAAGATGTAATGTTAGGAGACTTCATTAATCTGGATTCTAGCTAGTGTTTTCACTATTGTACAACATACAGAATCATTATGAATTCTTTACATTCATCTTCTGTGACTAGTTAATCAAACCAGTCAATCATAGTTATGTTGTCTTCTAAATTAGTAGCTTACTTAATCCTGACTGCAGGATGCAGGGACATTCAACAGTATTTCTTCACAGTATGGTCTCTATGTTTGTTTGAGAGCTATTCCTTGGTTTAGGTTGAGCTCTGGCTCAGTGCTCAGTGCAGAGTGCTAGATCTCCATGGGAAGTTATTAAACAGGTAAGCAAAGAAAGCAGGACAACCTTTTAAGTGCAAGGACACTGTGAAACTGCAACTTAAAAAGGAGTTTAAAGTAACTTGGGGGTGCTCTGCAGTGCAACACAGGTTAATGGATTGCACCTTCTATAAAAGTGGGGTTTCCCCTAAGAGGAAGCCCTTACCTCTCTCCTGGTGTCTGCCTGCTGAACTGGCAAAGGGCTTTTGGGCAGAAGTGTTACCCTAAATCATGATTAGCTCTGCTACTGGGGTTTTTTTCAAATTTATTGAAAATCTTTAAGTTTAGGGGAATTCCTGACATAAAAGTAAGAGGAAGCTTCTTCTATTTTTCTACTAACCCTGCTGGTATGAGCAGGGCTTGTATTGTTTCTTTCCCTTAGTGAAACCTCCAGTCGATTGAAACATTTTTCAAAACACATGAAACTTTTAGACTTCCCTTAACACTCCAAAACTGTCTAATTGAACTAAAAATGGCTCTGCAGGAGAATAATTAGCTTTTTCACTGTATCACTAGGTTGCTGTTAAAATTTAATAATTGGTCTGAGGCATACTGAGCTTAATTATGCAAACATAACTGTCATCCAAGATCATAGTACAGCCATTTTTCAGCCCTATGTTTGTTTTCTGTTTTGGCAAGATAATTCTATGATAAAGGCTGGTCCTTTACTGAGAGGCATGCATCAGTGATGTTATGGTGCAGATCTTTCTAGGACGGGCAAAAGTCTTTTGGAATGTCATCTGCATGTTGTAAAGGTGTACACCTAAATTTGTGGCTAGAGGCTGTGAAAGATAAAGGACAAGATGATTACATGTGTCTAAGTTAAAACTAGTAATACACGAGGAGCCATGCAGTAGCACAACTGTTTGCCTTGCATACCTAGGATAAGTAGAACTATAAGATTACTCCAAGCTGAGTGCTGTTTTTGACACACCTGAGGGATGGGATGTCACCCAACACCTGAGCACAGGTTTGAGAAGTGGGACTGTGGGAATGTTATGAGGTTTAACAAGACCAAGTGCAAGGTGCTGCACCTGGATGGTGGCAATCCCTGGTATGAATCCAGGCTGGGGGATGAACAGATCCAGAACCTGGCTGAGAAGGACTTGGGGGTGCTGTGGGTGAGAGGCTGGACATGACCCAGCCATGTGCCCTTGCAGCCCAGAAAGGCAAAAGTGCCCTGGGCTGCATCCAAAGCAGCGTGGGCAGCAGGGGAGGGAGGGAATTCTGCCCCTCTGCTCTGCTCTGCCCTGGTGAGACCCCACCTGCAGAGCTGCACCCAGCCCTGGGATCCCCAGCACAGGAAGGACATGGAGCTGTTGGAGTGAGTTGATTAGAGGGATAGAGCACTTCTGCTATGAGGAAAGACTGAGAGAACTGGATTTGTTCAGCCTGGAGAAGACTTTGGGGTGGGTGACCTTATTTAAGCCTTCCCATACCTGAGGGGGACTTACAGGACAGACTGGGCAAGACTGTTTGCAAAAGCACATAGTGACAGGATAAGGGCTAATGGCTTCCAACTGAAAGAGATGTCCCATCCCTGGAACTGTTCAAGGCCGGGCTGGATGTGTCTCTGAGCAACTTGGTCTGGTCTAGTTGAAAATGTCCCTACCTGTGTCAAGGAGGGGTAGAACTAAAACATCAATGTCTCCTTCTAACCTAAACCTTTCTATGAATCTATAAACCAAGTCCAAAACCTCAGCCAACTGAAGTTCTTCTGAGGTTGTATTTTAGTACAACTCTTGTCTGAGTATGGAAAGAGTTGCATGGTTCTTACTGGTCAACTCCTTTTTATTCCTAGTCTGTTATCCATACCTTTTCTTGATTTGAGTCACCCAGTAATGTGAGGGTGTGGGATAAGTGACAGTCAAAGTTGTCAGGGATTTTCACATCTGAAATTCTGATCTATTGAGGTCAAAGTCAGTAGATCTGTATAGCATGAGGTACACAGATGTAGCTACAGCTGTATATATAAATGCATCTTTGCAGATCTAAATCTTACACAGAAATGGTAAAATCAACTTGGTATTGGCACTTACTCTAAAGCCCAGCCAGCCACAAGTGACCTGCATGGATTCTGCTTTTATTTATTTTTTTGCCCCTATGATAGTAATGTCTGGATTGCATGTGATGCATAGAGAGTTCATTTCATTCACTGGCAATTAAGAAAATGTACCTCACATTTTTAGGTGGATTACAGTGAAACAGTTTTTGACTCCCTCTTTATTTTTTTTTTTTTCTTTCTAGGCAACTGATGCAGCAGATCAAGGAGCAAGGTTTCCTAGCTGAGGTGGAGGAGCAGGATGTTAGTCTGCCAGTCTCTTGTGCCTGGGAAAGTGGAATTGAATATCCAGCAACTTGTGCTTCAGCTAGTATTAATGTATAGGTAATATTTAGTAATTAAGTGCAAGGTTAGTCACTGAATTTAGGGCATTTGGGGGACTGTTAACTTAATTCTTGGTAGAATTTTTAAGTGGTTTTTTTAACATTTAGGTTTGGCATAAATGCAGGAAAAATGACTAGGAGATGGGTCACAATTATCTGTGTTCCTATGGAAACTATTTGAATATTGTTTTATATGGATTTTTATTCACTTTTCATGTATGCTACTAAAGACTGACCCTCAACTGTCAAACAAGTATTTGTAGCTTGTGTATGGCAGAACGGGCTAAGCTTAGTGCTTTGTGACCTACCTGTTTTAAAATAAAGTATATTGAAATAACTGGTCCTGTGTTTTGTTAATCAGTAGAAAATTGTGTCATTGATGGCTCTTATAGCATATAGAAGGGCAGACCAGATGCTGCAAGCCCAGAATTTACTAATAAATGGATCTCCCCTACCCTTGCCCTCCCAACTGAAGTGAAGGAAACCCTCAATGGGTAGGGTTTTGAATTGTCTTTTTTCATATGTGATTAGAAGAAGGTTGACTGTCACAAATTGAATACTGTGTGAATTCTCGTGAATTCACATTTGTTTTTCACTACTGAACACGTGTGTAACAAGTTGCATATTGCAAGCTCAGTGCAGTGCTGGTTTTCTGCAAGTTACTCTACAAGTGCTGTGTCCAGCACTGATGGCTGTTAATAAACATATCTCATCATTAATGAGAGAAGACAGCACAGGCTTCACAACTGACACACTGCTTGTTACATGTGCAAGAACTAAAATATGTTAGAGGAAAGCCCAGGAAGCTGATGCTGTGGCTGACAGCTCTCTGACCTGTGCTGCCTAGGGCTTTAGTGTAAAAGAGATGAGAAATGGGACTTGACATCTTTTGTATGTGCAATAGGATTAGAAGCTCTAATTTAATGTTGTGAAAAGATGTGCTACCCTTCTGACTTTGGATTGTATGTGATAGATGACACTAAGTAGTAAATACTAGGAGCTAATACAGGGGTGTTGGTGATAAAATAGTCTGCTTATTGAAGCAAAGCATTCTGACTTATGTTTATGCTAGTTAGCTGCCACTTTTTGCACTAAAATTAGAAAATGTTTCTGATAAACTAGTTGGTCCTAGAGCTGGATTAGATCTGTTTGCCAGAAGATCCTGGGCTGCAGGCATGCCATAGCAGATGCCTGATGTATAAAAAGAAGGATCTTAGTGTATCAAGTAAATATGATAAAGCTTAAGATAACTTGGAGTGAGTGTTAAAATTTGAAGGGTTGTCCAAAGGTTGGCACTGCTGATAGAAACAGTGACTCTAGCAAGATGAGAAGTAAAGCATTTTTTGTACAAGCAGCTCTAAAAGGCAATGTTTAACCTCCATTCTGTGTTTCCAGCAGAAACTCTCCATTAGCTGAATTAGCAGGGTAAACAAGAGTGATGGTATCTCATTCCTGAGTCTCTTAAGCATCCCAAGTGACTTTTTTATTTGCTTTATTCCCAGCTTCAAGCTTGTGATTGAAATAGCACTTGCCTTTATTCTTATGCCTATGGCAAACTTAAGTGCATACACATAGTGGAGCTGTAGCCTTAATCTCATATAAACTCAATACATCCAAACCAGGATTTCCAAATTCAACTGCAAACTTAATGAGTCTTATATGTAAACAGAGGTAGTAAATGGCAACCAAAAGTTAATACTGTTATAATTCCACATCTAAATCTCGCTCTGCAAGAGCTTAGTGCCATTTGAGCAGGTGTATATGTATACTCTGAGAAGCTGCAGTTGTCTAAAGGAGTTGTAGCTACTTTCTTTAAGTGCCTATTTGAAGGCTGGGGCTGTTTTAGTCAGAAGGGAGTTCAGGTGTAGTGAGATCTTATGTGATACCTGCACGAGGACCTAGTGTCCTGCTGGGTTAAGTGGCACAGTCTGCCTTCTTCTACTCACAGCCAGTGGAGACCATCTCCAGCAGGTAGTTTAAAAGCAATCACCTATGGAAAATAATTTGTGAGCTTCACTGAGAGGAACTTGGCAGGTTGCCAGTTAATTTCTTCATCTGCATTTAACTTGATTGGTTATTTTAGCTACTTCACTGGGTTCTGTTTCAAAAATCCAAAATTTGCATCTCTGCTGGAGGCCAGGACTGTGGAAACATGCTAATCAGCATTTTGATGAATATGATGCTCCCCAAAAGAGATGTAGCTGGCTGTAGTTCTTTACCTTTCTCTCCTTTGTCAGGTATGTCATAGACTTGGCTGATGCTCTCTAAGCCTTGTCTAACAAGTGTGTCAGGTGTTTAAAAATGGCTAATCTGAAGCATCTTCTATATAAAAAAAAAAGCCCAGTGGATTTTGCCAAGGGACTTTAAGTACTTTCTGGGAGTAATAAGTGTTTACAGCAATGCTGGTATGTCTTTAAGCAAGACTTAGCTCAGGTTATACTGAACAGATGTTCTGGGCTTTGGGATACTTCATCTCACTGCTGCCTGGCTCCTGGCTTCCATGGAATCTTAGCTGCCCATTTGTTAATTGATTTTAAAATACTCCAAGTGACAGCATTTGGTCTTAGGGTGACTGTGGGTATTCCTACAATCCACAGTAGGGAAATTTGTTTATTACTGGTAGCTGGAGCGAGAGCATGTAGGACAGCAAAGATGGTAACAAAGTAAGCAGTGTGCTCATATGGTTTAATTTGACCTCCCCTGGATGGCCTTTTGGGACAGTAAAGCCTTTGCTCTGTTTTGCTGTTTTTATTGATCAAATCCAGTTGTTCTAACTGCACATCTTAATTATTCCTCCCTGGGGCAGGCTTGTCTGATACAGGAGGAAGGGAGGAGCTGCATGCCAGAAAAATTGAGATCAGCTGCATCTGTCTGATGTAATTAGCTCAACAAATATTAAAGTTGGAGCCAAGAATAGCCTCTGCCTTTCAGCTTGCTCCTTGCTAGCCTTGCTGTGTGTGGTGCTCTGTCTCACTGTGGGCTTTGCTGGCACATTAGCAGGGGCTGTGGCATCCCTGCTCCAAATGCCTCTGGTGCTCACTCCACTCGATGGCACTGCTGATGCTGATGTCAATTCTTTTGGGATCACATGTAAAAAGAAAGTAATGTCTGAGGAAAATACCAAGACATCTGCCTGAGATGGCTTTTCATCACTATATTTTTCTGAATAGTGAGGCCACTTTAGGTCAAGCTTGAGGTCTAGCTGAGACCTTACATTTAGTCTTCATGTACCCTGTACTGGAGTTCAGCTGACATTCTTCGCTGCAAAGGTAGTTTCATATACCAAAAAAAGCTGAGAAACAGAAAATTCCTTGTCCTCTGGAATTATATCAGATGGAAAATGAGGTGGAAATGTTTTGGGAGAGATTGGAGAATACTGACACAGAGTGAGAGGAAGTAAGGGACCAGGGGAATTTGCTGCTGGCAGTGTACCATGGGGCAGGTGTCCCTTGTTTTACTGCATGGCCATTTAAGTCATGTCTTGCTTTTTAAGCTGCTGTCTTCTAGGCTACCACATAGGCCTTGCAGACAAAGGGTCAGTGCAGTATTTGGCATGGCAGAGTCAATTCTGCCACCTCACTTTCACCAGCAGAGAAACCCAGAGCTGGGAGCAGCACTGAGCAGGGACCCCATGACTCCACCTGCAGGAGCAGGAACAAACCTAGAGCTGGAGGGAGCTTTTCTGCCACAGACCTCATCCCCAGAAACTATCCTTTAAATAGTTGTTTTAGAAGCTAAACACAGCATCAATTTGTAGTAAGATTTCCAGATCAAAACTAAACCTCTTCCACAAAAAAAAAAAAAAAAAGTAAAAAAGTCATTATCCACAAGTATTGCAAGAGGAGCTTAATGAATATTATTTAATTGACAAAAATTAAAATATCATCAATCATTTAAATAATTATTATTTTTCATTTTCTCTTGAAAGAAGCACTGATCAGTACCAAAACAAGTGAGAGTGACTTGCTTTGGAGAGTGTCTCTGGTTTTGATTGCATCACCTGGTTTTCTCTACAGTTTGAACCAATTTATATCTCCATGGCCATGGTCTGGTCTCAGTAACCATGTGACAATTGCCTGCAATTCAAATCTGTCTTAAGCTCATTAAAGCACTATATTTGACCACCCTGACCTGCCCTATTGACCTACCCTATTGAGAGTAGGGAGCATATATTTGGGCTGGGACTTTGGTTTTGGCAAGCTTTGCCCTTGCTCTTGAGTTGGTTTTGTAGTTCTCAGTACAGGAGGTGCTTAGAGCAACTCAGCCACTGTGGTGCCACTTTTGGAAAGCTGATGGTGAGCACCCAGAGGGGAACAGCCACCAAGATGTTGTTGCCCTTTGCAGGATGAGTCAGGGTGAAGGGGAGCACTTGGGCATGAGCAACACTGGCACCTTGAGTCCCCTCCACTTCAGCATGGAGAAGCCACAAGCATTACAGGGGAATCACTGGCAAATGAAAGGAGCTCCCTCAAGGGAACAGACTGAAGTCTTGTGTGTCCATGTAGTCTTGTAAGTGTTGTTACAGTCCAGTAAATATTAGACCCTTATTTGCATGTGTTTCTTGATGCTTACAATGCAGAAACAATTTTCCTCTATGTCTTAGTCTTTGCCTGAAGACAAAAGCATTAGCATGCTGAATCCAGCCCTTCCCTTTCTCACCCATTTTAGGGAGCTGGTCCCAGTCTTACCCACAGTATTTCCACAAAAAAGAAGTGCCTCCCAGTTATAGTCTCTTCAGTTCATGCTCTGGAACTGCTTTGCAAAGGACTAATTGGTTCACCCTGCGTTTGTGGTACAGAGCCAACTGCTGTGTTCAGTCCAGAGAGCAGCCAGACGACAGCAAGGCTGTGCAGCAATTCAGGAAGGGAGGGAAAGGCAGACACTTTCAGGGCAGTGATCCATAGACCAATGCTCCCAGCTGGATTACTCCCAACACCTTATTGCTAGGGATGAGGAGGCTCAGAGTACCTTGAGAACTCAGCAAGCACTGAGTTTCTCAGCAAGGAGCTGAGAAAGGGCAACTGTAGCAGCTCAGTACAAAGAATTCCCAAAATACTTTACAGGCATTATTTAACCTATCCTGAGGCAGCAGTTGCCTACCCTGTGAGATCAGGAATTGGACATTCAGTTGGCTTAAGCATCATCTTTTATATTTGGCTACTAAGCTCACTAGCTGGAAAAGAGAAAATATTGGCAATCTTGCAAAGCACAGAGTTGCAATGCTTGAACAGGATAACATGGATGTAGATTTCAGTAAGAACAGAAGTGCTGCTGCCCTTACTGTGAAGATAAGAAGAAAATAATCTATTGCATTGTTAGATTTAAAAAAGTTCTGCTTAAGAACTCCATTTACTGGCTGTTAGCTCTAGTTCATCAGTAGCAACAGCATTTCACTATAACAGCTGTAAATATTTCTCAGCAATGGTTGTCCCACTTTTCTGCAGTCAAAGCATGCATTAAACAATTAAACCATCTGACTGAAGTGGAAAGCAAAAGAAAATCCAACTTGCCAGAGACTGCTATTCAGGGGAGGGAGATTTGTCCTGCACCCCACCAGAATGGCTCCCAAACTCCTCATGAGTCAGGCACCATGGGACTCACCTTCTGCCATCTGGGTTTCACTCCCCTGTGGGTTATTTGGGCAGCATGGTCTAGTGGAAAGATCTCCCTTCCAGGGGCAGGGTGTTGGAACTAGCTGGTTTTTAAGGGTCCCTTCCAACCAAACCATTTTCTAACTCTGTGATTGATTCTATGATTGTACCTGACTGCAAGCAAAGCAGGGAGGCGTTCCTCTGACCGGAGCCAAAGGAGATCCTCCAGAGATAAGGATGTGGTGACTAATTAGCCACGAAAAAGCCCACAAGATGGAGCTCAGCTCAAAAAAAATGCATGCAAGAAACTGTTGGTCAGAGCCAGGGAAGGAGGAGGAAAGGAGTGAAACAGAAAGCTTTCAAATGAATACCACACTCCCATGTTAGACCACAGCATGAGCAAGATGTTATTAGAGAGAACAAATGCAAATAAGAAAGTACATGGAAAAAGTATGTACAAAGTAATAATTAAGCCATTGCACAGCTCAAAAAAAAAAAAAAAAAACCAAAAAAACCACAAAGCTCTCATCCCATCCATTCACAGAGAGGGGAAACAGAGGATGTGAGGGTTTTATTTAATATACATAAGACTTCAAAAAGAGCTAAGGTTTCTTTAATTATTTAGTAAGGCTATTACCTCAAATATCATGTCAGCTTCCAGTTTCTTGCTTGGAGCTCAGTCTGAGGCTTGGCTCTTTCAGTAGCTATTTCTGTGATGTTTTGTATTATTCTCTGTTGCTGGGGTTAGTTTAGGTTTGTTGTTGTCAGGGGTTTTGGGGCTTTTTTTCAGCAAGTGCATGGAACTGATTTATGCCACCTTCTGTAGAGCAGCTTTGCAGGATTGCTGATGTCAAGTTCCAGTGGACACAAGCTGAAACCTGGGAGTCAGGCTGGATGCAAGGAGAAACTTGCTTCATGGGGACAGCCAGCACTAGTGGGGTTGACCAGGCTCCATCTCTGGAGGCTTTTGAGACCTGACAGATCAAGGTCTTGAGCAGCCCTGAGCTGGTCTTGGAACTGATCCTGCTTGGAGCAGGAGCCTGGGCTAGAGACCTCCTGAAGTCCTCGTGTGCTTGTCATCACCCTGCTCCCTAGTGGGTCTGGCAGTGCCATGGGCTGGGCCCTGCAGCACAGTTCCCTCAATTCAGCAATGGGATTTGCCAACACACCAGCTCCTTGGCTGCCTGCCCCTCCATGGGGGCTCTGCTTGGTGAGGGCTTGTGCTCTAGTGCTAAAATGGATCTAAAGTGGGCAGCAGCCTCTGAGGAGCTGCTGAAGGGAGAGGAACCACTCCTGCTTAAAAAAAAAAAAAAAAAAAAAAAAAAAAAAAAAAAAAGTAGACGAGAAGAACTGGTAATGGATTTTAAACCAAAGAGACAGTGTCATTGTTGGAACAAAGGGAAGAGTCTCATCCTGCTCCATGGCTCCTGTGAAGAAGATTCCTCACCCAGGAGCCCTGACCCTTGTAAGGTGGCCTCCCACCTTCCTAAAGCAGTTTTCTGTGTCCCCAGCTGAATGTGCTGATCACTGTTTGCTTTTCCTCCTGGGAGAGCTACAGATGTTGGAGGGAGCAAAAGGCTTCAAAAGCTGAGACCCATTCCCAGCCGCAGGTTTAGGACTGGTGGTGTCCTTAGGACAGGATAGTGGGATCCAACATCGTGCCAGCCCCAAGGACTGGGGTGTCTTCCCCAGGAAAGGTGAATCTCAGGGAGGAGGATGCAGTGCACAGAGCTGTGGGGAGCAGCACAGAGCTGTGGGGAGCAGAACAGAGCCGTGGGGAGCAGAGCAGAGCTATGGGGAGCAGAACAGAGCTATGGGGAGCAGCACAGAGCCGTGGGGAGCAGAACAGAGCCGTGGGGAGCAGCGCAGAGCCGTGGGGAGCAGAACAGAGCTGTGGGGAGCAGCGCAGAGCCGTGGGGAGCAGAACAGAGCCGTGGGGAGCAGAACAGAGCCGTGGGGAGCAGCACAGAGCTGTGGGGAGCAGCACAGAGCTATGGGGAGCAGAGCAGAGCCGTGGGGAGCAGAGCAGAGCCGTGGGGAGCAGCACAGAGCTATGGGGAGCAGCACAGAGCTGTGGGGAGCAGCACAAAGCTATGGGGAGCAGCGCAGAGCCGTGGGGAGCAGAGCAGAGCCGTGGGGAGCAGCACAGAGCTATGGGGAGCAGAGCAGAGCTATGGGGAGCAGGAGAGAGCCGTGGGGAGCAGCACAGAGCCGTGGGGAGCAGCACAGAGCCGTGGGGAACAGCACAGAGCCGTGGGGAACAGCACAGAGCTATGGGGAGCAGCGCAGAGCACGCTGTGACCGCTGAGCTGCAGCACTGCCGGGTGCCCCTGGAAAGGGTGGGCTAAGCGAAGAGACCTTAAAGGCACATTCCCCTGTGGCACAGGAGAGGATCGCGGCAGTTCGCGGTGCTGTGGGCAGCACACGGCCCGAGGAGCGCAGTGTGTGAGCGCCGGGCTGTGCCGTGGGTAGGTGGCAGCAGCCGCCCGCTCCTCCCGCGCCTGCCGCATCCATCCCACCTGCGGCTCCGGCTGCGGGACAACGAGCCTGCTCCTCCTCACACGGCCTGCAGCTCCCCGGCCTTCCCCAGGCCGCGGTCACTGCCCGCACACTGCATTTCTGGGAGAAGAGAGGAAATTTCTTTATTACCAGCAAACAAATCGACTGGCACTGAGGCAAGCTGAGAGGGAAACAGGGCTTGCAGGGAAGACATAACTCCTTAACTCTTTGGCTTTTGAGCTCGAGGAAAGATGGTTGGGAGGGAAGAGGTCACAGCAGAGGGGGCCTGCCCAGGGTGCATCCCTCCGGGGGGCTGCCAGCAGCTCCCAGCGTTCTTCTGCCAATGCCACCAGGCCCAGGGGTTAGTGGGACACAGCAGAGACTCCCTGAAGCGTCTGCAGCTGATGAGAGAAAAGGGCAGGCTGCTGGAGTGAGGGTTCCCTAAAAACCTCTGCAGGAGGTGAGTCCAGCTGTGCCCAGCTCCCTGCACTCCTGACCAGACAGCATCCCATGGCTCAAGGAAGGCTGGAGACACGTCTTACAGTGCCTATTGCATGCGGGAGGTGGAGGTCACTCCTTCCCCAGGGCTGGACAGCCTAATCTGGGTGTGCCCCTGGATGCACCCCAAGATACGCCCTGGGAGAGGCCCTGAGTTCTCCCACTGCTGTTGTCTCCTGCAGAAAACCACCCTGCTTGGGCAGAGGATACCAGTGGGACTGCAGCAAGGCAGAGCACGTCTCTGCTGCCCTGGCTTATTGATACTGTCCCCAGGAATGCACAGGGACACTCTGCAACCATCCTCTGCCATCCTGCCAGCCCCTCTATTCTTCATGAGAGCCTGTGCACAAGCAGAAAGGAAAAAAGGAAAGAAAAAGTGAAAAGGAGGAAAAAAAGCTACCCCGGTCATTATTTACTACTATGAGTGTAAAGTGCTGAATTTCTGGTACCTAATGAGTTTTTTTTCTGTCCTGAGCAATACCACATGAAGTACAATTTATCTTTGGGAGAGATGGATGCAGCTGAGCCAGTACCAGACTTAGGACAAAAGAGTATTGACGTCACCCTCAGGAGTCCAGCAGCAGATGTTTAACATCATCTCCAGCCTCAGGCCAAAGGTACAAGTCTGGTACACAAATTATCAAGGCAAATTCACTGGCCTGCATTAGCTGCAGGGTCAAGAGGGGCTGATCAAAATGTTCCCTGCCTGCATTAGGCAGCTGGGAAGCCTCTTGCCCCTGCTCTGCACGGGTATGGCTGACACAGTGATTTAGCCAGGTACCAGCTGCCATGTAGAGAGTTTTCAGTTTAAATTGTCAAGCAAAGAGCTAAGGGCACAGAAACATGGGCATGCAGACTGCACAGGGGGGACATGCTGTGCCAGAGCAGGGATGGCAGGTCCTGGAGCTAGTGTAACCCCATATGATGAGTGTGATGCCCAGGGATCCATTTTACCCAGGTCAGGAACATCCTATATTGTAAGGCTCTCTAAAAGCTTCTTTGTTTTGTAAGGTGTGCACTGAGTTGATATTTTTAGACCTCTACCCAAAGTGATCCCAATGCCATTTAACTTTTGACCTCAAAGTGTATGAATGGTTAGAACTACTGTTTTTTAGAGTCCTTTTTCTCTTTTAGTTATTATTAGATAACTAAGGTTTAGTTAATGGGTAGTAGCTTTGCTGCCTGAAAATTGATATGGAGAAAAACTTCTGCAATATTTTGCCCAAACCTCTAATAATCCTAAACAAGTTGTATCACCAGTAAACTTCTTTGTATGTATGCATGTATGTATGCATCTATCTATCTATCTATCTATCTATCTATCTATCTATCTATCTACCCATCCATCCATCTCTTTTCAGACCATTTAAGAATGTAAGAATGTGTTACCTCTTCATTCCTGCAGAGATCACAGATTTACCAGGCACTATGTTTGTAAGAACTCATTTTATCTCTTCTCTTTATATATCATATTTATCTAGCATCTGCAATATCTGTACATTGCTATAGTTTCCACTGATTTTTTCTGGTCCAGACAAGAGGATTACTGATTTGGAGTTCCTCAGACCACGCCCTGGAGTGATGAAAAGAAACCCCAGCTAATAATTTGGCATTGTGTTTGCTGGAACCTGATTTAAGAAAGAGGTTACACTCTCATCCTTCTGTTCTTTGGGTGCAGTCAAGTGGCTTCCACCTGATCCAAGCAATTTCTTTCTGTTCATTTAGCAGACTGCTGGGAAGCTCTTCCTGAGGCATTTCAGGTGGCAGCAGCTCCTCAGCCTGGGTCACTGTCACCTATAGCAGTGGTTGCAACATTGATTAAGGAAAAAAAATTTAATAGCTTGGCTTCTCACTGCCATGCTGGTGGTATAAAGGATAAAATAATGCTATTCTGGGATAAAAAATAATTTTTAAAGAAGGTTTTTTACTTTAAGATATGTGGATAATGTTAAAAGCCTGCCTGGGTCAAATGCATTCACTTCAGTTCTTCTCACTTGTATGAAACCATCTTACCCAGGTACTCACTGTGCAACTCCATCCTCTCTTCCAGGACACAACAGAGCATGTCTGTGGGCTCCAACTGATTGTAAATCACTAATTAGTCATCCAAGCCAGCCAGCCTGGTAAGGCTGTGGTCAATTCTCTGAGGTACCAATAATCCTCTCAATCTCATGGGCAGAGCAAGTGAACTTTGTTTCCAGAGGCAAGCCCACCATGTCAACTGGATCTTAACACCTCCCAAAATCACTCTTTTTCATATTAAAATAATTTCCCCCTATTTTTAGGAAAAGGCATGACCCTGGAGGCATTGGTGCTCGATGATGCAGGTGGCTACATACCAACAGTGGGACAGACTCCCTCACCCCTTAGGACTTGATTAAGCACTGAAATCTCTTTCTTTCAGAGGGTGCTGGCCAACCAGAAAAGTCTCCCCACTGTCACCATGAGCTGCTGGTGCAGGTGAAGAGAGGGTGCAAGCAGGGATGACTACAGTGCTCTGGTAGCACCCCCTACAGAGCTCAGAATCCCTTTCCTTCTGTGTCATTGTCATGCACAACATGGGAATGTGCTCTTTTTCCTGCTTGTGCCCTTTTCCTTCACACACTCACAGCAGAGAAACCGACTGACCCAAGCTTAGCAGTCTCAAAAACCCACTCCAAATGGAACCCATTTCCTAGAAGCATGTTTCTCTTATTTAAGGTGCTAATTTGTCCCTATTGCCACAAGGTGAGGAAATGACTAGTGATTGAAGGGTGATTTAAATCACATTACTGAGGAAGGAATCAGCTTCAGCAGTCTAGCTTCTGAAAAAGCCTTTAAGACAGAACTATGCTGCTGATGGAGGTGAAAATTTTGAAGTGACTCAGACTTCAGGACAAAGGTGGAATTGCTCATTCCCGGGAAGAACAAGGCAACCCAGAGGCAGGACATTTAGCTTTATCCTTAGGAAAGTGCTTGTGAGTATGAAGCAGCACAGTAAGGAACCACACTGTCAGTGCCATCAGCTTCGTGCTCTGCTGGTGGCATCAGCCAAGAGAGGACATTCTCAAGAAAGTCTCCTTGCCACCGGTGCCTGCTGCCTGCCTGCCATGCCAGCTGCAAGGTGGCTTGCTGGGATTTGTGGGACACCCAAAGCAATCAAGCATGACTTGCTGGGGGAGTTACTGTCAATTGGTGCTGGCTCAAGCATGAAAAGGAAGTTTAAACACACGTGCCACATAACAGCACTGAAACTTGTAGCTGGGTGGAAGAAGGCTAACAAAGGCAGGTGGCACAGAAGAAACTAAAATTAGAAAAATTATGATGTAAATGCAAGAAACAGCACAAACCTTGCTGGTTGATGGTAGAATCACAGAATATTCTGAGTTGGAAGGGTCCCACAAGGATCCTCAAGTCCAACTCCCAGCCTTGCACAGGACCATTCCCAAGACTCACCATGTGCTCAATGGCATTGTCCAAACACTTCTTGAGCTCTGCCAGGCTTGGTACAGTGAGATTTGTTTTGAGAATCAGCTACCAGAATATGGAAATTCATCATAATTGTCCTTCACCGTTCTCTTTCTCTCTTTCCTTGTATTCTAGGTGGTTCCAAATTCCAACCAAAAATGCAGGGGAGTGCAAAGCACAAATGCCTAGAGAGTAACTTTGCCAGACAATTGCTAGAAGGCAGAAGAGAAAGAGAAGGCTTGGGTCCCTCCCATTGCCTTGGTCACCAGACCATCCCCTGCATGGTTGCACTCATGCTGCTGGGCAGGGATGTTTGGTCCTTTCAAGCATCCTGTCCAGTGTGGATCCTGTGAACAGTGCAGAAAAGGTGAACATGGAGGGCTGCAAAGTCACCCAAAATAGAAAGTGGGGTTTCAAGCAAATTGCTTTTCTTTGAAAGAAAAAAAAAAATTAAACTCCTGGCTCCTTTTTTGTGTTGTCATAGCAACAGAGGGGGCCCTGGCCTCTGCTGTGTGGAGACCATCATTGGGATGCCATGTGGTGGGCACAGGAGGGGTCACATGGGGTTGCAGCCAGGTGGCCAGCATCTCCCTCACAGGCATCCCAGGAAAGCATCACACTCAAAGGCAAAAAGAGAAAAGCCTGGTTTTTTTCTTTTTCTTTGTTGCTGTTGTTGTTTTCACACAGTTTAGCAGTGCTGGCAGTTATTAAAGGCCTGAGCAGACTTGGTGTTGGTGAGTTTAATCAAGACAGCAGTCCTGAAGGTTTCACAATGTGGCCCATGATGCCTTGGTCCCAAAAGGCACTGGGATCCTCATGGGACAGCTGGAGTCCCACAGGGGGCTGCTCGAGGAGCCCTGCTCTACATGCAGCTGCCAGCAGGTCCCACAGGCTGGGACACACCTGAAGCACCAGCAGCTCGGTGAGAAGTGGATGTGGAATTCCCTGCCAAGTAATTCAGAAGGGTTCAACAGCTGCTTTTAAAGCTGACTTAAGCCACTCCTGCTTAAAAGTGAAGTTCTTTTACACAGGATTATCTTTAGCCACCAGGGCTACCCAGGTGGGGCAGAGCAAGGCTACAAAAGCCAGTTTCCCCAAAGATCAGGTTTCTGCAGAGTGGTCAGGGTGTCTGGCAGCCTCAGCTCCCTCAGGCATCACTGCACACGATGCTGGTGAGCTGGAGGATGGTGCAGTGTGGGTAAACCTGGCAGTGAAACCCATTTCAAGCAGCAGCACTGTCCCTAGCATGCAGGCAGCCCTGCTCCTCCGTGTCTCCACACCTGCAATGCACTGCCTGTGTCCTTCAGCAGGCATCAAACCTGCTTCTCCTGAGTCTCATGTGTATTTATAATTCATGAGGAAAGCAGCAAAGGAGTCGCCATGGCTGTGCAACAGTAACATCTAAATTAGCTGAGTTTATTTTATTTTCTCCTAGGAAAGTGTCTGTAATGTTTGTGCTTTTTTCCTGATCATTAATTAAGGCACAGTCAGTGCACTTACCTTTTCCCTGAGGAGCCAGCACTGCTCCTGCTGCCCGTGGCATCCACTCAGCAGTGGAATTTGCCCTAAAAAGGGTCCAGGAAAATATTAAAGAATAAAGAGGAAAAACACATGCTCAGTCATTGCTGCAGCCCCAGGATCAGGGTGTTTGCTCACACCAGCTGGGTCTGCTGGGAGGAGGGGTCTCATCTCCCTCCCCTGCTTTGTGACTGAACCCTTGCACTGGAGCAGGGAGACTGAAGCTCCCACACAGCATCCCAGAGACGGGAAGCTGCTGCTCTTACAAGCTGCAGCAAATGAGAGCTCGCTGTCCCCAAGAGGATGATGCTCCCAGCTCCATGCTGTGATGCTCAGCACATAGCACTTCCCCTGGCTGCTCCCAACACACTTTAAAAACCATTCACAAAGACATCTTGCTTCCAAACAACCCAAATGGAAGACAAATTCCAGCTTCAAGCAGAGGATTATCTGTACCAGCTCTGTTTCTCCCTAACTCAGTTCTGTTTCTCCATAAGAGAGGATGGGCCAATCCTAGTGAATCAGCTGGCACTCTCCTCTGAGCCTGGGCATCTCAGCATTTCTTCAAACAGGCCTGATTTCTCTCATTGCCCATTATTCATGTTTTGTTTAAGACCTGGGTGATCCAGCCCTGGATCTCCAGCATGGAGGCTCATGGCTTTGAGCAGAAAATGGGGGGTGGGAGATGCAGTAGAACAGTTCTTAGAAACAAGAACAAGGGTCCTACAGAGATGAAAAGGACAGGTTGCCTGCCAGATATCTCCTTTGGAGCTCACAATCACTGGTGCAGGCTCAGAACAGCACTGGTTACAACCCAAACCCCACACGGGAGGAACAAGATGTTTCTTCTTGCATGTACCCACAGTGGAGACACCAGAGGAACATAGCAGTTTGCATCTTCTTCTCCAGCAAACAAGTCAAGGAAGGATTAGAGGTGCTTTAATACATAGAAGAAATAACATGGCTGCTCTCCTGAGTGAGGAAAAGCTGGAGCAGAACCATGCACAGCCACAGCACAGTCACAGAATTATGCAATCATTTAGGTTGGAAAAGACCTGTAAGGTCATAGAGTACACCACTAAACCATGGCCACATCTACACATTTTTTAAATACCTCCAGGGATGATGACTCATTCACTTCCCTGGGCAGCCTGTTCCAATGCTTGATTACCTTTTCAGTGAAGAAATTTTTCCTAATATTCCTAAGCCTCTCCTGGTGCAACTTCAGGCCATTTCCTCTCATCCTGTTACTTGTTAGTCATTCCCACCTGGCTACAACCTCCTTTCAGATAGTTGTAGAAAGCAATAAGGTCTCTTCTCAGGCTACTTTTCTCCAAATGTTGCTTAGGAAAATCTGAATTCAATCATGTCTCGATGTATATATACTCACATTAGGCTTTAAGGATAGTACTTACTCAGAAACTAAAAACCAAAATGCAAATAGTGACTGAAAAGGTGTCTGTGTCCTGACCTGGGAAAAACAATGAGAGTTTTTGTTGTGGGTGACTTTGACACAATGGGACACTTAGGCAGGACTTGTCCCTGCTCCTGTTCTCTGCTGCAGTGCAACCCCATCCCCAGATGGGAAAGAGAAGGCACAGCCAAGTGCCAAGGGAAAAACAGGCTCCCTTGCCTACACCTCACTTCCTGCACAGTGACCTGGGTGACACTGCAGAGGCAAATTTCACCCAGCATGTAATTTGTCATATTTGCTGTAATATATATCTGTGACCAACTTGGATTTTAGAGTGTGACCCACCTTCTGCACTAAGTTCCCATACTCTGCATGGAACAGTCTATGTAATGGAAAAAAAAAAGTTAAGGCAAAGGAGGCTGCCAAAGTCCTGGGCAAAAGAGTTGCATTGTTTTGGAAAGCTAAAAAAAAAAAAAGCTGGGGTGTGTGTCCTGGGAGCACAGCTGTGAGCTGGCAGTGCCCAGAGGTTTAGTGATGCAGCTCCCAGTGCCAGGTACAGGGTAGAGAAGACACTAAAGATGTGTTCAAAGCTCCAGTCCACAGGCAGGAAGGATTTGAGGGAGCTGAGCATGGCTCACAGGCCCCAGCAACACCAAACACCAAAGTGTGGGAATGTGCGTGGAGAGGAGCAAGGAGGGCATCCTGCTTCTCACTTTCATGTGAGAGAAAATTCCCTCTAGTGGCAGCCCAATCAATACAGATTGTGTTTGTGATAAATTGTTCCTCCATCAGGAAGAGCAAACTAGCCCTTAAAATAACTCACCCACTGGTGGTGGTGACCTTGCCTGTCTGTCTCCAAAGACACCAGGCAGCTGCCAGGACAGTTCCTTGCCTCCTTCTGGCAGTGATTTGACTCGTGTGACACGGCTGAAAGCCTGGCATTAACCTGACCCTCTGGTGGTGCACTGGTTGCCCTTTAGCCACATGAGAACATGAACATGAGAGTGTTCAGAAGTGTGTCTGCATCCAAACCCTCACACTGGACACACGTGAGCAAAGGTAGGGTCTGCTTGCAGGCACGCTGCTCCCAGAGATGCAGGCACATCTCCAAAGCTCCTACACAGAGAGATGCTCTGCTCTCCTCTCCCACCCTTTCCCTTCTTTTCAATAAAGCATGCCTCCTCCCCTAAGAGATAACAGCAATTACCAGGTTCATCAGCACTGCATCCTGCCATGGTGCAGCACAGGGAGCTCAAAATGCCAGTCTGCCCACTGGACCATTAAAGTCAATGGCTGTTCCTAACCTTTAAATAGAAGAGCCCTGCATAATGGATCAGGACTATCCATGGAGACCATCTGCCCCGTGCTTGCAGAAATGTTCTCGTTGTTCTTCACAGGAGTTTATTACTCAGAGGCTAATGCTAAAAATACATTGCAAAGGACCTGATTTAAAAACAAAAGGCCAATTCAAACTTGGCAACGGAGACACCAAGGCTGAACCCAAGCAACTTCGTGAACCACACTGGAGTTAGGCTGCAACCAGACAGACTTTATCTGAAAGGCAATGGCACAATTCTGAATTCATACTGCAATTCATACAGAAAAGCCTGAATATATGTAGTAATTAGCCAGAGCTCTCAGAGTGTTAGATACCTCCATGGTGAGAAAATAATCACATAGGTTATTAAAGCAAGGTAAAATTGGACACAGTGGTGAGATTTTTTCATGCTGAAGTACTTTTGCTGCGTTTGACTCCATTTTTGACTAAAAACGCAATCCAGAAAAATACTTAAACCACTTAACAAGTTGGGTTTTCAGTTAATCACCTGGACTTCATTTCCCAAATGATTTACCCCTCTACACAACAGTCCCTCTATGAGAGACATTCCTGGCAGCCCAACAAGTAGTAAAGCTCTCTTATCTTTTCTTGATTTCTCCATCGGTTTTGAACTCTGCCTGTATCAACATGCAAATGACATCCTGGAGAAGGAGCCTGGAAATGTTCTCCCCTCTGAGTCCTGTTACCAGTCAGGAAAGCAGAGATATCCTCCAAGGAGCTGCTCAAGCAGCTCAGGTGATCAAAGTTACCCAGTGACTGTGGATGCACAACCTCAGCCTCTGAAGCAGGTCTGATTTTAAGAGAGCTGCTTGGCAACAGCAGATAAAACCCTTTCCAGTACTTAGCTGGCCTTTTAATTAAAGGGTTCCCCATATCAGAAGCCACCTTTGAAAAGCTCAGCTTGGTTGGGCTTCAGAGCATCTCTCATTTTCCCTGAGATGCCATGCACAACCACCTTTCCTGGGCATCTTCCTTCACTTCTTCCTGAAAGGCAAGCTGGGAGCATCTTACTCACACAATCTGTGTCAGTCCCAGTCTGAAATGAAATCATCTTGCCCTGAAAAGAAGAAACTTCTTAAAAGCTATGAAAACAGTGAGGGATAACTGAAAAACCCCAAATTTGGGATTGGAAAGTTTGAAGAGGCAAGACAGTAAGAAGAGGTAAGACAGTAGAAATTGGGTTTGATGAAACAGGACACAATCCCAGTGTCTGTACAGGGCTGTGTAGGAGCTTGTCAGACTGTGGTAGGAAGCAAATTCCATCATGGATACCTTGGCTCATTCAGAGAAAAAGTTGTAACATCAATGAAATGGGAACTTTCTAACCTCTAAAATTTATATTCTTTCACTTTCTTTCTGCAAAAACAAGTTAAGCTTATTTATCAAAATAAGCTTCTGTAAGGAGATTCTTTTACCCCAAATGAGAAGAGTCTGGGCTTTGTTAAACAGCTACTTAAACTTGCTATTCACTACAGAGAGCAAAGCAAACCAGAAGAAGTGAGATGCCAGGAAAAGGCAGTAATATTTCCACTTAGAGGAGCAAATGGAAGAAGAACTGCTGCATTTATGAATGCTGCAGCAAAACAATTTTTACATCTTTAATACCCAAGATACCATGCAGTGCATGACTGAAGATATGCCTGACTCATTTTAAGAATGCACAAAACAAGATTCAAATGTTGTGGTCCACCTCAGAGGTACCATCCTAGGACAAAGTCAAAGACATTTTTTCACACTCTCAGAATAATACAGAAATTATAAAGCCCACGGTGGCCTATTCAGATTTAAACTGTTTGTGGACCCAGCCCATGCAAGAAGAGTCATTAGTGTAAGAACATCTGCAGCACATCTAACAGCCCAGCATCTCCTGGCAGACAGACTGACAGCATGAACACAAGCAAGCTGGAGACAGGCTATCAGCAAATGTGGAATTAACTTTTTTTTTAATGGTTGGGCTTTTTTGCTGGGCTCATCCTGGGAAAGCAGGCAGGCTTCTGATTAACATCCCTTTCAGAGTTGCCTCATCAGCAGGGTGTTGTGGTTGAAAGGATTGCTAGTTTAATTGCTCAAACTTGAATTTCCAGGGGGAGAAATGAACACACGCTTTTGCTTGGCAGCACTGACACAAGTTTGTATTGTAGACCAAGTCTGACTAAGTGTATTTCCGCTTGGATATGGCAAACACTTCTCTCTCTTTCTTTTAATATTAATGTATTATCATGTAACCACTACTAAAACATTATACACAGCAAAAATCCCTTCATTACATGTTCAGCATTAACTTCAGGCCAAATAATTTTTGATACTTTTATTTTGCAGAAAAGGCAGGCTTATGCAGCTACTTGCAGACCTGATGAATGTGGAGAAAACTGCTTCCCAAGCTATCATTGTCAAATGTTGGTCCAACAGCAAGTACCTGGTACCTGACAGGAGTTTTATTTTGTAAAGCTGTGGCCACGGTAGCCCAGCAGCTTTTCCTTCATTGCCTTGGGTGCCCTGCATCCAGCAGAAATTGAGTTGTCACCTTCCTGCAGTCTTTACCCTGGATTCAGCTGGAATGGAGCTGGATCCCACAGGCACCAATACCACTGCGTTAACCCAGCCACAACAGGCACCTCCCAAAATCCCTGTGTACATGTCTCGGACAAGACTGGGAGATGTTGTGCAGGAAGCCATCCTTGCCCTTCTCCAAATATCTGATGCTAGGAACTTGGTGCATGGCTTAGACCAAGACAGGCAGAGACAAGAAAAGTAGTCTTTTATTTCAATTAACATTTCTTGGCATTAGGCAGATATTAAATAACACTGGAATGCACAAGACTATTAACATATTGACAGCAAAAGGGAGGAGGTGTAGCCAAGTCGAGAACAGCAGTGCCAGTCACGTCACCTCGGGGCACTCAAAAGCCATTTAACGCAGCAACCACCAGAAAGTAGGACTCCACTGAGAAATACAAAATGAGGATGAACTCCTTTCAGGTCTTTTGTTAATACAGTAATGCTGGAATGACTGACAGTAAAAATGAACAAATATTTGCATTCAGGAATTAAACAGAGTGAAATATCCACAAACTGCTAGTCATGCATTTCTTTTGGAACAGCAATTTGCTAATGCATAAATATCACAAAAAAACAATCTCCAAGATTTGAATAAATCACAGACAACTAGAAGAAACAAAGCTTGAATTCTATTTTATGCCTTAAATAGATGACCTAAATATTTAAAATTTTACTTCACCATATATATATAATTTATATATATATTAAAAGAAAGTAAAGACCATTAGATAAGTGCAAGCAATTTTCCTCAAAAAGAAAATTGGAACCATGCCCAGGAAAGCTGCTTTTTTTTTTTTTTTCCTTTTTTTATTTTTCTTTTGTTTTTTTTTTAGCTTTCTACTCCATTCAGTCCACTTTTTTTTTTAATTTTTTTTTTCAACATAGTAATTTCTGAAGCAAAATAAATTATCTACCATCTGCTATTTTGGGTAAAAGTCCTACCTAGCATCTTCTCGGGAACTATGGAAACATCACCTTTCTCACGGACTAAGTGAAGCGGTATCTCACCAGCCATGGGACTCTCGCAGCATGTAAACAAACCTTTCGATGCATGTTGGAAATGTGCAGTGAGGGGCGAGTTACGGGGGAGCGGGACGGAGCTGCCGCGGGAGCTGCACTGGTGTTAGTGGGGAGCGAGGGCCGGTTCGCTCGGACACGCACACGCACACACGGTCTGGCAGCGGCTCTGGCCCGCCAGGTGTGAGGGATGGTTGAGAAGGCATCCGTTTGCGAGCAAAGCTGGAAGGACACGAGCCGGGACTCTGAGCGCACTGTCCGATTATCAGAATTGACTCGCGCTGCTGGGGTCGCACTGTAACAACCGCACGATGGAGGGGTCGCTCTTGGCACCTTTGATGAACTCTTCCAGCGACAGTTTACCTGACAGGGAGGAAAGCCAGCATGGAAATCGTGTTTTAAAAGGCAGTTGGTCCTGTCACCATTGCTGTAGCAAAGAATCCCTCCTCACCGGGGCAACATAACATCTATTTAATCTATCGCAAAGGCATCGAGGGGAATTTAGTGCAGCTAAATCCTGCTCAAGCCTTTAAGCCCAAATGCATTTTTCTTCTGCAAAACAATCCAGCATAATAATTGCTGTATTTTATTTAGAAAGACAGTCCCAAATGTAAAAACAACTGTTCTAACACCATATGGCAGCTTTTTGCTCAGAACCAGACTATATGAATAACGTGACACATGAACACAAGTATGGTACCTGAACACGTGTGTGCTTTGAAATGATGCTTGTTTAAACCTAAATATTCCAAATATCCCCATTTGGTCCTCTTGTTTCTTGTGACATGTAGGGCTGAGCTGGCATGGCTTCTCTGGCACCTACAAGGCTGGATCAGGGTTTGAGCAACCTGATCTAGTTCAAGATGTCCCTGCTCATGGCAGGGGTGTTGGGCTAGATGGCCTTTAAAGACCACTTCCAACCCAAACTATTCCATGATTCCATGACTCTGGAAATCGTTTGCTGTGCCCTGCTGGGTGTACAGGAACAGGATGGGGTTTGTTTTTCCTTGCTTTACAAACAAAGCCAGCCCTGGGGCACACCTATTGCTATGTGTTACTCCTGAGCATTTCTGGTTTATACATCTTTAGTTTAGGCCAGAGACACTGACTTGGATGGACCTTGTAACAATCTGAGGGTCTAAAAACTGATCTCTGAAGGAGCAACCACTCCAGCATCCCCTGACTCCAGCAGCTCCATGGAATGGCATGGCAGAGCATGGTACAGCAAGGAGGAAATATTTCATCTGGTCTCTCAGACCTCATCATGGGGTGACCCAGCCCCCTAGCAGGTAGCTAGCACTAACACTCCCCTACTCCAGCACTCAGAACCTCAGCAGAAATAGGAGATGGCAATATTAATGAAAAATGAAACAGTTTTCTCTGTGAAAAGGAGGAGACAAGCATTTGCTGCATCCCAGATATCATGTCTAGTGATCTCCCATTTAGCTTGTGTATTCACCTACCCTACCCTCACACAACACCCCAGGGTTGTCCTTACCTACCCCAAACTGCTATGCTTGAGACAGGACCCACACACAAACATCTTGCACTTGGGAGGTGCCTGCTGCCACTTTCGGCCACATGCACCCAAAGAGAGAGAGGCACCAGCTCATTGTGCCAGTTTGCACCAGCCCCAGGATGCTACCAGCCTGTTATGAGGATGGAAGAGCAATGGCCCTGGTGGCCAGCACCCAAAACAGGCTGAATAGGAATGCCTCTCACAAGTAACAAGCAATATGGCAAGAGGATATGGCCTCAAGCTGCACCAAGCAAGGTTTAGATTGGATATTAGGAAAAAATTCTTCCCCAAATGGTTGCCAAGCATTGGAACAGACTGCCCAGGGCATTTAAAAGATGTGTAGATGTGGCACTTAGGGACATAGTTCTATGATTCCAGGAATGAGCAAGCCTTCCTCTTGTAGAAATTACAGAAGCTCAAAAACCTATGGCACACTAATTTCTGGCTTTTAAGCTAATGTTCCCAAATCAAGTGTTTTTAACAAAAGCAGAGGTCTCCTAATTACCAGGATACTTATTAGTTTGCCCTTTGCCTTGTATTACTTAAAAGCAAAATCCAAATCAAAATCTATTTGCAATGCCCGACAGTCAGATGGGGAAGAAACATTTTCAGTCACCAGACACACACATGCAGATGTTATTCCTTGGCACTGCATGGCTTGCAGGGCTGATATTTTACTGGGAATAGGATGATTTTATTTCAGCAACAAAGTGCAACAGATGGAGGATGCATGTATATATAGCAGATTTTGGGACCACTATTCCATTACACATCTGCATGCACTGCTACTTTCCACAGACCAAAAAATTTTTAATCATGTTATTTTAGGGCCTTCCACATGTCAAGCCAGGGGATGAAGTGCTAGTTTAGATGAAGTCAAAGGCAAAATACCTGAGGACTTCAGCAAGGCCAGGAATTTGCCCTGGGGACTGCAGCAGCAGACACCAAAATGAAGCCATAAAATTCTTTTAAATAAAACCCTTTCTGTACATAAGATGGCATTTTTTCAGGTCTCCATATCTGAGTGCTAGAATCAAATCTTTGCTCCCACTGAGCACATCAGTAGAACACAGCTCCTGACTGATATGGATAGTTGCCACCTCAGCCTCTGACAGGGCAATTCCCAGGGAAAAGCTTCACCTCAGCTGGGAATAGAGTAAATGTCATCAGGCTGATGAGAAGAAGAAATTGATCATTTTTTGCCTGTATTTTTCAAGCCCAAGGAAATGAGCCAGCACAGGTGGAGGGGCTGTGATGGGCACACTGTCAGACAATTTATCAAGGAGCTCCACAACCTGGTTTGGAAGCTGATACATCTCCCTGATGCTCACAGTGCAACAGAGGTGTGTGACCATGGATGTGGACATGCCATAAACATGCACAGAAAATAAATGTTATGGGCACAGGGGAATTTTTGCTTTCAGGTGCCCAACCACATTCAGGACTCAGGTTACTGATGACAAGCCCAGCAGTGCAACCCTATCAAGGGCAGTGAGAGCAAAACCTTGTGCCAAGTTTGTGCTATGTCCAGAGAAAATAACCCAAAGACAATGGACATGGGGATTTCAGAGGAGCCTTTGCAGAAAGGGATTCACCTTCTGTCAGGGAAGGACTGTTTCCCTACCAGCCCCCCAGCAGGAGAATTCACCCTCTGTTCACTGCTCACTTATTCACCCTACTTATCACAGACCAGAGATGCTCAACAAGGCCAGGCAGAGACCTGAGGCACCAGTGGGGACATCCCTACCCTCTCTTCCCTCTCCCCAAATTCTGCCATCTACCAAGGCTGGACTAGAAAACCTCTATTTCTAGAGCTTAGGAAGGGGTACTAGTGGCAATCCTACCGTCATTGTTTGTGTCCATCTGTCTGAAGATCTTGTCTGTTCTCTTCTCAGGAGTGGATTCATCCTCTGGCATTTTCATTACTGATGAAACCATTTTGTAAATTGCCTGAGTATTAAAAAAAAATTTTAAAAAGGAGATATAAGAAAAACACAACCCAAATGATAAAGCACGAGACAGAGAAAAAGAATTTAAGCCTGTAGCAACAAAAAAAGTCAACTGACCCTGGCAGGCAGCTGCAGGACTTTATAAACAAAAATGAATGGGAATTTCTGACTGCAGCTTTCTTATTTTTCTTTCCTGCATTCATTCGTGCTTCAAAAGAAATGTGGTCAGTTTAACTGAAAGTGAGTCTAGATTAGTGTATGAGCAGGACTGAGCTAAAATACAAGAGGCAAAGGTGTGAAACCCTCTCTTCAGCAGCCAGGCTAAGCCATCACCTCTTTGGCTCTCACCCTCCACCCAGTTACATATGTGCATGTGGGGTGCTACATCGATTATGGTGAATATGAATATTCAACAACAGGGTTTTTTTTTCTTTGTGGATGGATGAGGAAATGCATCTTCAGACTTACAAGAACATGAATCATGATAAGACCTCTCTAGGGTGTCTGCAGCCCTAGCCTTTCACCTAAATTATCCCACCTCAGCCATGAGGACCAAGCGTCAGGGCACTGGCTGATGCATGACTCCCTTGCACTGCACAGGACACACATCTCAGCTGCACAGTGGGTGACAAGCAGCCCCTGCCGAGGCCAAACCCTGCCAGCATGTGGGGTAGGGGCACAGGGGACTGCTGCTTGCCCCCACTACAGCCTGAGGTCTGTGTGTCCTCTGCCTTTGGGAGACAAAGGCATGTAAAGCCTTTCATCCAGACTTCACATTGACTCAGGTTTGAAGATTCAAAGCATTAATTCTGAGATTAATCAGGTCAATAGAATTTGCATTTAGGGTTTTTTGATCCCACTAAGAAACCCCCAGGGACAGCTGCAGGATTTTGGCTGCAGGCCAGCTGCACATGTGCCTTGTTCATATCTCAGGCCCTTTCCCCATCTGTATCTTGTAGGTCCCACTATGTGTCCCATGGTCTCAGGAACTTCCCTGGGGCAGGAGTGACCCAGCTCAGCACATCCCTCATCCCCAGCTCCAGCTGCCTGGGGGTGGAGAGGTTACAGCAAACGAGATGTCCAACAGAGAGAACGCCTCACCTGCACTATTTCGAGCATTTCCCCACGGCTGATGTACCCGTTGCCATCCAGGTCGTACATACTGAACGCCCACTTCAGCTTCTGCTCCAGCTTGCCCCGGGAGGTGACGCTCAGGGCGATGATGAATTCCCTAAAGTCGATCGTCCCGTCGCCGTTGGTGTCAAAGGTGCGGAAGACGTGCTCCGCAAACTTCGACGCGTCGCCGTACGGAAAAAAATTTGCATATATTTTTTTAAACTCTTCTACAGTCAAATGGCCCGTGGGGCAATCTTTTAGGAAGCCCTTGTACCACTCCTGCAGCTCATGGTCTGTGAACTCAGTGTTCTCACGCAGGTCCTGGAGCACCTCGGGGCGCAGCTTGCTGTTCTGCTTCCCCATCCTCTTCTGGGTCTGGGTTCAGCAGCTGCAAAGCAAGAGGAAATCTGCCTGAGCTCCAGCCACATTGGGCAGAGAGGGGCTGGGAGAGGTAGAACCCTGCAACAGAGGCTCCCCCTGAGGCAAGGGGGAAAGAGGAGAAAAAGGATGCTATAAATCACCAGGAAATTTGGCTTCCTTTCCTCTCCTCTAGGCTCTCCCAGTGACTAATATGCTGTGGAAGGGTAGGGAGGAAGTATTTGGGAAATACTAGTTCTTATTATTAATTCTTATTATATGGGAAATAATAAAGCTCAGTATTTTAGTTCTCTGCTGCAACCCCACTCCTCCATCACATGGGTTGTGATGCCCAGCTCTGGATTCCTACACAGGCTGATCTGCTGCAATGACTGAGCAGGAGCGGGCAGGGACAGCAGCAGTGATGAAAAGAAAAATTCATCTATTCAAAA
The DNA here is from genome assembly GCF_029582105.1 of Oenanthe melanoleuca. Classification (NCBI taxonomy): domain Eukaryota; kingdom Metazoa; phylum Chordata; class Aves; order Passeriformes; family Muscicapidae; genus Oenanthe; species Oenanthe melanoleuca. The sequence continues at coordinate 13,785,264 of NC_079336.1, forward strand.
GTGAAAGTAAATGCAGCTGAACAAGAAGCAGGAAGGACAGGTGGCTCCGTGCCAGTCACGTTTGCATTGTCCAGATGCTCTTTGAAACACTTTGGCTTGCACAGCTTCTCCTCCCTCCCTGTACCCCTTGCCCCACAGCAGTGGGGGCTTGCCCCTGTGTGGTGGGGCTTGGTTGGTGCTCCTCATAGCACCTGAGGGTCACAGGAGGGTGCAGCAAGGGTAAGCTCAGCACAGCCCATGCTCAACAGCAGCACCCCAAAAGACTCCTCTCTTTTTTTCTCAGCTGTGGAGGCAGCACAAGCAGATGGATCACTGTGATAGCAGCACCAGCACAAGGGATTTCATCCTTTCCAGCCCTTCCAGAGAATCAGAGAATAAGGCTTTTCAAAGCAAAATGTTTGGCAAAGCAAGTCTTTTCAGGTTTACTGGGCTTTATACTTTTAGGGAAGCTTATTCAGTAGGTTCAATATTCCCCCACAAGGCCAAAGCTCATTTAAATTCAGGATTTCATCAGGATATCAGGAGAGGGCTGGGTCTGTCCTCTCTCTTGACAATGCCCGTGTTGTGCCACACAAGGTGAGACTGCCCAGCAACAGAAGAGCTCCTTCTGCAAAATGAAAGATGATCAATCTGCACTTATGCAACAACAGGAAAAAAACCAAAATCTTGATAATTTCTGGCTTTTATCTCTTGCAGTCTTTCATGGCTACCTAGCAATATCAAACTGCTAGCAAGCTAGAGGTTAAGCTGCATGTCCTTCCCCAAATTCAAGAAGTTTATTCACAAGTGTGCACAAGGTCACAGCCAAACCCCTGTGACTGGTTGGCACAAATGAAATTTCTCTGCACAGACTTCTGCCTGTTGGGTTTGCTCAGAGCCAGTGCAGAAGACAGGTTAGTAATAAGCCAACACTGCAGACTACCTGGAAACTGCAAGAGCTGTGCTGCAAAGCATGCAGAGACCAGGAAAAACAGGGGCTAAGCACTTCCCAGAGAATAAAAATTCCAAGCATGCATAACAACCCAAAAAAATTTAAAATGCTAAAGGTCAGCAAAAAATAAGCTGCTCTACAGCAAAATGTAAGCTTGTTTTATTTGTATTCCACTTAGTCTGTGCACTGCCTCAGCAATGTAAAAAATCCACATCCTGCTCTGTGGCTTAGTGCTCAGAGACAAAACCCAGCCAGCTGCTCGGTGGTTCCGTGCATCGAGCTTAACTGACAACTGTGTTATCATTAGCACTTCTGTTTTCCAGAAAAGCTGCCAATATTTCAGCTCCAAAGCTTTATTTTTGTCCATTATATTGCAGACTTTTCTCTGCTTGCTCCCAACACGCAGGGATGCCACAGCTCCTGGTCCCTGCCAGCATCACCCCTAGGAGAGCATCAGGCTGCCCTTCAGCTAAACCACTAACTCTCAGCTATTGCCACTGCCTCTCTGAATCTCCCCTGCTCCAGACAGTCATCCTTGCAGTGCCGATGGCAGAAAACACAATACTCTAGTCTGCTGAAGTCAAATTGCAGAAAAGAGCAGCTTGGAGCAAATAATGGCTCAGATGTGGTCCTTTTTATCAAAGAGCAGAAATTTTAACTGTAAGTTCCCGTCCTTGGGTGAGGAGGTGCCTGCAGTTTCCAGCCTTCAGGGGGCCCCTTCACTTTGTGATTCCCAGGTGCTTTGTAGGAACTAGGGTCTGGGTCTAAGAGCAGTCCCTGCCTCACCAAACACTGCCTCAGAATTCCCTGGGAGAGGGGCAGGAGGAACAGCAGAGCCCACTTAACACAGGAGCTGAGCTTTAAGCAGAAATTGCCTCAGCTCCATTGACTCGCAGGGTTAAGGACTGCAAAACTTTCAAAGTTAAAAGAGGTTTCAAAAGGTTTAATATAATTTCTCCCTCTTCCTATAATACATTTATTATTCTAGTTCCCTTAAAAATAGAGACTCCTAGACAACAGAGAGGTAAGGTAATAACTCCACTTACTGGATTTCACTACTTCTCCTAGTGCTAGATACATCCTGTTATTTGAAGAGATGCACATTAAATATCAGCTTCAAAAGCTTTATATTCAAGCAATCTTTGCATTTAAAAGATTACAGGCCTTTTCAACCCTTTCTTCTCTTTCACATTGCTTTATATCAGAAGACATGCAATGTTCTGAACAACCTTTTTTTGCATATGAGCTTTCTGAAAGGCTTCATAATATGTTCAGCCCAAATACAATCCTGCAGTTGTAACCAATTTGATGTGAATAATTAAATAACCAACATTAACATTAATTTATTAAAGCCCATCTAAAAAAACCAGCTTTGATGTAAATTGTGTTGCAGGTAGCTCCTTCAAAATGAAATGCCTAAATATCTCATTAATCATGACAGCAACCCCTGCTGCTGGCATCCAACTGACATTTCATTCGATTGCTATAAAACGCTTTCATCAAATCACCTTCCAGAGGCTCAGCAGCTGATTTAGCCACAAGACCACTCAGAGGATGGCTGCTAATGGAAATCACAGGGAGCAGGGCTGGGATGCTCTGGTCAGTCCTGTGATTAGGGCTGTGTTTTGTTGCTTTTTTTTTAACGAGCCTTTACCAGCTAAATCCCTTGTTGCAGTGGGTGTAGAAAGCAAGGCAGGAGAGGGATCCTTGCACCCAACATCGTCCTGGGCAGCTAGCAGAGACCTAACTCCAGCACAGCCTGCCTTTCCCTCATTTCCATCACACCAGGTGAAATCCAGGGAAGCAGTACCACATACACTGCAGCGAGGTCTGTCCCTGCTCACCTTGATGAGCAAAAGCCCTCAGAGCATCTGGCACTATCATTGCAGTAAGAAAAACAATCGCAGGAATGCCCTTGAGGTGATCAGACAAGGAACAGCTTGATAGTCTAAATGCAGAGCTCAGGGCTTAGCAAGTCAATCACTGCTCATGAAAGAGAGCTGGGCCATGGAAGGCTTAAACAGGGGAAATGCAGATGCACTTTTGTTTCAGTTTCACACCAAAATTTTTGTTAAAATTATGTGGTGCTGCTGCCTGTTCTAACTCTAATTAATTCTAGCCAGGCTCAAAACTGAGCTGCCAGAGAAATCCCACCTGAGTGTAACCTCTGTCCTTCTAGGCTTACAAAAAATTGGCAATAATCTCATACAAAAGTCCAGCAATGAGCCAAAAGGTCTTTTACTGAGGCCAAGACACAGACTGGTATCCTGGTTTCAGCTGGCACAGAGTTTGTTTTCTTCCTAGTAGCTGGCACAGGGCTGTGTTTAGGATTTGAGAATGAGAATAATACTGATAACACACTAAAGTTTTAGTTGGTGCTGAGCTGTGCTCAGCAAAGTCAAAGACCTTTCAGTTTCCCATTCTATGCCAGTGAGGAGGTGCACAAGAAATTTGGAGGGAGCACAGCCAGGACAGGTGACCTGAACAGAACAAAGGGATACTCCATACTATGATGGTCAGAATATAAACTGGGGGGGATTGTTGGGGTGGGGGGCTGATCACTGCCCAGGGATGCACTGGTCAGCAGGTGATGAGCAATTGTACTGTGCATCCCTTGTTTCTCTTGGATGTGACCTCTTTCTCTATTTTTATTATCTTCCTTTCCATTACAATTGTTGTCATCATTACTATAATAGTATTTTCTTTTATTTCAGTTATTAAACAGTTCTTATCTCAACCCACAGATTTACCTTTTTTCCCCTCAATTCTCCTCCTCGTCCCACTGGGGCTGGGGTTAAACCACAACATTGGGTTATGCAGCACTGGGATGAGTAACTGTAGGAAAGTCTGAAACAGCTAAAGTAGCAGTTCTGTGTTTTTACCAACAGATGGACTGGCTGTCAGCATCCACGCACTGAATTACTTGAGATACTTGTAACAAAGCTCAGTGCATCCCACTTTACAAGAACTCTCCCTCACCCACCAGTTCCAGCCGGTAGAAGCAGGCTCTGACCATGTAACCCAGAGAGACAGAGACCAAACCAGCCTTTTACTGCAAAGCTTGTGAAAGCAAAACTGCCTTGGAAGGAGCCCGTGATGGGATCCTCTCAGTGAATCAGTTACGGCTGCACAAGGAGGAATAACTCCTTGGAGATGTATTTCCCTGTGCAAACCCCCTTGGATACTAATTTAGTGCTAATAAAAAGAGGAAAACTGATGAAATGCCTGTCTGTAGGACAGAGGTGCTCTCCAGCTGAGAAAGACAGTGCACAGAGAAACAGAACAAATACCCTTCGTATTATCTGAGCTATCTGCTTTGCGGGGGAGAAGTGCAGCATCATTTCTCTAGCAGTGCTCACTTGTAAAGCAGAATAACTGTGTCAAATCTGCTTCATGAAGCTGTAGCACAGTGCCACAGGACTGCAGGAGCCCAAAGAAAATGAACAGCATAAGCCAGGCAGCAAACACTGCTCTGGGCTGGTCTGAAATGCAAAAACCATGTCAACAGGGGTGGAAGATTTTTTTTTCATTAAAATAGCTAAAGCATCAGATCTGTCACTGAGGCTCTATTTTTAAAAGTTTGATCATTGTAGTAAAAAACAAACTAACAAAAAAGCAAACAAAACCCCCACAAACAAACACCAAACCAAACCAACCAAACAAAACCCTACAAAAAACTCCCCAAATGCAAGCCTCAGCCACTGATCTGTGCTGCTGCAGTTTAGGAACACACCCTTGAACATACACTTTGTGCACGGGTGGCACCAGCTCGCAGCAACTCGGCCAACACACAGATGTGTTTAGGAAGCCTCCAGCTCCCGAGGGCCAGGCTGAAAGAGGGAGATGGGTTCCCAGACACCCCGGTAAAAAACGACCATGCAGCAACAGGCTGCAAAACAGGATTGTAAGCAGGCTCTGCGGAGGGCTGGTCAGTGGCTCTGATCCGAGCTGGGGGAAATGCGCAGTTACATGGGCTGGGACAGATAATGCACTCCAGAGCGAAGAGCAGATTTTGTTACATGTTTTAATGTCAGTATCCTAAGCAACGAGCGTTGCAACAGACAAGGCACAGGATATACAAACACGTTGCTATAGATATCTGGTCCTGCCTGGTAAACTCATGTGAACTTCTTTCCTGCCCTGCGGCAAAGGCGACACCCGCACAGCCACTGCAGCACCTGCCTCATTCCCCAGGCTGCAGACACCGGGCCAAAAGTAACACCTTTCCATAAAGGAGTGTCTGTTCCTCTTGAAAAGCTAATGGAAGCAGCGAGATAAAAGAAAAACCTCAATCAATAACGCCGCACAAAATCCAAACCCTGCCGGGTTTGAGATGCGAAAGGCTCGTGTCAGGAGGGGCTGAAGCTGCTTCTGCTGCTGCCTTCGGGGAAACAAAGAAAAACAAAACCTGACGAGTGAAGAAAAGACCTCTCTAAATAAATAAATTCTCTTTCTAAATTTTTCACTTTCAATGATTAATTCTGCTTTTATTTATATAAGAAACATTGCTAATTTGCAACTTACTTTCAAGTTCAATCCTTTTCAGAAGTTTATTAAAAACAGCAGGTGAAGGGGAAGGGCCACTCCACATACCACCTGCATTTCAGTTTCAGAAAACTCAGTAACAATTCACATAGCTCACTGAATATCCTTATATATATGAATATACTGGAGTGAATTGGTAAATAGAGCTGGAGCCACCTCACCATGTAAGTTTATCCATGAACACATACCCAGGAACTGTGTGGTCTTGGAAAACTGATTCCATGCCTGGGATGAAATCCATGATACATAACCACCTACCCCCACCTTGCCAAAGAAGGAATAAAATCACAAATACTCCAACCCTGCATATGGTTATGTGAAACAAATATTTCCAAGCCGGCACATTCATTTAATGGAGTCAGCTGCAGGTGTCTGGGTTGCTCCCAGCTATTGAAGTCACTTTATTCAGGATTATATTCCTGATTTACAGGGAAAAAGCAGTTAGTCACTGACCTCGAGCATCTGTACATTACCCTGAGAACCATTTTACACTGGGATCACGAATGTGTGTGAAGAGGTGTTTGCAGATCACAGTGGCAGATCTTCCCAAGTACTGGAGCCACAGTGAGGAGCCAGGGGATGCTGACACCTGCTGCAGCCATTGCCACCCACTGTGCCCACCAACACTGACCCCCACAGCAGAAGAGAGCTTTTATGGTTACAAACTACTGAAAAGGAGCAAAAGAAACACAAACTACCCCCAGACATTCATGAACTGTTGCTAATCAGTAATAATTGAGACCCATGTTGGGACCAGAAACATGGCAATTCTCTGGGGAGCTCTCCATGATGTTCTCCAGCTCAGGGAGGAGAGCTTATTACTGTAAAGGGCAAATATTCCCAATGCAGTAAGAAAAGCACAGAAATATTTCAAGTAAATTAGGAAATTGGGTTAATTTGGGTGGGAGCAGTTTGGGCAGCAATGCAGCTTGTGATTGCAGACAGGAAAAGAAAATCATGAGTGGATTTTCCTCATCTCCTCCCTTTGTCCTTTTTTTTAAACAAAACCAAGGGAGAAGCAGCCAGTCCTATTTTTTCAGACACTGTGCAAAGTTGGCAAGGCTTAAAAAAGTTACAGTTTGTTTACACAATATTGCAGATCAAGGAAAATATGCCTGCACAATGTCTTAGAGCACAAGGTCTTTTTCTGAGAAGGCTGGGTTCCATGAGGAAAAACCCACGTCATGTTCACTGAAATAGTACTGTAATACGTAATTTTTAATAAAACTCAATGAGTGCAGGACAGGGGAAGGCTCCTGATGGGAACTGGGAAATCAGAGAGGACATTTTTAGAATGGAGAAAGAAAAGTGATAAAAATTAGCACAAGGCACTGTGTTGTTAATACAATTAAAACCACAGAAGTAGCACAGTTGGGCTGTTTTGTCATTAGATTTTACAAGTTTCCTATGATGCATTTATTTAATTGATGAAGGTAAATCACAGAAAAATTCTCTACAGAATAATCACAGCCTTGGGAGAAAGGAACCCAGATTAAATTTCAGAAGAATTAGTCAAACTCTGGCAGTAACAAGAGCCAGCCAATGGCACCTGAGCAAATTCTGCAGCATCAGAGCCACTCCTGTGGAGAAGATGGAGAGTTTGGGGACAATGACACCAGCTAACCAGACAATGACAGATGATACACAGCCCTCAGGCATGGTCTCATTTAGGCTAATGATGCCTAAATAAAAAAAAAACAAGGAAAAGCTCTGACATCCTTCCCTTCCCCAGCTGCAGGTACTGTGCTGAGAGGTGGGGTTTGGAGGAATCAAAGGGGTTTCAGGGTAGCTACTTTGAAATAGCAGGGAAGAGAGCTGGGTTTGCTTTCAAAGAGTGGAAAGAAACCTTTTTATTTAACTAAAAAAGCATTCTTTAGCAGTGAAAATGATTCCTTGAGAAGCTACCTAGGACAGAGGCTAGACAGAGTTAAAGGAATAAAGTAGGTATTTATTAAAAGGTTTTCAAAGAATACACCTTGGGCAGCACAAGAGCCTGGCCAAGGCTGCACCCAAGATGGACAACTGATCATGAGTTTTCACACTTTTATAAGTTTTGGTGCATTTACATATTGGGGTTAATTGTCCAATTACAGCTTCAGGTTATGAAGTGCCATCCTCTCCTCAATTCACTGTTTACACTGTTGGGACCTGAAGCTGCAATGGTGTCCTTGGTTCTTGGCTGGAAAAGGATTGTTTTGTCTACTAAACTGTGAGGAGAACTTGCCAACATTTTATATGAACTTCAGAGTTATATACTAATGAAGTATAGAATCTGAAATACATGAATACTAAAACTTAAAACATCAAAAAAAATGCTCCAAAATGTGGCTTTGGAGATTTGCCAACCATCTATCTCTAACAAAAATTAATAGTTAACTAAAAGTATTAAGATATACTGGAGGAAAAAAAAATCAGCCAAAAGAGAAAAGTTCTTTATTACCAACAGGTTCAACCTCCAAACACACAGCTATTGCTAACAATTTCTACAACTAATACATGGGTTGGTTTTGTTAAAAAATATTAAATCTAATATATATGTACCCATTTATTTTATTAATCTAGATTTCTAAAGTACCTGTTTTTAAAAATTGATTCTCATTTCAAAATAGCACAAAAGCCATAAGTTAAATTCCTTGCAAAAATACACTCCACTAAACCAAAATTTTTCTTAAAACAGTGTTCTATTTCCCCTTCAGTGGTAACCACTAATAACAGTAATCAAACTGTTTCACACCTTTATTTTCCTGTCTGTTGAATGAAAAAAAAAAAAAAACAAAAACAAAAAAAAACACTGAAGTTTCAAATCTAATAGCAAACCTAGATTTTAACTTCCTTGGATTTTTTTCCTTACAGAGATTAAAAACTGAGAGTGAAATAACTACATGAGAACAGCATCCCACCCATAAGGAAGGAACCAATTCAAGGAGCAGAAGACCAAATCTGCTGGCAGGAATCAGCCCAAGCTCTACAACAGCTAAGGATATTACTCAAGTTGTGTACAGGGGTTTTTCAAAATTCATTTTTAGAATCAAGGAGCCAAAATTACAGTGACTACTATCCTGTGCAGGAAAGCCATGGACCCAGGACACACCCTGGACAAAGCATCACACCAGGAACATGATGCCAGGTTTGTGTTCAGGTTATTATCAGGGCAGCCCTTGAGAACACAATGGCAGCACCTTGTGTTGGATTGCAGCAACGTGGATGCTGGGATGGGATGTGGACACCCAGCTGCCCTGCCCTGTCCTGCTGCCCTCCCTGTGTGCCAAGGACTGCCCATGCCAAGGCACAGCCAGGCTGGTGGCTCCCCACAGGCAGGGCAGTGCCTTGGTGGTGTGAGCTCCAAATGATCACGGGGATGAGCAGAGCACTGGTGCTGCTGTTAGCTGGATCCTCAACACAATGGGCCCTTTTGACCAGCAGTTATGTGACAGACCTTCTCTCTGGCCATGCACGAGGCTCAGGGGTACAGTAACACCTTCTCTCACCTCTCACTTCAGCTTCCACCATTAAAAATGGGAGAGTTATCCCCAGAAAACAGCAAACCATATGATTTTGTGACTAGTTCCTCTAAAATCCCTATAAAAATGGGCACCACCCCTTCACTGAGCTGTCAGAGACAGCACTGACTGGACTCTCCCAGCAGTCAAGACCAAGGCAAGAGAAGGCTGGAGCAGCAGCACAGCAGGACACCTCCAGTACCAGCCCACACATTTAGTAGCTGCAACTTCCATTAATTCTGAACACTCAAGAGTTTGATTTGCTCTTAAGTGCATTCACTATGAATTATGCAGAAGAACAATATGACTGTCTCCAAGAAAGGGAGTGCTTCATATCAGAGGAGAAAGAAGAGACAATGGTAATTTTAGGGGCACCAAGAATAGCCCTATAAAAATTCTTTTTCTCTTCTGGCATTTCTGTGTAGCATTTGACACCTCAATGCAAATCATCTTGGAAGCAAATCATGCAATCTGCACTCCAGACATCACTTTTCTCATTAACCTCCACCACAGGGCTCCATCCCCAGCAATACCCACACCAAATGTGTTTTTCTGTGTGTGAGAGCTGGAGCTGAGCCTCAGTTAGCAGGCTGGGTAAGAAACAAATGGAAAATCAAATCATGCTGAATTTTATATTTATATCTATTTGATGCCAGTAGTGGCCAAATGGGTGCATTTTCTTCCCTAACTGGGTATATTCACAGGAAGATGTGATGGTTTTGAAGCAGGAAGCATCCCAAGAGGGGTGAGAAGAGCTGACCTCCACCTGAGACCACATATGGGGCACATCCTGTCCCACAGCCTTGGTGCTGCATGGGTGAAGGCCGATTGCAAAAACAGGAAATGTGCCTTCTCTCAACAGTGGTGCAGGAGATGGACTTTGATGTTCACATGAGGAAAAGGGGATGAGGGAGAAAACCTACTGATACCCCCTTAAAATTGTTCTCTCAGGTGGAAAGATCTTAATGAACTTTATTTTAGCAAATGCAAAAAGAGCACCTAATCCGTAAGGTTTTAACGTATCAGGCCATGGACAGATAAGCTTTCCTGGGTATGGCCACAGCAGGTGGCTGAATACTGACCTCAGCCATTTTTTTTTTTTTTATTTCCTTGGAAGCTTTCAGCAACTTTTCTGCAGGAGGAGAAGGTATCCTGTGCAAGGAACCATGTCAACAAGACCTTTCCGTAAATGCAACATTTGCGTAAGATCCACACAATAATTTATCATTTATTTTTTCCTCTGGAAAGGAACAGGAAAAAAGTGTTTAAAGGCTGCGGCAGTGGTTAAAAGGAGGGCTCTGATGGTGGAGGATGGTGCAGGAATTGAAGGTTTCTGAAGTGAAGCCTTCTCCTGGGGTGTGCACACATCATCTTTCAGCACCCAACAGTAAGGCTGCTTCCCTTCGCCTTCAAGCCTGCTGACACCTCTTTGTTGGCACTATGCACTTTGAAAAGGGAAGGCCAGCAAATGTACCATCCTCAGGGTCAGTTCCACAACTGATAGAGATGTTTGGAGCCACACTGGCATTGGGGGAAACGTTCCTGCCAGGGAAAGATGAAATTTTATTTGCTCAGCTGAGGCGAATAAAGCTGCCAAGCTGGGCTGTGGAAGAACCAGGTAAATCCTCTGACTGATACTCTCCCCTGCCTGAGCCTATCATTCAGACTCTTCTTATCCCCCCTGCAAACACAGGCATGATCCTGCTGCTGGACCTCTCTGAGATAAATGCATCATAACAGAAATAATCCCACATTTCCCCGCCCCTGCTCTGAAGAGAATAAGCACTAGTACCTTAAAAGCATTTTAGGCCCTCACTTTCTTGTGGTTAACACTATTTTTTTTAGATTCTTGACCCTCTATTGCAGAGATCATGACTTGTCAGACCTATTTTGAGACCTCCTTTAAGTTTCCCAAGTAAAACTCAGTGGCAAAAATCAGCTTCCCAAAGGAATGTCGACCCTTGTATTTCCTTAGCAACTGAACTTCCAGCTGCAGGAGGATGGTGAGGCAGGGTAGACAGATGGGCATTTATACATCCCATAGCCCAGGACAGAGCTCTTCAGCATTTTGGTGCCCAGACTCTGTGTTTTAGAAAAGAAGAGGAGCTGCATCCAAGGATGACCCTGCTGAACAATAGCACAGCCCTGGCGTGCTGGGTTTTGGAGCGACTCCAAGCAGGGTGGGACTGTAAGAAAATGGACAAAAGCTTTGGATAGAGATCTACAGGGAGGAAGTGCTTCCTACTTCCTCCACAGAAAGGACTGGGGCTTTAAATAAACTCCTCCTGAGCTCTGCTGAAGACTGAAAGGGCTGCTGCTGCTGGAAGAAAATCCTGTCTGACTGGGACCCAGCTGAGCTGATGGGGCTCTCCTGGGGAATTCTGCTGCTCTGCTGCAGTTTCCAACATGCTGGTGGGAAGTGGGGGAGGGCTGGGCTGGTCCCACTGTGACTGGCATCAACTAGACAAAAAAAGCCTGTAAAACCTCAAGACAGTGCTCTCAGCTCTGCCACCAAAGGTGCAGAGCCAGACTTGCCTGTCAAGCACATCTTTTGAAGAAAAAGGTAAATCAAAGTGTACGCTTACACTTTGCAATGCCATTTCAACATCACACCATTCTCAGACCCATTTACCTTTTAGCCCTTCCTGTGTGGCCTATGAGGCTGCAGCAGCACCTTTATTCTGATGGACAGAGACATTCAATCTGCTCCATCTCCCACAGCTCCTTTCTACCCTCCCCACCTCTGCAGCCCCATGGGATCTTCCCCCCTTGCCTCCCTCCTGCCTCTCACATGGTCCCACACACAGACCATGGGAGCCAGGGTCGGGCAGCAATACTGATGAAAAATGACTGGCACTGACAAAAACCATCCCCCTCCTAACAAATACCAATGAAAAATTTACTTTGCTTGGTTGTAACAGAATCAGACCTTAAACACAGTAATACAGACTTGCAAAGCATCCTGATCTTTCCTCTGTACAGTACCACATCAATTATCTTGTCCATCCATTTTAGAGTACATATGCAGTTGTGATAACCCCCATCTTCCCTGTTCTCCACCCTGAGCATCAGCCCACAGCAAGAAGCCTGTTTGTTGTTTTCCAGCCTGTCCTTACTCTGCTAGAGCACCCATTGCTTAAACCCAAAAGAAGACTCATGCTGTGCCAAAATTGCTAAAATTTACACCTCAGATATTTTCAGTGGTCTGGAAGACTTAATAACAGAAAATAAGAGAGAGAAGGAAGGAAACCACTGGTTTGGAAAATATCAGGCTAGACAGATTAAGAGGCAATGTGGAAAAAATATACTCCAAATTATATTCTCACAACAATAAAACAAAGCTATAGGCAGGTCAGAAAGAACTGAGTTGTGCATATATTTCTGCTACAGTAAGAAATGGCTTTGCTCTGCAATGGGATGGAATAAGCAGATTTCACAGTCCTGGAGGAAAAAATTATTTCATGAATGGCTTTGCACAAAGCAATTACCCACCAGTTTGGAATAGACATCTGTGATATTGACCTGCTGAGACAACCATTGAAACTGCACTTGGTCTAAATTTGGGAAAGTTCTCAACTCCTGTCCTGCTTTACAAAGGAATGAAAGGAGTGAAACTACTTGTAGCAATTATCTGCTGGGCTCTGGCTTCACTAGACAGCAAACTGCTATCAATAAGTGTACTGCTCTTATAAAATTCCTATATTTTCTCTACTAGTTCACACCCCATGGCAATCTGGTTAGCACTCTGCTGGAGAGGTGACTCTGTTGGGCTGAAATAAGGCAAAGTGCAGTAAGAAGCAGCCCATGCCAACAGCAAATTTGCAGCCAAGAGTGAGAAGTGCCAGCCCTGGAAAGGCATATCCACCAGTGGCATGCACAGTAGCAAAGATGATGAATGCCTCTGTTCCTGTAAATTCAACATGGCTATTACAGGTTATTTCTGTATTTCTTGTTGTTTCCAAGCTGTCCTAATGTCCTATTAGCTTCTGTTACTCAGCTTTGCCCTAATGGCTTCAGTACAGAGCTATGTCAGAGTGGATGTATCTTAATATACTTGTACTTGAATGCAGTCAATACTCATTATTTTCAATATTCCTGAAGATGAGCTGCTCCTTTCAGCAAAACTGTGTTCAGGCCCTGATATGGCAGATGTAGCATCAGTCACTGGCTTTCTTCCTGAGCTTTATCCCAAAAGCCAGCCAGGCTTTGCTCCCACCACCCCAGTCAAGTCAATCCTCTACTGGCTCAAAATCATCTTCTAATTTGAGCTCAAATGTAGTCAGTGCTGGTAAGTATATTTGCTCTGGTCCCAACACCATCTTCTCTGTAACTTCCCCTCTGCTGCACACAGGGACAGAGAGCCACCACTGCCACATCAGCCTTGGCTTTCCTGGTCTGGCTGCCCAGGCTCCTCCTGCCTCTCTCAGACACAGAGTGTCCTTTCCCCGTGTCAGAAATCCTGCCCTGCAGGCAGTGACAGCCTCCTGACCCCTGCACCGCACGCACCTCCTCAACACTGTTTCCTTATCTGCACTGGGCACTCTTCCAAGGAGGGGATTTGCCTTTTGACCTCAGTGCCTTGGGTCAATCTGTGTTCAGCTCTGCACTCCCAGCGAGCAGCTTCTCCCCTGTTCAGGGACAGACCAACCTGTTTCATGCCTTTTCTGTCCTGCCATCCAAAGGGGCACCCTGCTCTCTCAGAATGACATCCTGATCTCTTTCCAAGCTGATGGCAAATGGCGGGGTCATGGCTCAGATACGTGACCTGTGCACCCCTGACTGTGGAGATTCAAAACCCATCTGCTGAGAAGGTCTAATGGATGAGATGTAAAGCTCAGAGGAAAAATAATGCCAAGAAGAAAGTGATCCAGCACATTCCTGGAACACCTCCACATGTAAAGCCTAGTAGTGCGAGACACACAAGGATTTTTCCAGTTTCTTCTCTAGCTCTCAGTGTCAGGTGAATGAGGAGGACCACTTTTATCACTCATCCAGTGCAAGAACAGGGAATAATAGCCTATTTGTTTTAAAAATAAAACAGCAGGGTTATACAAAGCCAACCAACCAACCAAATGTAACCACACCCTCAAGTAGGGGAGACCACAATCACTCTCTATTTCCTATTCAGTAGGATCTGTGTACTACACACATATATTTATTTCTATTTTATTCAAAATAAAGCTTTTTTTTTTTCCTCATAAAGGGTAAAATTCAGATCTGGAATATCAGAGGAACAGCTGAAACAAACATAAACAAACATCAGTTTGCTCTGAAAATACAGTAAAAAAATCCCCCCTTACTAAGCAGTGAAAAAGGTGACTGAAAATATCCCTGAGTGCTACAAGCAGGCTGTAGCCCCCTTGGAGTGTGAGGATCCTCAGGATCCACTGTAGGGGCAGCAGAAGCAGTTCAGCAAATATTCATGCACATTTACAGATCCATGGTGCTTGCAATCAGTGAGAGATTTGCTGCTGAGAAAACCACTTTTTTTCTCTCTTTCTAAAGAAATTTTACATTAAAAGAAGTGTGTGTTTGCTGCTCTAACCCATGGGTGGACCCACAGGGATCTTGCACAACTCTTCCCCTTGCTCCAAGCAGCATTCACACCAGAATGTGAATGCAAAGCAGAAAGTCCCTCTGGACTGGATCACTATGCAAACCAATGGATGGGGAGAAGCTGTGCAAAAATACCCCAAGTTTTCCAGAACTCTGGGCTATGCCATAATGGCATTTGGATGTACACTGGGGCATGCAGGGATCTTTGGGCAGGCACAGCTCTGCCTAGCTGGCACTCACTCTGATGGCCCATCACTGCTGACGTGTCAGTCACTAAAAATGTCTCACCATGCCACTGAATAAAATTTGTGTGTGCATGAACTCCCCATATTGACTCTTCCACTGGCACTGCTCATTCCAGCAGGGAGGAAGCTGCAGGAGCACGTTCCTGGAGGCTGCACCATCAGCTCACAGGGGCTGCTTGCTAGGAGCACCTCAGGCAAAGCTCACAGAGCTCCTCAAACACAGCACCACTCTGCCCACAAATAACCCCACTAAAACACATCCCATTTCTTGATGCTGCTGTTGCTGCCAGGATTTCCAAGGCTGCAGCTTTCCAGGAGAAATCCATGGCACGCACGCACTCCAGACCGTGCTACATGTGACACGAGTAGCCTGGTTTCAAACATCCATACAAGCAGTGGGAGCTCCCATTTTTTCACTGTGAGCACATCTTAGGCTAGTACTAGTTAAAGTTAACCAGTGGAAAGCCTACTGCTCCAGCTCTGCAGGGGGAACACCTGCCAGAGGCTGCCCCAACACTGAAGCAAGATGCTGAAGGGCTCCTGCTGCGATGCAGAGAAGTGGCAGCTGAGATCTTGCTTCTGCTGTGCCAGGCACCATATACTGGGCCAAAAAGAGCCTGCTGCTGTGCCAAAAGTGAGTAATTCAAGCTGAAAGGCAGCTGATGGGACTTCCCTGCTTTGCCAGGCAGCTGGCTGCAGAAACACATTTTGCAGCAGCAAACATTACCCTCCACTGATGAGGTGCAGAGTCCTTTCAAGTCAGTCCTCAGCAGCTCTAAAGATGGGCTAGAGATAGAGGAGCTGCCTGATAAATGGCAATGCTTGACAAGAAAAAAAAAAAAAAAAAAAAAAAAAGGCTTCCTCTCTTCAAAAGGTTATGATCCTTTTTCCTACTGCTGCCTCCCAGTCTCTTAAATATCATTAAATTTGCCCTGACTGAAAACATTAGAGGTCTCCTGTCCTTAATTTGAAGAACATTTTTTCCACTCAGAGGAATTTTGCTTACCTTCATCAAGCAGTAGTGCCAACAGTTGTTATAGTACAGTATAAATATTAGCCCTTGCCAGTAAACAAATGCAAAGTTTGGCACCAGATCAGACTGAAATAATCACATAATCAGAGAATGGTTTGACTCAGAAGAGACCTTTAAAGATCATCCAGCTCAACCCCCTGCCATGGTCAGGGACACGTCACACCAGACTACGTTGCTCCAAGCTCCAGCCAAACCTGGCCTAGAGCACCTCAAAACATGGGGCATCCATAATTCTGGGCAACCTGCTCCAGGTTCTCACCACCCTCACAGCAAATTTGTTCCTTTTGTTCAATCTAAACTTACCCTCTTTCAGTCTAAAACCATTGCTCCTTGTCACTACAGGTCCCTGAAAATACCCCACCTTTCTCCATAATTTTTATAAGCCCCTTCATATCAAAAGACTGCAATGAGGTGTCCTTGGAACCTCCTCCAGGCTTAGCAGCTCCAGCTCTCTCAGCCTTTCCTCCAGGGGATGCACAGCTAAACTGGACCACAATAGTTAGAAACTCCATTTCTATGCTTTATTTATTTGTATTTAACAAACTAAAACCCTAAGTGCCAAATTGAAGGTTCAGTGACAACTCATACTAAACAAATTAGCCACTCAGATCATTAAAACACTTTACTTCCTTCTGTGTATGCTCTAGTAATCTCTACACTTCTCTCAGTCTGATAAAGCAATTAAAAACAATCCATTTCACTTTCAGTTTCTGACCAGAGAAAGCACCATGGGTTCACAAGCTACCAGGATTTTTTTTTTTTTTTAAATGAGAAATGTTATTCTCCATATACTTTCAGTAAATAATCCCAGTGAATTTAGGTATGAAACAGATCTGCAAAACAAAATAGGCAAGAATGTAAACTTGGTGTCTCTGCCTCAAAACACTTGCAGCCTCACCTAAGGAGTGACTTGGCTGGGAAGCTATTTATTGGAACAAAAGGCTGAGTGCTGCAGGAGTGCTGGAGGCAGGGAGGGCAGGATGTAATACCTAAGGCAGTTATGTAAGCAGGGAAGCACGGGGTGAAAGGACAGCAGGACTCAGTGGGACGTGTGGCAGCCAGCCTCGGAAAGCTCATAAGGAGCTTTGGCAGGAGCTGCCCGGGCTGGGCAGGGGACAGGAGCAGCTCCAGCACCTGGGCAGCACCAGCCTGCACCCCAGCCACAGACAGTGCTCTGCTGCTGCTTTGTGCTCATGGACCACAGCAGTGCAGCCTGTGGGATGCTGGGGAAAACAACAAAAGGGCTTTGCTGCTTTCTCTGCCATCTATTTCAGGTTTTAATGCTGGTTTTGCATTTCCCCCCCTGGATTCACTGCTGAAGTCCCCATGGACAATGAGACTATTGAGCATTTACTACAGTGTGAGATTAGTTTGGGTTTCAGTTTCTGCTGAGCCAGCTCATTTCCTTTCACATTCTTACAGGAACAGATGCCAAAATATAAAAGGGCAGTCAGCATCATAAAGGCAGAAAAAGGAAAACCCTTCATACAACAGCATGAAGTTAAAAATACTTTTTTCACGGCTTTAGCCAGAGCCATTCAATAGTTTGCTCTGCCATCTAATTACATTACATTAAAGAGGCAAGAGGCTATTATTTTTTCCTAAGAACAAAAGAACCACAAACACATACACACCTCAAAATAACAAAAACCCAACCAAACATCCAACAACTAAACTGGCCAAACTGGCTGGATTAAAAGAAGTGTTCAAAGAAGAAAAACAGAAAAATTAGTTTTGTCCCCTCCCATCATGCATGACTGCAGTGCTGCCTTCAGACACCAAATTCAATTGCTGCAGCAATTAGTCACAAAAGTCAAGGCAAGCTGAAACTGTCAGATACACAAGAACATCCCTGTGCTAGAATCAATTCTTCCCCACCGAGGCAAACCAAGCAGATGCACAACCTGCAGCTCAAAAAAAGCCACAACCATCCCTGGGCTGCAGCACCAGCAAGGACAAGGTAATGGCAGCCAAACTCCCAGCCCTTGTGCCACCACTCCAGTCAATGCAGGAGCATCTCTTCCCCTGGACACCTCTTCCCTGGGTGCTTTGGGGCTCAGTGGCCACAGCCCAGAGCATCCCCACAGGGCCATGCAACAGAGATGCAGCCACCAGGGCTGGGACTTGCTTTAGGGAAAAAAATAGGTGGAAAGAAACACAGATTGCCCAATTGCACCACACCAGCCACGTTTCTCTTTCCACAAAGTTACATCCATCAATTTTAATCTTTTTCAGAAAAGTCCCAAGTATGGCAAGATGCTTCTCCATGCAGCTCTGACATTCAGATGCTTTGACAGCTAGATGGGTGACCTGCAACCCCTCCAGACACTGTTTAAAGTACCTTTTACATACAGATGTAATATCCATTGTCCTCTAATGCTTTTAAAATGCTTCTCATTAGGCACCCCAGATGTGCAACCCGCTGCTCAGCAAGTCCACACCTTCCTGGTGCCACTCCACCAGCCCACAGCTGAACCTCCAGCACCATCTCCTCCAAGTTCTGGGAGAAACACATTCATACAGGCCAGAAAATCGAGATCACAAAGGACCAAAGCCACTGATTACTCCATCAGGTTACTTCACTGCTTGACACAAATTTTTCCAAGAGGTTTCTTAACCTCTGTGAACTACAAAGCAGTGAAGTATAAATATGCAATGTAAATACAGAGACATTGTTAGGACTAATGACATGAAATCACTGATAAAATTTAGGAGGATTTTCAGACAAATGTTTCCAAATCATTTGCTTCTGGATTTAGGACAAATGAGGCAGGCTCATGGAGGTTCAAACAAGGTGGAGTAAAACAAATTTAGCTAACATGGGTAACATAAATGTCTCTGCTGGCAGCTTGTGCCAGAACCAGGCTCCACAACACCTTACTGATGACAACCTTGGGGAATTTCAATCCTGCTTGTAAAGAGCAAAGAACACAATGCAACTTCAATTGCTTTTGTCAACTTATTCATAAACATCTTAGTATTATGAACATTTTAATCACCTGTGCACTGTCTACAGTGTCATTAGATTTTCTTTCAAAACAAACAAACAAAAAAAAATGTAGTATCCTCCATGCAAAGATAAACTCCCAGGGCAGCTCTTGACAAACACAGCTGCACCATCCCTCCAGCCAGGAGATGCCTTTCTCCCTTCCCTGCAGCTCTCCCAGAACCAGCTCAGCAAACCACCCCAGCACTCACTGCTCCTCCCTGGCTGGAGAGCAAAGCCCTCTGCAGCTGCCATGGCTGGTGTCACACAGTGCCCAGTGGCTCTCAAGCCCAGTTTTGGCACCAGTTACATCACTCTGTCACCACACTGCTGTGTTGGCACATGGGGCTGCCATTACAGTACACATTTTTGATGGCTTCGCCATTTCTCTGCTTGCTCACCCATTTCACCCAGACCTCTAAGCCATTCCAGACCTCAAAACTACTCTCTGGGATTTAGGGTTTAAAGCCAACCTCTTCCCTCACTGCCAAAACATACACTTGGCACTGATGGAGGACCTAAACATTGCCCCACAACAGATGTTTATGGGTGTAGAAGAACTTTGTGCAGCCATGGCAAGTGGGACAGACACCAACTGACTGCAGGGTCACCCCTGGCACCCAGAGAAGGAACAGCCCCACATCACCAGCCCCACTCCTCACTGGCTGCCCTGCACTCACCCCCTCACCTCAGCCCTGCAGATGCCCTGGGCTCAGGACTGGCCACCCCATCCCTTTGGCTGCTCCTTCACAGCCCTGTGTGAACCAGGAAGTGGAGGCAAGCCAGCAGTTTATTTTTAACTTTTTTTTTTCTCCCTTAAATAAAAAGCAAAACCGCATGCACAAACCACATGTTCGCACTCACTCCACCCAGTGACGGGTTTTACTTTTTGCATCCTTCCAACACCACCCCACAGATTTCCATTGTGCCCCTCAGTATCCCTGCTCCTACACTGGCAGAAGAGTCTCTCAAACACTGAATTAAGTCTCTGCTCTCAGCGTGTCCCCCTTTCCCTCCATCCCAAAACCCATGCAGGACATCCAGGAGCACTGGCAGAAGCTGCAGCTCACAATTCCAAAACTTCACTGCAGACTCTCAGAGAAAGAAGAGCTAGTGTGGGATTATGAGTCCCTTCCCATGAGTTCAACCACAGCTTTGAATCCCTACTAACCAGAAGCTGGCTCTTGCTTCTCCTCTGCAGATGTCATTACTTGTAACCTTTTGTGTAACCTAACTTTGAGTGTTTCAGATAAACAAGTTACAGGACCTTAAGTGACTCCTCAAACTAGTTTCAGAGGTGCAGGTGGAAAGAGTTAAAGAGTTTCCCAGCAGCAGATAGTTTTGCAGTCATCACGTTGAATTTTTGGAGCTAAGAGGAGACCACCCATTCACCATGGGAACGTTCAGCACAGAACTTAAATTCCCTCAAAGTTCAAATTATTGTCAATAGACAATTTTCCAAATTGTCTATTGAAACTTCACCTTCTTTAAAAGGAAGGGGGGCACTAGGTCAGTACACACATATCTACACCTTGAGCAGCAAGACTTCTGAATCAAAGTGAGAAACTTTCAAGGAGCAAATACATTAACACAAGACCCAGTTTGTGCCCACAGTCTGATGTGGCTACATTCAGGCTCTAATGGCAAAATTACCTGTTTTCAACTTCTGTTCAAAGAGAAACTCCATACCAGCAGAGTGCCATTTAGACATGAACATTATTAATACAGAAATGCCTGCTTCAGAGCTCTGAAAACACTAATTAATCACAGCACTGCCTTTATGAGTGATCATTTGCAAATGCCATGCCAGTTCTGCACCACCCTGAGATTGCTGGCAGTGCCTCATCCCAAGCAGAAAAATGTCCTCACTACTTGCTGAATGCCATACTGTTGGACAGCAAGTGTAAGCCATCAGTTTTGATGAATGAAAACTTGGGACATAAAACAAGGCACCTGAAAACATAAGGCATCTGCCTCAATTTTAATATCTCCCTACTGACTTTTACCTCCAAGACAAGAAGAATTTGGTGAGTTTGCACAGCAGCTAAAGGATGGACTGGACAGCTTCAAGCATTACAAGACTTGAAGACACAAGCTTTGCTCCACAACTAAGACAGTTGGGTCACTCCAACCACTGTGTTCCTCTACACTAGGATAAAAAGTAGATTCAATGCAGCCCTGCAGATACCTTAATTAATTCAAAAATCTGTTGGAAAAGCTGTCAACCATTTTTGTGTATTTTAGGAAGCAGAGCTGAAGTGGAACATCTCCCAGTCCAACCCAACAAACACATGGTAAGCTGTTGGCTTTAGGACAGTAGATTATGTTAGCTAATAACCCTCCCTTGCTTCACTCTTGCTCAGCCCTCTTGGCCCATCTCAACCAGCCAAACTGGGTTTTCAAAACAGCTCATTGTTGGTTCTTGCAGGTGTCATTAGCTACCTTGTCCATGCTTTATCCAATTACTGGCAGTGCCCAACCAGCACCCTCTGAAAATGCACCAAGGTGCCTGGTGCCAAGTTTAATTATCCCCTTGCTTAAGGAGGCAGGTTATTTTACACAGAGCAATGGAGAGGTATGTTTGCTGGGAGAAGGGAAAACCTTATACTGTGCCCCATTTCCTGAAGGAGACTGGAATTTAAATCTACTTTACTAACTAGCCACACTGTGCAAGGAGCAGTGTGCTTATTGTTAGGAAACATGTCAGAAACACCACAGCCAGCTACTATTTCCCTGCTGTGCAGAAGCAGCATGTTCCCTTTCCCACTGCCTGAGGCTCTGCCCCACCTCTTTGCCAACAGGGTAGATTTGACACTGCAGTAGCAGCAGCCTCCTGCTCCCCTCCCACACAAGAACACCCAGAACAAGGCAGCTCCCTCTTGTCTCACCAAGGGGTGGACACAGATACCCCACAGAGCAGCACCAGAGGGCTGAAACATGCTGCCAGCCCCCTCAAGGAATGCTGGCACAGAACCCCCAGGTCAAACATCATCAAGTTCCCAAAGGAAAAGCATTAAAGTGTCAAGAACTCTCCTTCCCAGCCTCCAAAGAATCCTACAGATCCCTCCAGCAGCTCAGCTAACTGTGTTTATTGCTGCATCCTTCACTTTACAGGTCAACATATACTAGAGAACCAGCAATTCTCAGCTAATCAGATTTCTGTGCAGACTGACAAATGGCTGCCAACAAGAACACAAAAACCCAGTAAAATCAAGAGTCTCTCTAACCAACTCCCTTGATGCAGCAAGCCTGCAGAAGCTCCCACACACTGGATTGCACTTTGTGCAGGATCTCAGGGGGCTGGCAGCAGTGGGGGGACCCCAGCTCAGGCCAGCTGCTGGAAAGAACATGTTCCTCTCTGTTCTTTGTGCTCCACTCAATGCTATGGTATTTTGAAACTAATTCATGGTAATTCCTTGACATACCATTAGTGTGCTTGCCAAATGCCAAAGCTTAAAACTGGAGTGTGAACACACACTCACCAATGAGGTTCTTGCTGCACCACTGGATTATCCCAGCCTGGAAACTTCTAAAAGGTGAGTCCTTCCTACCTCCCCAGGCAGACCCGAAAAAAACATGAACTGACATTGCCAGTGGGGTGTGAAAATCACCTTTTCCCATGAAAGCCCAGCACCTCACCTTGTTACCAACCCTGCAGCTCTGCCACATCCTGTCCTTCCAGCCTCCTGATCCTACACACTGTGCCCCACAAAGCTCAGCCATCACTGAGAAGTTTCAGAGATGCAATGACACCACTGACATGGATATGGCACCCCTCCTGTTCCCACATGCTGACAGCAGGGCACTGCATGCCCCAGAGACCAGAGGGCTGAACCCAGTGAGGCAGGAGAGGAGGAGATGATGTGCAGAGAGGCAGGTGGAAAATCATGGCCTCCTCCTCCACAACAGCCCTCAGCTGCTCCTAGAAGATGATGAGGATTTCCAGCTAAAACACAGCTGCTCCCAGAGGTCTGCACCGAGCTGCTGAGCAGGTAAAAGGGATGGAGTCTGTCAAGGTCCCTGATTAGGTGTGAAAGAAAAGCCCTGTGCACACAATACTCTTACTGAAGCTATAAATAGCCCCCCTGCACCAAAGTTGTGCATACTGTATTGACACTTCTGACTTAATAGGATTTCCTAGGTAGCCTGAACAGCTCGGGTGCTCGCTGAGCCATTTCCACAACACATGCACACTGCTGTGACTGGGGGGAGCAGAGGGGACAATCCCATGTTTTCAGTGTCCTGATCACTCTAAGGCAGGAAAAGACTCTGAGAAACTCCTAGAGGGTTGTAATGAGTTTGGATGCACAGCTTAATAGGGAGAAAACTTCCAGGATGGCCTTCTTGATGCAGCAAGCTTATCTCCCAGCTACATATCAGATCTTACTAAAAATGCAATATTTTTCTTCTTTATTCATTCTTTTTTACAGTGGTAGAGAAAGACAAGAAACAATGCTCTAATAAAAGGTACAATATATCTTAAATCAAATAATATAAAATATTATTTTCCTATTCAAATATATAATGTCATTTCAGTTCCTGTAAGTAAATTAAACCAGTTCTCCCATTAATGGCTCATTATTATCTTCAAATATGTAATATAAGAATTTAAACATCTCTTATACTACTTTATTCCTTCTAAAGAAGTCCCACCCTGTTTGAGTTACTGTAACCTGACAGGCTGGCCTGAGAACTGGCAACCAAATAATGTTTTACTGTGACATTTCCACTACATCACCTTTGCCTCTGTGGTGCTGGGAATCATGCCCAAGTTTTGCCCTGATGCTCTGAGCATGTACAAGATGTATCCCCTGCCCTCGTGCTGAGGATGAGCCACATCCTGAGCCTGTGTCCCCTTCCCAGGTACAGCCACACTATTGCTTCACTGCCCTGCCTCACCTCCCCCTGATAAAGCATTCCACAACCTGTCTGCTCATGTGCAATGTTCACCCTTTCATGCCCAAAAGGTACAAGTACAACTCACCTCAGCAAGGAATGATGTAGGACAGTTGTCTATTGCCTATTCCCTGCCAGCCCCAGCTTCCTTCAGCTGCTCCATCACCACAAGCAACACAGAAACCACACAGGGTAATTGTGCACATCCATCTACGTGCTAAGTGCTGCACAGTGCCAGCCCAACCTGCTCAAGCTGAGCTCTCAGTCGTGCCTGTCGCCCCAGGCAGGCTGTGTCACCAGGCCTTAGGGATGCAAACTCTCTGTGCAGCACTTCTGTGTTTTTCTGGAATGACATTTGGCTATTTGGAGCACTGGGAATTTGTAATACAAGAAGAAGAAATAATAAAGTTGACCTCAAGCTGGTTCAATACAGTCATTCTGAAACTAAAGTAGCTAGAACATGGTGCATCATTTTTTCCTACCACAGTCTTAGCTGTTATGGAAAATGCAGCAATGAAGGAAAGAGCTGCCTCATGAGCTAACATTACCTGTCTGCACCTCATCTGCTCCTTCAGTATGCTCAGTACACCACAGCAATGCTACACAGAGTGCTTGCCTGGCTAAGGACCCCAGGCAGAAGTGATTGCAAGAGAGACATGTAGTTCAAAATTTCATTAAAGAAATGGCTATAATACAATCACAAGCCACTCAATGCACTGGAGGCTGAATGTTGCTAAGGAAAATTATGAACCTCCTCCTACAAATATCCTTATTTACCCACAACAGAGAAAGAGCCAATAGTGTAGCAACATCTATATTCAGCACATGGACTAGACCAGAATAAGGTGACAATTAAATAGTTTAAAACAAAGACAGCAAAGTGTGATGAGCCTCAACAAAGTGAAACAGGGCTAAGAGGCTCTACCAGCTGTGTCTTGCACTTAGGAAACCTTTTGTAGGAGGTGGAAGGACAATCAGCTCCCCAAGAGCTTCCACACTGCATGGATGATGGACAGGTGGCTCCTTTTGCAAAACCCATTTTCTTTACTCTGCACAGTGGATAAGGGGGGAAAGGAAAAGCAGAGGGGAAGGTAGGGAAAATGCTTGAATGCTAAAATAGGCAAATTACTGAACTAGAAAATCTAGATTAAATCAAGCATTCCTGCAAATGTGTAATAGAGAAACAAATGGCTCCCATCTGGAAGCTCAGCAAATTAACTTGGATCCTGGTTAAGACAACAGCACCAGAATCTGCTTCCAGAAATGTAAATATCCAGTGAGCGTTTGCAATCCAATCACAGGCTAAAAATATGAGACAACTTGGAGTGGAAATCTGATTTTGTGTCTCCTATCTTAATGGGAAATAAAACAATAATTCTTTAGACACAGCAATCTGAGCTCACTTTTCCTGCTTGGAGAGATGATGCAAGATGTCTTTGCACCAGGAAAGTCTTTCAGCTGCTTCTGATGGCAAGGCCATAGCTCACATGTTGGAAGCCTGACTCTTCTCCATCATATTCCACTTCCCCATCTCCTTTTCCATTCTGTGTGCCCTGGCTGTCCTCAGCTCTCTGTTTATTTATACCACTTCACTTCATTCTTCTTACTAAGAGTATTCTAGTTCCTTTTCCCCCCAGAGGTTTATCTCTGGCCTTCCAGTAAGAGAAGGGCTCTTGGTCTCAGTGTGCAGATGGAGAACTCAACCACAGGCATGAACCAGGCTCAGGACTAAATTTAGCCCAGAAGAGGATAGACTTTCTGCTGGTAGGCCAGGAAGGCAATTTGGAGCAGGAGCCTATTTTGGATGCTCTCTGACAGTGTCTGCCTCCCTCTAGGCTATAGAGAGAGGCTGGGGAGACCAGCCTTAGACTCTGAGCATCATCCCTGAGGACCTTTTGATGCTACAAAAGGAAGGAAAAGCTGCTACAAGTTAATATCATCCATATGTTCAAGAGCTGACACTGGAAGGGAAGTTTTAGGGTGTTCCACCAGCAGAAGGCATTCATGGAAAAAGAGGATGTTTCTCTGTGTATGAGATATGTCCTTCTGTGATCACAGCAGGCACAGCCAAGAGTTTTAAACTACAGAAAAAAACACCTCTAGAGACAGGATACCAGGAAAATCAGTTAATTCCCACATTTAATAAACAGATGGGGGATTGGTAAATATGGACAAAAAAGCACATAATATCCAAACTTATGAGAGCAAAGAGCATATGAACATTAATAGCAGCAGTCAGATAGGATGCTAGATAATTAGCCAGAAATCACAGATGATGAGTAAGAAACAAGAGCACGGATCAACATACTGATACCAAGAGAAAGGGCACTGCAAGAGAAAACTGAGATAGCAGAATAAGAAACCCCAAAGGACTGCAGTGGTATGGGGTCAACTCTGCTTGGAAGAAGGAGGGGCCACACCACAGATTATCCTACACCCTACAGAGTCTGCGTGGCAGAGCACTGAAGGTTGCAAGGGTCACAGCAAGACAGAAGTGCCAACAGGGCTTATCTTACTGTGGGACTGCAACTTCCCAAAATACTCAACTGAAGAACCCACTTTTAACGTAAAGAGCTGACCACAGATATTCCTGGAAGCAGAAGACAACAACTGTAATCCTCCAGCTGCTGAACTAGAAAAGGGCAGTTCTAATTTAGACACTGTAAGTAGCTGAAAGTCCTCGATGAAAGCAACTCTGGAGGCAATTGGAATCATGGAGAGGTGATTTAGGGAAACACAGAAATTCATCTTTTCAATTTCCTATAAGCTTTGAGGAATCTAAGGAACTTGGCATGGAAATCAACTGGGTGGAAGTGCTCAAAAACACACTTCTAAGAGGCTCAGAATACCTGTATGGCAAAGTTGGGAAAAAAAAAGTTGGTACAGAGCAGCCCCAAACAAAGTGGGGGGAATCTAGGGAATGAGTCCCAATCTAAATGGAAAAAAAAATCACCAAAAAAGGGATTTTTAGGGCTAAGCACAGTGTATGTGAGGAATGGAAAAGAAGCTCACCAAAGACATCTGTGTCAGAGGTCAGGAAACAAAGGGGGAAAGAGATATTGCCAAAGTCAATCTGAATTTGGTCATGCAAATAAAAATAAAGAACAAAGATTAAAATGTTCCTCAATGATATATTTTTTTTAAAAAGTACAGAAAGTGGAAACTAGCAGCACTTGGCTGAAATATCTTAAAACAAAAGCACAAGGGAGAGGAGTTTTTATTGTTACTGCATCAGGATGGGGAACAGCAGATGGAAAAATATAAACTCACAGCACTGACAAAAAGCCCCTTCAAGCTATTAAACAGCCCAAGATCAAGTTGAAACTGAAAGTGTTTCTAAGTCAGGGTGGAGGTGAACAGCCCATCCCCAGGGCAGAGCATCCAAGAGGGGAGCAATTTGTTTTGGCTGGAGCCTACTCCCTGCAACAACACGAGGCTGGGCTTTGCAATCAGCACAGCTCATGAAATCTGCTATTTTGAAACATGCTGACCACAACCAGCTCACAGAGAAACCTAAACAAGAGGATGACGAGTGTGTGATGATGTGTGATGATGAAAGTGTAGAAAAATATCTTAAAAATAAGGTTAAATGGGATCAATTGCCACTTGTAGCCTCATCCCACAGCAGCCAGAGGCAAGGGTGCCCTTGATGCTCCCCTTCCATCCCTTTTCTCACTTCTCACAGGTCACCCACACTTGGAGGTCGAGAGGAAGGGAGGCTGCTTATTTATAAACACTGGTCATTTGAGTCATTTCTGAAGAGGCAGCAAAGCTGCCCCACCAGAACAATAATAACCTCTTGCTGGGCTGGAGCAGTCTGTCTCACTTTTACCTGCTAAAATTTGGTAGCAAAGGCTACCAAAACCAAGTTTTGCTCTGAATAACCTTAACATAGCACAGATACCTCCCTAGAGCTCACTCCCAAATTTCAGCATACTGAGCAAGGCAAACTACATAATTTATAAGAACTTCAGGACTGTTTCTTCCACTGTATGGAATTAAGAAAGGTGATTAATGTACCTGAGAAAGCTGGGGCTGTAAAAGTGGGCAGCAGGAGCCAGTGTCAAAGTTTTCTCATTCTCCAATGAAAGTGTCACTGCCAGAGCACAGAGTTGCCTTTAAGGGACAAGGAAATATTTCCAAGTGCAGACAAAATGTGCTATAGCTTCATCAAGTCATGGTTGACCATGCACACAGTAACTGGCTTTGTGCCTGGTGTTTATTGAGAGCTAAAGGCAAAACCTCTGCAGCAACAGAACTGGCATCACACAAGCCAGCAAGCAAACCTATTATTGTCCAGAATTATTATTTCATTGTATTATCAGCCAAAACAACTTAAGAAGCTGTGAGTAACTCCATGATTTATGCCCAGCTCTGCTGCTGCTCATCAGCTCCAAGCTCCTCAATGGGGCATAAAACCAAATGTATCATTGCTATTCAGAGCAATGAGGAATTGCTCAACCTCTATCCTCAGGTCACATCTGGGGACATCTCTTTAAACAGCAAGACCAGAACTAAAAACCAGAACTAGCACACAGGCAGGTCCACAGCATCAACAGGGGTTGGAGGGTTCCTCTGAGCCAGTTGTCTCCATGCAGAATAGTAGACAGTGTTAAGACCTGTAGCTGTAAAATGTTAAAAATGTACAAGTTTGTAGAATGCATGAAGAACCAAACTGGAATATTTTTGTGGTCTTGCCTTTTCTCTCACAACCTATTGGATTTTACAGTGTTTAGTCACCTCCCTAAATACAGCTGCAGATTCAGCTCCTTAACTAAGCATGAAAAGTTCTCCCTCTACACTTCATAGCCAAAAGCAGAGACCTGAGAAGAAAACCAGAATATAACCAGGTATTCCCATTACAAGGACTGCTCCAGACAATGAGATGACCAATGAATATTTCCACATGTGCACCTACACTACTAACACAAACCAAAACACTTGTGACCTCTCATCACCAAAATCTTTCAAGTATCATTATTCACCTGGATTAAGCATGCACTTGCATTTACATGCACAAATAAATCCTGCCAACCCCAAGGTATTTTAAGCATATGCCTCAAACTAAATACAAGACTGGATGTTCTGGCTCAGGGCAGACTTCAGATCCTTTCACTACACACTTTTCAATGCAAGACAGAGCAGAATGCTGAAGCAAAGGAGGAGACTGAAAAAGAAGCAGGCCACACATGACGATTTATTTTATGGTCAGTGTCTTATCTTTAAATCAGACTTGCAGGGAAAGAACAGCAGGGAAGAGGCTCAAAAATTGCTTCAAATACACTACTGCACTGGCTGTCTGGCAGTAGATTAATCATTTAGTTGTCAACCTTGAAATAACAGTAATTGTCTTGGAAGACATTCATATTGCAAAACTGTAAGTGCATATAGTAACAGTGAATCAAGTCAAATCTAACCCTTCTTAATTTCATATTTGCTTTAGACATGTCTTCTCCAGTACAGAAAAAACCAACTTAAAGGGAAAAAAAACCCCATAATGTAGATTAGAGTTTATTGATTACCAAGACACTAATTCCAGCCCAGCTTTTTGAGATCTCTCCAAGGGGAAAGAAAGAGATGGTATTTACAGAAACTGCTTCTAATGAGAAAACCTTAAGGCAAGGAAGGTGAACCTGAGAGCAATGAGTACCAATTTTATAGAATATAAACAACTGTTTGTTCTTGTAATTACATTTGCCTTTCTAACTACAGTCCCTATTCTCTACCTTCCTCCAGAAACACCCACTGCCAGGCAAAGATGGCCAAAGCTAGATTTCATCACTGTAACTAGGGGGAAACATCTTATGATTTGCTTAAGATCACTTTTTTCTGGGAAAGCCTTAAGTTTATCAGTTAAAAAAAAAAAATGCTGTAAAATCAATGTCACAGAGGGACTATCCCTTCCTCCCCACTGATTTGAAGAAAGTACTGAGAGAGCTCTATGGTGAAGCACTATTTTATTTCTAAAACAAAACCCAGCTAAGTTCACTTCAGAGGCACTAAGACCAGGGAAATGAAAAAGAAAAAGAAAAAGAAAAAGAAAAAGAAAAAGAAAAAGAAAAAGAAAAAGAAAAAGAAAAAGAAAAAGAAAAAGAAAAAGAAAAAGAAAAAGAAAAAGAAAAAGAAAAAGAAAAAGAAAAAGAAAAAGAAAAAGAAAAAGAAAAAGAAAAAGAAAAAAAAAGAAAAAGAGAAAAAGAGCTACATCTTCCAAGTCTTCTCCTGACAAGACAATTTTGTTGAAGGTAATGATGAAGTCTCCTCTCACTCCTGCAAAGCTAACCCCATTAAACCCTGTGTTAGAGGATGGGGGCCAAGGTGCTGAAGCCCCAACACCTGGGGTGAGCAAGCAGACCTGACCACTCCTGTCACACCTTCTCCAACAGCCCTTGGCTCTGCAGCTCCTGGGTTTGCCCCCATCAGATGTGAAGTACCTGCAGTTCCTCCATGGCCAAAGGAAGGGAGCTAACAAAAAACAAATGAGCATAAAGAATACTCTGAACTGAGCTACAGCTGAGCTTGCATGCAAAGAGATTTGGGTTTCATGGACAAGCTGCAACGACAGGAGAGGAATTAAGTAAACAGATATTTGCCAAATACAACTTTTAAAAACAATTTGTCAGAATGTGGCAACTTTGGTGGAGTGTAGGAATAGGATGGAATGAACATTCTCACAGCATCACATTTTTATTTAGAGAAGACAACCAAGGAAAAAAATAAATACATTTTGCAGATGGTCTGTCTCTGAGTGGCCCTGACAAAAGCTGCTGTGCCCTGACTCTGGGCCAGCCACATTCCACCTCCAACTGCACAGCCTTCAGAAGCATTAGCAGTAATTAAGAAGAGCCAACCATAGTGATAAGCCAGATGTCTATAAAAAAAATACATGCTGCACTGATACAGGTTTATTTTTTTCTTTCAGTTTTTGGTGAACTAACATGGTACATTCCTTATAAAGACATTTTTCAAGTCCTTCACAGTTATTCCTCCAGTGTTGACTCACTGAATCCCAGATGGGACCCTTGGCATCACTCATCCCAGCAGGTCTCCAGGACAGCACCAAAGACTTCATGTGTGGGCACCAGGCAGATACTGCTCTTTCAAATTGCCACACAAGTGCCTGAAGCATGGTTCTTGGGAATTCACTGCAATCTCACAAAAAGCATTGAGAGCCACTGATCTAGTCCAATACCTTTTCATTCAAATAATTTCTCCAAGAATTTTGGCACCCAGCCACCACCCATTTGGCCTATACACCTGTTTTCAAAAGATAGGCAACTCTAAAAGCTTCCAGAGAATGAGAATCCCCCATAGCCAGAAGCAATTTTCTTCAAACAGTGATGTTTTTCTACTATTAAGCAAGCAAAGGATGTGCAATTTTTGCTGTGGTAGAGGCAGGATAGGGTAATTTGATCATTTTGTGTCATCTCCCTCTTTGTACCATATATAACTCAGTGCTCACTTGTGCAGCTCACTGAAAGATTAGTTGGCTCATTCAGACAAGGGTGGACTCCTAAGGAGTTTAAGTGATTTGGGGCAGGATGATCATCTGTGTCCTCCCTGCCCACAATTAACTGTTCCACAGCCCCTGTCTGTGCTGGGGCTGAGCATGCTGGGCAAGCCAGAAAAACCATGACTGGGAGCATCTCTTCTCCCTCAGCCTTCAGTGGCTTAGAAGAAATTGTCACAAAGGGAACCAATGCCATTGATGATCCAGGATCTTGCTTACTCAACCTAAAGCTCAGTGTTTCAAACAGCAGGGAAATTAAACAACAGAGCTTTGCAGTAAGCTAATAAATCGTGTATCTGTGCTCAGATGGTTGTGAGGAGCATGACAAACTTGAAACAGTCTGCAAATTTCTAAAATTAAACAGTTCTTGGTGTTACAGAGGTCAGCCATCTGCTCAAATGTTCATGTTTTAGTTAATATAAGTCTTTTTCCACTCTTCTCTCCTGACTCAAGCATACTCCCTAGGAAGAAGAGGGTATGACTCCCTAGGAAGAGGAGAATATGGCTGAAGTCACCACAGCTAGACAGCCCTCCTCTTCCATTGAGATCAGAAAGCACATTGGTGGTTAGGACAGACTATGGAGGCAAGCAAGAAAAGGAAAGAATATTTTCCCTGCAGAGTGCCAGGGTTTCTGGTGACATTTGAAGAGAATTTGTCAGGTTCTGAAAGCTGCACTCAACATCCCTGGCTTGTCAGGAGACCTCTGGACCTCTGGCCCACCCTCCATCCCATCCTTCCTAACCTCTGCTCAGTCTTGCAGAATTCCAAGAAATATCAGAGAGCACTTCAACATTCAGCTTTAAACTGTCATCTCATGACAGGGAGAAGGTGAAATATGATTGCTCTCAACAGATTTCACATACATTTGTAGTGGAACTGCTTGCTTTACAAAAAATTGGAATTATCTGGAGTTATTCAGCAAGTGAAGGCTTGATGGCTGAAATGGGTTTATAGAGCAAGAAGTGAGCTCCAGGTTGTGTATGGCATGAAGAGATGTGATGCAAAACAACCAAATTCTGTTGTTTGACATCCTTTCACAGTCTGGGTTATTCTCTCCTCTCCTCTGTTCCTGGTAATAAAAGGAGAACAAAAAACCCATGAGTTCTGATAAAGGTGAAGAATGAGGGGGACAGGAAGACAGAGGCCAAACAAGCACTTTCAGGAAGAAACCAAACTTGGGCAGGGGAAAAGCAAAAGTTAAAAACATGTGGAAGTGGTTGACTGAGAATAGGATGGTTGCAACCAGCAACCTGCTTAAAATGTGTCTTCACAAGGCCAGTGCATTTCAGCTATGGGCAGCCATTGTCTGTCAGGACATCTGGCATGAAGGAAATGACAACATGCATCTTTAAACCTTTGGCTTTAGGCTGGGAATGATGTCCTCAAAGGAGACAAAGCAACAAGCTGCTTTATTGTGTGTAATTTTAAACCAGCAGGAGCTGGAAGAGGTTTTGATAAAGACATTTGAATACAATTCTGTATAACAGAGATATTGTGCAGAACTACCTACTGGGTTAAACACTAAGCTGAATTTAGATGGAGAAAAATGTTGCCAGACTCACTTCTAAACCCATCTTGGAAACAGGTGTGAATCCCTGCTATGGCACGTGGCTTAATTCAGGGCAATCACAGTGAATGAATTACTGGAAATATTGCCATTCATTATTTCCTAACACCTCCAGTTTAAAGCCTAGTGAAGGCTGCACAGCTTGACCTTTGGCATGAATGTAAAAGCACTACTACAGCATGAAAACAAAATATTTTCCTGCTTTTTTTAAAGTCAATAAGACACATATTATTTGAAGAATGGTAGCCTCAGGGAATCTGTTGCACTGCAAAGCCATTTAGGTAGCTGTCATTAGTTTAAAAGCCCATTTTTGTTTAATGACTGCTGTTTCACATACTCCCAATGCCATGCATCATAACTGTCATCCCTAAACCTTAGATTTATGAAAGCATACAGCAGCAGCATTATACTCAAGGGTCTGCTGATCTTCCCATTATTAAACCACTTCTTACAAGTTTTGACTTGTGTTTAGGCGTAACAAATCCTGTATTCTGCCTGGTGCTGTCATGGAGGTGGATGCTGCTCAATTCCCCCAGGATGCCTGGCTGTCCAGGCACAGGCATCATCACCCCAGCTGGGGCATCTTGCAGAGCTTGGGAGAAGGATGCTTGAGATGCAAGGAGAAATAAAATAAAACCTGTACATTTGTTTAGATATTCTTTATCATCATGGGAAGGATTCAGAAGGGGTGGAAAGCATGATAAGGTCCACTCTCCTAAGTCACACTTTATGCAGGGTGCAGAGGCTGGAGGGGAACACTACCACAAAGCTGTTAAACATTTGTAAACAACTGAAGAACCAGATAACCTGCAAAACCAAACCTTTTTCCTAGAGTCCCAGGCTATGATCTTTAAACACACATTCAGGAGGACACTCTGAAGTCACTCCCCAGGTACCACACAAAATACATAATTTAGTACCTGCCTGCTGTGAAATTCCTTTTGCACCTTCTATCTTCTATCAGTCCTCCACTCAGCTGCCACTTTGCAGGTAAATTCACTTCCCACTACTTTTATAGTGAAGAACAGAGACCACTCACTCTTCTTACCTCACTCTGTGACTGAGGACCTGAGTCTATGAACTCTGCTTGGTCAAACTTAAAACAAATAACCAACCAAAACAAAAGAAAAAAATATTTTCCTCAGATTCAAACCAGTTATAAAACACATGAAAAGTCAAGGAAGATACTGTACTATATATTCTGAAACCAGTGAGCACAGATTTTACATTCTTAGTTTATATTTTCAGGCACTTGTATTAATATACCTATCTATTGTGCTCCTTGTTGCAGTGTTAAAATATTTTATTATCATTCAGAGAGAAGGTGTTTTTACCTAGAAAAAAAAAAAAGTACTTAAAAACAACCTGCCTTAGTGATTCCAATATAAATTACCAGAATAAGATAATTAACTATTCTGACATATATACAGTAATTGTAAATAACAAGCAATGAGACATTATGTAGATCCATAAGGATGTATGTCTTAATACTGATGTGCCACAAAATAATTTCTAGATGGTAAATACCTCAAATGAAATTTCCTCCCCAAATTACAAAAAGCAACATTTCTCCTAAATTATTTTGCCTGTAGCATTTCATTGAATAAAATTGCAAATTATATTCCCTTTGAAATTCAATGAAGGCCAAATACGATTTTTTTTTTTTTTGGTGTAATGAAAAAATTTCTGTAGTTTAATTCACTTCATTTTTACTGTAACAGATTTACTACACTCAATTTACTAATGAATTCAATATTGAGACAATGAATTCTTGGGCTTTAGGGTGTAAGATAGCCAGCCAGCAAGCACCTAACATAGAAAATCTCTCCTAGTACTGCAGGAATACAGCTACAGCTGGGATCTACAGGCCAGTCTTCCAGCTCTCCAATCCTGTCTGCACTTGAATAGAACAAAGTAGTTTAGCTGGAAAAAAGACCCAGACTGATCATCTAGTCCAACAGACCCCAATGCTTCCTTCCAGACAGCAACAAAATCTAGACAAGGGACAAGGGCTATGTCTGCTTTTCCTGGGAATTCACGTCAGTTCTCTGGAAAGGAACAACTGGGACTTTGCTAGGAGACCAGATTTTATGATAGCCACAATTATTTTATGATTTTATGATAAAGGGTGATATTTTTAAATACCAAATGCATAGGGAGAAGAAAACAAAATTGACTCTCTTTCTTCACACTGAAAAGTTTTCACCCCACCAGCCCCACTGATGCTGGAACATCACCAGAACAGCCTGCAGGAGGAGGGCAATGTCTGGACATGACAGCAGATGTACGTGCAACCCTTGGTGGCGTTGGGGGAACTCCCCATCCCAAAAAAGTCCCAAATGAAGCCTGCCAAACAAAACCATTAATAAAGCAATGTGCATCCCATGTCAAAATTATCCATGTATTTTGTTATGGCACAATTGGCACTTTATGTTCCTCTACCCTAAATGGTGTAACAGAGACCAGACTTCACCAGCTGATTTCCCTTCCTGCTGCAACAGCTCCTGGTCAGCAGGAACAGGACTGAGCAGGAACCTGGCTGTGGAGCTGCCCCAGCAAACCCACAGCATCTTCTCCCCCATTCACTGGACATGCTGTGCTGCCCACACCCAACCATGCAGCATCCAGCCACTGCCACTGGGGCTTTTTCTATTTAAGTGGTAGTCAAGCAGTTATTGAATGTTATTCTGCCTTCCTGGTAATTAAGGAGAAGGATGTAAAAAAACCCATATTAAATGCCTCCTTCATTTCAAATGAAGGCTTGATGGGGATGGAAATGCTCCTCTGTCTCTGTATGTTCATATTCACACAACTGCAGACCACACTCAAGACAACCATGGCTACTCCCTGCTGCCTTTGGGTGCCATGAGCCAGTTCCAGCAATCCAGCTGCTCACCAGCCAGGCTGTCCCAAGATGCAGAGCCCAGGAGGATGCCCACATTCAGCCTCTCTCTCCATCACCTCTTCTCCAAATGCTGATGGCCAGAAACACTCCTAGAAGTTCTTCCTCAGGACACAGTGCTGCATTACCTGCCCTGGAACAACCTCCCATCCCAGTGAATCCCAGAGGTGGGAAGTCCAGGAGTGGCAATGTCAATTCTCCTGAGTTCCCCAGAATGGGAGCTGCATCCAGGCAGCTTACAGGGAATATTCCCTGGGCTACTGTACCTCTGCTATGCAATTCCTAGATCACCAAAGCAATGCAATGAAGCAGTTTTTGCACCACCACCTTTGCAAACCATGCTGACTTTTAGTGGTAACTCCAGTCAGACCCATTGCAAAGAACTTATTTGGATCACCTGTCTACAGTTGGGGAAAATCACACCTCATCTCATTGCATTCCCTCTTTAAGAAGGGCCATGATTTTTTTTCCTTCCCCTCTGGAAACACAGTGGTTGGCAGTCTATCCAACCTGCAGGCATGCAGATGGACAGACATGCTGTCTGCAGATATTTCTGACTGCATCCCTTAGCCAACCTCCACCCCAGGATGCATGCTTATCTTTGCATTACCAGGGTACTAAGCTGCTGCAGGGCAATGAGAAGGAGCTGAGCAAGGCAAGGATCCACTCCAAAATTACCATTTTTTAAAATTAAAACTGGTGGGGCCTGATATAAAAGGCAGCAAGGTGGATGGACAGGACTGCTGGTCTCATTTGCTTGAATCAGAGGGTCCTCAAGGCTTAAGGAGGGTGAAACCCACTGCACTCCCCTGGTGACTGCCCAGGTAACTCCACTGAGCATCCCCAAATCTTGCTTCCACTTACACCCAAGCTTCTCCCAGCAAGTACCAAGTCCCTGACACCATAATCCAAGGCATTATTTTATTCCAAACCTGGCCAAGATGATGGAGGTCACAGGAAAATGAAAAATGTAACAACTCACTGTAGAGGAGAGGAGAGGGGAAGGAAAAAACCATTTGAGTTCATGACTAATCTTTGCAGCTCTTGCCATGGGCAGGATTTGTACAGACATGTTGATTTTTTTATAAAAATAGTAAATCGTATTACACCCATGCTGCAAGACCAAAGATTCACAACGATACCTTAATACAGCTTAAATAAAAATAGTACTACCTGAGTCAATCTGAGCATGATAATGCTTTGTAATCCCACACTCTTATGGGATGAACAGTTGTATAGCAGTGAATCAACACGAGATACTTGCATTAGGAGCCACTCCTTTTTCATGCTATATAGCAACATCTCTACAAAATGGAACAGGCACAGTGCACAATGGGGAAATCAGGGCAATTATAGAGCCCCACTATCTTCCAGCTTGGCTAGAAATCTTGGATAAAGGTTTATTTTTTTTTTAAGGAAAGCCCTGCTTTAGTTTTTCCCCATCACAGTAAAGAATTAAGGAAAACGTTTGAATTTTAGAAGTTTTTGAAAATTGAGCAATCCCAAGGCCTGTGAGCACTCACACAGAAGATTCATTCATAAAAACAAACAGCTGAACAGCAGTGTTGCAGAGCCATTCTGGGGTTTTTTCCTTAACATCCTTGAATGAGCAAACAGTGAATATGGAAAGCAAACATACAGTACAACATAGAAAAGTGTCAACAGAGGAGACATCAGTAAAACTTATCTATAACAAGAATGTAACAGCTAAAGACTCAAACAGCAACTTTTAAAGGTGGTGAAGAAAAAAATTGGAAGCTTTGGTTAAAGACACATTAAACCATAATGAATTATTTTCAATTACTTTGTTACATAAGCTACTCACAAAAGGTACTTCATTTGCTACTGTGCTCCCCATTTGTTCTTTTTTAAGACACATTTTCCAGTTAATTGCACTTCTATTTCCCACCCCTGTACCCATGATATAGTTTTATGTATGGCAGATATGTGGCTCTCACAGCTCCCTCCAGACAGCAGGGAAAGGCAATAGGACAAGTTACCAGAACTGAAAGGTCTCCCTTTCCCCAAGAGGACTTGAGTTTGAGCTCTGAAACACGGCAGATTTTCAAGGCTGCACATGATGCCCAGGGGAAGGAGAAAACAGCCTCAAATTCCCACTTATCTTGCCTGCCCTCCCCTTCTCTGCCCTGGTGCTCAGCCTGGCACTGCTGCTGGGATTTTTGCTTCCTGCAGAGCCTGAATGTTCACAGGAAGGGTGATCCCATGGGACCCTGGATATGGGACACAGATGGGCTACAGAGAAGGCAGGGAAATGCTGAAAAGGGCAGTAGAGGCACAGCCAGGCTGAAAGGCACCAGGACACAAGGATGAGGAGATCCTGGTGAGGGGGAATGTTCTAGTGATGGCCAGAGCCAGGTCATGGGGAGATGCCCATGGCCTTGCTCTGTGCACAGAACATACAGCACAGTTCCAACAAATTTCCCAACTCCAATGGCAAGAACATTTCCTGATTTCCATGTCTTGCCAAAGGTGATCCTGAGATATGTTCAGAACCTCAGCCCTCCAGCACCTCTTGCAACCTCCCATTCAAATGGGGAACCCCATTTCCCACAAATACCAAGGCTGCAGGAATTTCAACTCAGCCTTCAGTTTAAAAGTAGAATGTTTCTCAAAGCCAGTTTGGTAGGACAGATCTGTCAGTCTGGGTGCAAAAAGTTTCATGTTGCATCAAACACACCAGCTCTGGACCAGAGAAGTGAGGAGCCCTGTACCAGACTCAGCCCCACGTCCCTGCAAGCAACAGGCAGCTTCTGAAATGGTGCTCACACCATCTCATGTCCCATGCTCTGCCTTCCCTGGCCATGGTCACAGGCCCTTATGTGCTCCCCCAGAACAGCAAGGAGGTTGCAGCAGTGCCACCACCACAGCTGCCCTGCATTGACCTGGGACAGAGACATCCTGAGCACATCCCAGCTCCAAGTCCCAGCACCCTGGAACCACCAAGGCATGGTCCATTCAGGTGTCCTGCACAGGGTGCCTTGCTGGGTGCATCTCCCATCATGTGTCTGGCTCCCCAGAGCTGCTTATGTGCTTACAGGCAGGAACACAGGTAAGCAGCTTGCTGCATCACACCCTGTGGTATCCCAGCAGGAGAGCATCCAGATGCCAATTCCCTTTTTCCATGGCCAGCATCCTCACTTCCAGATGTGCTTTGCTGGGGTAAAATTCAAGCTGCCTTCAGGCATGTTCATACACATTTTAGTTTCATGCTTTGTTCTGAAGCCATCCATGTGCCACTGGCCACACATCACATTCTGGAAAATGCCCATCAGGCTCAGCACTGGTCTGCCTTCAAGTCTGTCTCTCACTACATGTTAAAGATGAACTGATGCAGCCAGGCCACAGTAAGGCTCCACAGAGGAGCAGTTATGCTCTGGAGATGTTCCTTCTTCTGGCATGGATCATATAAATTCCCAAACTGAAATCAGGACATACCTGAACTTGAAAAGATGAGGAATATAGACCATTAAAGCATCAAAAAATGTGATGTACAAACCAAACAACTCTAATCTGTTAGTAAAAGTGCATCAGGAGCCCAAGCTCTGCCAAAAGACCACAGGAGCTTTTCAAAGCACTACCCAAAGAGACTACCCAGAAGAAAGACATATTACATATTAACAAACAGTCTGGAGTATTGACAATTATTTTTTTACTTATACCCTGTTCAGGTATTACCTGAAACAAGACAACAATAAAATCCAATTTTAAGTACAATGTAAAGAGACAGTTTAAAATTTAATTTAAATACCTGGATTTTACACACATGGCATTACTGTCATCCATCTCATACTCCTCTCTGTCCTCAGAAGAAGAGTTTTATTTCATTTTTCAGCCTCTCAGAAAAGATCCACTGAATATTCCGGTCCCAATACAGAAATTAGCAATACAAACCATGCAGGTTTACAACACAGATCCCATCCTACTGCAGGGCTGGGGAAGGGAAGGGGTTCATAGGCTACTGCTCACAAGAGCATTTTGGTGCAAGGCACATGGGATTTGTGATTTGGGCTTGTAAAACTCAAGTTTTAGGAACATAAGCCTCAATACAGAAAATAAGGATAACACAGCTTACTAAGGGATGTTTTAATTGATGAAAGATGTAGTTGATAACATATACATTTAAGGGGTGTTAAGTAAGTCCCTTAT
This sequence comes from Oenanthe melanoleuca, assembly GCF_029582105.1. Classification (NCBI taxonomy): domain Eukaryota; kingdom Metazoa; phylum Chordata; class Aves; order Passeriformes; family Muscicapidae; genus Oenanthe; species Oenanthe melanoleuca. Next base: position 13,825,100 of record NC_079336.1, read on the forward strand.
AAATACAAAGTAAGCATTTTCTAGCACAGTGAATACATTTTTAGGTTGACAGACACACCAAACTCCATCATCCTGCCCTTCCCTGAGAAATTACCTGTGCAAATGGCTACATTTCCCCTCTATGGACACTTCAAACCAACCAGGGACCATATGTATCAAAAGGCATCTGATCTATGGGAAATACACGGATTTGGAAGGCAGAGAAATCCATTAGAGGTGTGGGGCTTTCCACCATAGTTCATTAGTCAGTCTGAGCACACAAGAGCTCTAATAGCTTGTATCCTGTGCACTAGGGAAATGCAACGAAAGAATGAACTTCCTGAGGAATTAATGGGCAATTATATAATTTGGTTAATCTCATGGGAAAGAAATCTAGAATTGAAAAAGGAAACAGAGTATGTATTTCTCTAGAAACAAGGAAAACAAACAGCAAAGGGTCTCAGCTGGCACCATTGGAGAGACCAGCTCCAGCAGAGGAAAAGAAATTGCACTGATTGGCATCAGCATAGGAGGTGCTTTGCAGCTGCAATGGCACCACATTGGCAGCTCTCAGCCACCTCATCCTCCTGCAGCTCCTGACTGATTTAATGTTTCACTCACTCACAAGTAAGAACCTAACCAAGGGCGTGCAAATGAAATGCATGGAAGCCTTGGGTGCAGGCTGCACAAAATCAGTCACATGTGGCAGAGATTAGCATGGGTTATGCAGCTCATTTAACTCTGGAAGTTGCATTCCTTTAGATTAACACCTTGCACAGAACAGAAGGGGAAAAAATCCTAAGGTTGCTTTCTGACACAGAAAACACAACCCCAGTGGGATGTGTAGGCTTTTCGTAAAAAATACAATGTAATTTGTACAGGTTTCCCTTAAAGTCAAGTATTTTTTAAAATGTAACAGTTCACTTATCTAATCTCAGGAAATTATTTTTAGTGCAAAGGTTATTATTAGGTACAAAGCTTAACATTTTGACAACAAACCCCTGCTCAAAGATTAGCCCTGCCAGCTTTGAAATTAAAGCATGCCATTAACTCAGCAAATGCAAACTTCTGCACTCAATGCAGAACAAAAAAAAAAAAGCTTGCATTTTCTATTTCTCATTTAGCTTTACTATTATTAAATTAAAGAGTGCCTTGAAAGGAGCAGGCTCTGCAAAGTACTCACCACCTATTTTGGATTCTCTTCAGAGAAAGTCCACGGGGCTTGATTACCTGGAAGAGAAGACACAAACTAAACATGCTTTACATCACAGCTTTTCTCTAAGTGACATTCTTCACACTCTTGGCCTCTCCTGTAAAAGCTACTGTTCCCAGTTCAAGAAAAACCAGAAATAGTCTTAACACGTAAAAACCCTCCTCCAGTTCTTACCCTACAATGGGAAACAGCTTTGCTGTGCATTTGCATTTTATTATTTGTCCTGAAATAAGAAACATTTCCATGCTTAAAAATGCACAGATTTGTCTTGAATTCAGACAGCAAACTCTTCTGATGTTCAATAATCTGTTGACACCACCCTTCTCACTTTAAATATTCTTTTGTAAAAAGTCATCTTTCAAAATAAGCAAGTATCAAGTTCAGATTCAGAGGGTTTGCTTGGCTCATACCACAGAATATTACTACACCAAGATGTAAAAACTGGAACAAAATAAATGAAAAATATGAGAGAGCCAGTTCCAAGTTTACTGCAGCCACTAAGCATTGCTCTGAAAGTTTAGGAATCACTTCTCTTTAACTGAGCACGTTTCTCAGGAAAAAGAACATAATAATTTGCATCTCATCAGCATCTGTCAGCTCTGAATGCTGAGGGTTCATCAGCCTTTAAGGAGTCACAGATAAGCACACCAGGAGCAAGGTTCACCTTCTCCCGTGATTCCTAATCTCTCAAAATCTGTGGATTAGAAAATCGAAAGCAAGTGACTTGCTCTGATTCCCTGTCTCACAGAGCTGACCATGATTTTCCTCCACCACCAAGGTCAAGCTCAGCTGGGAAGAATTCATCTTCTCCAATCCAATATATAAACTTCTTTTCTGTCAGACCCAGTAACCCTGTAACTTCTGCAAACAAAGTCCCACTGTGTTTGGCTCCCAGGTGCCTCCAGCCCACACTGACACACACGTGTTCTGCCCAGTGCCAAATCCCAGCCACAGACACGACAGACAAAGTCCCCCAACAGTTCTCCTTTGTCACTTCATCCCTACAAGCAGGAGTTCCTGCTTTTCATGATACCACTCACACTCATTTCCACTGGCCCTAACCCCTACAGATTCAGGGTTTCATTTTCTGCCCTTACAGCGAGCTGCTGCTGTTTCCTGACACTGCAAACTCCTTGTGCCAATCCTACAGCTTCTCTCCAGACCAAACACCCTTACACCTTCCCATCTTGAGTCCTGTTATTCAGATCCTCACTGGCCTTTTCCATTTTTTTTTACACTTTCTATCAGGTGCAGTGGCCCATGCAGGCTTTAGTACTCCAGCAATGCCAAAGCACCAGGAGATCCCAACACTGGACATGGAGTCCATCCTCCTGTTTATGGAAGCATGAGTCTGCTGCAGTTGGGGCAGGATGATGCTGGAAAAGTGATGTATCAGTTTTCAGTGGAGGCCTTCCAACCACCCCTGAGTATTCTGTAAAGCCAACCCATTCACCAGAGATAAATGCAAGCCCACACTAAAGGCTTTTGGTAAGAATGATGGATCCTCCAAGATCATCTTCTGGTTCTGTCCAAAGCTACTTGAAAATCAATTTTCTCCATCCAAGTACTTGTAGCATCCCCTAGTTTGGTGTTGCTTGAGTCTGCATTTTATCAAATGCATCAATAAGAATGACCCATGACCTAGGGTCCATTTTTGGAAATCCTCATCCAACATTACTCCTGAGCTTAATAAGTTTCAACAAAATTTATTTTCCTTAGTTATTTTTGCTGTGATTATCAAAACATCACCAAAAACTTAACTTGGAGGAGGATTGGAGTAAATCATATAATCTGCTCTTTTTCTATCTACAAGACTTGTCAGCCTGCTCCAGAGAGTAATTAGGATGGTCTGACATTATTTGTTCCAAACTAACCCATGCTGACTGTTACTCATAAGCACTCAGAAGATGACTAGATGGGAAATAATTTATTAACTTCCAGAAAAACACTGTAATAAAAGTCAGAGCGACTGCACTGCACTGCAATTCCATCTCCTCCTTTTAAAAAATTTAGCACTATATATTTTGCTTTTTGATTGTTATAGTAACCTCAGAAATTCTCCACAGGTTTTCAGAAGTAAACACCAAGAAGAAATTGAAAAGAAGTCAAACAGGCAGCTGAAATGCAGCTCCTTCTACAAATCACAAGAACAAAACAAGTGTCCCAGAAGTGAGGCCAGGGTATCCTGCCCTGGCAGGGGGTCACCAGTCACCCCTGGAGTGCCCTCTCCCCTGACCACTGGTGAGTGATGCTGGTTGAATGGCTTGTACTGAGCACCAGCCTTCCCACATGCACCTTCCCATCATCTGGGGAGCAGTTTCAAACAAATTTCCCTAAGGCCCAAAGAGCCTGGAAGGAAAAATAAAGACAAAGAGAAAACCCCTGAAGTGTGTGCCCCCTAATTGATTGTGTTCTTATTTTATCCTGGTAGCATCCTTCATCACTGCAGGTTTTAATTACACCAGTCTTCTGTCCCAGGAAGTAAATTCCAATAAATTTTCTGTTACCATGAAATTTTCTATTACTCTTGAGATCCCTAGGCAGGCACTCATACATGTTGCAGCCTGAGAGCAACAAAAACATTTAAGCTAATCATTTTAGATTCAACATCTTTTTGTGACAAAAACTTAGTATCCTTATATAACAGAGTGATGGATGTTATTTCTCCAGCTGCAAAACAAAATAACCCCAATGGAAAAACAAGATAAGGACTGAATTTGGTCAATGGCAAAATAGCAAACACAACCCACAAACTCTTTTAATTTCTCTTCTGTGTTGCTGCTACAAAATTGCTGTACTTTCCACATCCAGCAAGCCAAATAATGCAATATTATTTGGCCATATTTATATGCTCAAAGTAAATGGAATTTCACAGTCCAGATGCTGGATTTTGGCAACCCAAAAGACTTTCAGGGATGTCTGAAATCGTATAAAACCTTTCTTCCAACCTGCAGGAGTAGAGGGTAACTGGATAGCACACATTAATTTCTATGTTTACAGTTCATGCAGTATTCATATTCACTGACAATTAAAAGTATGCTATAAATGAATTAGCAGAAGAAACTCATGGCAGAAATTCAATTACAAAGCAGAATTAAAGGAAGAGATGTCAGAAACTTTTGGAGGCTGGGCAGGAAGAGGTGAGTGCATCAGTCTAGTATTTTCAGAGCTGCTAGCAAAAAGCTTAAGAAGACTGCTCCAAATAATAATGTGTAAAGATCCTCCTCCTTACAAGATCTTTTTTGAGAATACCAAGGTGACAAATTATTTTTTTCAGAAGACATTTTGACCTGACAGGGGTAAAACTCCCTGTGAGGGGTCAGATGTCCCCCACCCCTGCCTGCCCTGCAGGCATTGCAGCTCTGCCACTCCTGCAGAATCTTCAGACAGGCCTTGGCTTGCACCAAAGACACTGCAGACACCTTGACTTTTCTTTTGTCTTGTTTTTTCAAAGTGATTTTAACCCCATTCCTTTACTTTGAGTCACAGGCATTACATTTTAAGCAGATTTCTTTCTACTCAATGGAGAAGCCTCAAGTGCTGTGGCCATTTTTCTTGGTCACTATTTTACCCTGCCCTGTTCTTGCCTCCCTTTGCTCCCCTCTGGCTGATACTATCCTCCATCAATCTTGGTGCCAATTAGCAGTAAGGCCCTCCCACACCTCTGAGGTTCAGCTTTCATAACTGCATTAAGACAAATCAATACTGTTATTAACACTGCCACGTTTGTGGCTGGCGTGACCTGCCTGCAAACGCCGCCTGCAGCAGCACAGACACTCCCAGGACTGCATCAATTCTCTGCACTCCTTTATTTGCAATTTCTCTTTCAAGCAGCCTCTGCTATTTTATAAATAAGGGTTTTTTATCTTTTTCTTACAATGAAAGCTGATGAAGGCTTGTAGGACACAATTTTGCCATCCCCTTCATCTGGGGATAACAACACCCATGGACAGCCAAGAACTCATTGTCTTGTTGCCTTGCAGTTGGGCTCAATGATCATTGAAGGATCTTTACAACTGAACTGCTCTATTCTACTCTAACTTTCCTCCAGTTCCCCCCCAGCCAGCTCACTCATCACCCACTACTGCACCTCAGCTTTGGCTGCTCACTTGTGCACATGCTTGTGGATGCATGCAGACAGCACATGCAGCCCTGACAGCACTTGTGCTGGCTGACCAGCTGCTCTGGACTGTGTCCACTCACCCCTTCCTCCAATGCACAGTCTCATCTCACTCACATCTCACCCCCTCCTTCTCCCCATCTTTCACACCAGGCCCATAAGCCACCATGCCTGGAGCCTACCTCAACATACGATTCAACCCAGAATGCCAGGAAACTAACTCCCTGCAGAAACAGAGGCCTCTAGGTTCCCACATTCCAGCAGAGCTGTTGTTCACGCTCCATCAAGGGACAGTCACTACCCAAGAGCACTGCCAACCTCGCTCAAGAGAGCCCAGCTGCCATTGCAGCCCAGCACAGGCTCCTGGACAGGTTTTCCAGCCCTTCCTGACCTCCAGGGTGCTACAAATAGGGAATTAGACACTGATTAATGCAAAAGCTAATTCAAGTGTTCTCAATTCCCTGCTGTGGCTGCAGTGCAGAAATACCTTGGACTGTGCATCACCTGAGAGGCTGGTACTGCTGAGAGAGACTGATGCTGTGTCCACAGCATAAACTGCTGCCCCCCTTTTTCTGCCTCAGATTCCTCTAGTGGCACCTCTCCCATTACCATTTCACCAATATGCAATAATGCCAGAGCATGGAGGAAACACCAAGCACTGACAGGATCAAGGAACAGCAACAGGAAGGAGTTGAAAACATTCCTTGGAGGCCATGTATTGCTTATTTGGAACACCTTCTACACCTATTGACTGAGCAGCTTCAGCAGGCTCCCAGGCTGCTTTGATTTCACATGCTGTAAAGCAGCCTGCATTTTTAGCAGGTGTCCAAATCCTGCCAGCTCTCTGCCTCCAGGGTTTCCCTTCTGCAGTTTACTTAGACAATCTTCCAGCATAAATTTTTGCAGCCTGAAGCCTGTTGCTGGTTCTTACATCTGCTCACAATGCCATCCTGACACTGCTTGGTGAATTTAACCTCTAAGAGTGAAGTGAAACACAAAGCCAGGTCCACCCCTCAGTAGGGAAGAAACAAAGAATTGTGGATGTAGTCATACAATAGTTTGGGTTGGAAGGCACTTTTAAGGTGACACAGTCCAATACCCCTGCAATGAGCAGGGACATCTTCAACTAGATCAGGTTGCTCAGAATGCCTTCCAACCTCACCTTGAATGTTCCCACAGATGGGGCATCTATCACCTCTCTGAGCAACCTGTGTCATGATTCACCACTCCCATAGTAAGAAACTTGCTCCTTGCATTAGTCTACAGCAACCTTCCTTCAGTTTAAAACCATCACCCCATATTGAACCATTAAAAAAACAAACAACAAAACAATCTAATTCCAAAAAAACCCAAACAAAACACAAAACAAAACAAAAACAAACACCAGCTTAAAACAAAAAAGAGTGGGTCAGCTGGGGGATGGTGGTATAATCTCTGCCCTGTTTTCATTCTGTTTCCCTTAGCAATTAGTCTATTAGATAAGTCAACAAGTCCTTGAGAGCACACCAAGATATTCACCTGGCAGTTCAAATTAAACTCTCCAAGTGAGTAAGAGACCGACATCTTTGGAAGGCTGTGACTTATGCTCCTGCTCAAGCAGGAACATCACATCTTAATTGTGAGACATCAGAGTTGGACTAACAGAAACCACAGAAATCCTACCAAATGAATACATCTATTGCCTTAGATTTTTCCTGTGGGATTTTAGAAAATGCTCCATGCTGCCCTATACATGCTCATTGCATATCTGCTGTGCTGGAGCTCTCCTTACAGCACAGAAATACTTGGAGCAGACCCCATAAAGGTGGGACCTACATTTGTAGCTTAGGTCTGCAATGACTAACTGTTCCACACCTCCAGCAACCCCATTCTGAGAATTCCCAAAGGTTTATTTATTGAACACAGCTGCAATGTGGTAGTTAAACCATTGACAGCCTGAAGCCTTCTGTAGAAGAACCTTATCTCTGACTGATGTTATCATAGCAAGTGGAGATCCCTGCCAGATTCAGTGAAAGAGCAGGGAAATCAACAGAAGCCAGAAGCTTGTGCAAAGGAGAAACCTGCATGCTAACCTGGCCTTTTATGAAACACATCATGGGCTACTCTGCCACAATTCATCTTGGTGGAGGCAGAAGCAATTCCCCTGACCCAAATTTCCAGACTGCATTTCTGCATTCTATGTCAGTTTTGGCTCCTGTCCCTCCTGACTTCCCTTACTGAATCACAGAGTTGTTTAGATGTTGGGGCTTTTTTTCCCAAGAAGACTATTGGCAAATGCCACATACTGCCTGATTTGACTTGCACACTAGCAGTCAGCCTACAGCTGAACAGCGTACAGGCAGTTGGGGACAGAACAGTGCCAGTTATTTACCCTATTTTCTCCGAAACTTTTTTTCCAATACAATTAACTAAATTGTGCAATTACACATTCATTGGCCAGGAAGTTTCTCTCTTCCCCTTTTTAGCCTCCCTTTCAGTGGCACTTCCCTGCTTCACAGGATACTCTAAACTAAACATTACGTTCAAGTTACACAATAAAGATTTGGGAGTGCTAGAATGAATGAGGAAGGTCATGGGAAGGGAGGTATCTGCTAAAATAAGATTTGCTAAGCAGCTACACAGGACCTAGTGTCAACTGCCTTTTAATTACAGGAGACTGTAATTTATATTAGCTAAGATACCGGATGGAGGGACATAAGAGATCAATAGTTGAAAAAGTTCAAACATTTTCCACGGACTGAATGAAGCCTGAATTATTTCAAAACACAAATTATAGTGATATAAGCTGTTATGGCAGAGCCAAGGTGCCTCACATAACCTTAATCCTCTCTGCATATTGAGGTTCTTTTATGCTACATAAAGCCACACTCCAGCTACAGAATATGCAGCTGGATTTAAATTAAGTTTATCACAAAGTAGTGCTCCTGGGCAGATCATTTATTCATTTAAAAAAAAAAATCTACTCATTCTCATCTTTATGAGGGGAAAATCACCTTGGAAGCAAAGCAAAAACCAGATGCCCCAGTGTCTCATTAACCTCCAGAGAGCTGGAAAAGCAATGTTAAGGGCAAAACTTCCAGCACACATCAATCACAGTTTCAGAGGCTGTAAAACATCAACTTCAGGTGACCAAGATTTTTCTAAGCTGAGGGGTCTCCTCAGCTCTGCCAGGACAGGCAGCCCTGCTGCAGCCCACAGCTTTCCTTGGCACAGATGGGTTCAGCCAGCAGCAGGAACACAGCTGGGCAAACTCCTCCTCAGGACCCACAGGGACACCTGGGTGACAGTGCTGGAAATCTCTCTTTTTTCTCAGTGGGAGCCATGACCTGTGGGAAGCCAAGCTCCTGGAGAAGTCTGACTGTGACCACCTTGATTGATTTGTGACCTGTCACCGCTGCTACTCCAGTCAGGGATTTTTTCCCTCTCATTTCACCCACTTCTGACTACCAGTTAAGAAATGGGTTTAAATGGAGGCTGATATCATGAGCAGGAGCCTGGCATCTCCATGGCTTGATGTGGGCAGCAGGGTGAGATGGGGAGGAGAGGAGACAAGCAGTGTCAGACTGGCACCCTGCAAGCCCCACAGCCACAGACAGACCCTGGCACGGGGATGTCACGGTCACAGACAGAGATGGCAGTGCTGGCTGGCCTGAGCAGCTCAGCCTGCAGCCCCAGTCTGCCCCAGCACCTGCAGATCTTCCTCAGGCCCTGCTGCACTCCAGCACAGGCACTACACAGGGAGAGTGCTTGCTTGGAAAGCAGCAGGCACAGCATCACACCCCGTGGTGCTCACATGCCACTCACAGTTCATCTTTCTGTCTAAGCCTACTCCACCTCAAGGCACACTTCTCACAAGCTCCTGAGGAGCTATTAATATTCAATAGTCAGCCTGGACTTTTGCATCCACACAGCTTAAGAATATCAAAACTTCCACCAAAATGTTTCTGCAATGCTTTTATGGAACTGAGCAAGCAGTGCAGAGCGTTTTTGCTAGAAACATGTCTCCCCACCAAGCACAAAAAGCCATCAAACCCATCAGTGACACATAGAAGACCCCAGCACCATCAGGGGCATGAAGCATCTGGAAACAAAGCTGGTACAGCTAATTGAAAATGCCCCAACACAAATGGGACCAACCAACACCTGGCTGTGAAGCCCCTGGTGCCCAGAAGGTGATGGCTCAGCCTAATGCTGAGGAAGATCATCCTTGAATGTGCCCTGCAACAAATCAGAGCTCTGGAAATGGCCAGAAAGTGCACCTTCATTCCCAAACTGTGCCTTCTGAATTACACTCATAAAAGCAAGCACTCAGTAAATCCAGATGTTTCTGGTGCTATCAGTTCAGAACAGCTCACCTCACTCAAGGCTCAGGACTTCTGTGAAGCTACAGCACACACCATGTGAGCAACCTGCCAACAGCCCCCAGCAGGGACCATGAAGGACAGAGGACACCAGGACACCAGGAGATCTGAGAGAAATCACAGTTGGTGGGACTGAGCAGATCAGATCTGGCAAACCCCGTGTATACCAAGACATTGTGTCAGAAGAGAGACAGGGATATTCCCCCCCTGTGACAGGCTCAGCAATTGCATCTTTCCTCCACTCTGGACAGCCCAGTGGTACCTCAGCAATGGAATATCCTCCTGCAAAGATTCCTCTCTTCTTTGTGACTGGAGTCACAGATTATTCAGGCTGAAACTACAAGCTGCTTTGGAGGGCTGTTCATCTGAACAGGCTGAACAGGATGAGACGGACTCTGCTCCCTTGTAAATCCCACTGGGGTCAGAAGGTTTCCCATGGGGACAAATCTGGCTGGGAAATTCAGCCTGCAGGTTCAGGGAATCCTTAAGGAGATGGGAGAGGAGGGCTAGAGAATGAATTAAAATTAAAGCAGGATCTTTTCCTATCTCCTGAGACAAATGCAGCTCTTTGTAACAGAACTTTAGGGCCAGATTTAGGAATGAATGCCATTTTAAGAAACGTAGCACAAGGAGAACAGAAAGTTGTGGCCTCAGTCTACAGAACTGAATCTCATTTACTTTCAGACCATTAGCACCACTTCAATTACCCTCAGCTGGAATGAAATCTAATTTCCATTAAAAAAAAATTATCTTTTGATGCATCACCTGATAACCCTAGAAGAAGCCCTGGCTGGTCCTGGCAGAGCTGCTGCCTGGGATGAGCCTGGCATGGAGGGGCACAGTACCTCAGGCTCACAGTTGTTCCCTGGGGGACAGGCACATGCAGTGACCAAACTCTTGACATCCAGAGAAGGGGCTTCAGCCATCACTGAGAGTGCAGCACCCAGTGAACCATCCCCAGTCAATGAGCAGGGGAACCACTTGAAATGAAAAGGTCTCCCACAACTGATTTCAGCCAGTTTGCTTCACATCAAGCTTAAGCCAAGGGAAATAATTCACCATGGGATTTGGGGAAATCAGGCTTCTGACATCAGGGGTGGTCTTGGTCTGCCATCCTCCACCTGGATGCAGCCATCTAGGGTTCATTGCACAAAGCCACTAGACAGGCTGGACACAAGCACATGCTCATTCCCATTTAAATGGTTCTGACTTTCAGAAACACATGTGATTCCACGGCTGTCAGATACCTGTGTTTCCAACCCACAAATGTTTCACTTGGCATAAGTGCCTCCTTTAATAAACTCTTACAACAGGAGCACCCATTTTCTGGAAAGCCTCCCAGAACCCCTCTGAAGCAAAGCTGACATACATGAGCTCAAGAGCAATGAAACTCAGTCCAGCAAAAATCATGGTGACTAACCATGGAGGGCCTTACATGCTGACCCCACTTTCTTTCCCCCTGCCCTGTACAGTAGCTCCAGCTCTCTCAGTACAAGAGCTTTAGGAGGGTGGACACCAGGGAGGGGATATCAAGACACAGGGGTATTGACTGTTGAAAAAGAATCTTTAACTGGAAGCTAGAAGGAAAAGCAGAAACCCCAGTTGTTCCAGGACAGTGCTTTGATCACCCTGCAGAGCACCATGAAAGGCAGCTCCTGTGATACCCACAGGCCAGGCCCCTGCTCCAAGCCTAGGTTTCAGCTGCTGCCTTTCCTTCAGCTCTGGCGAGGGAGAATACAGGGTTTTCAAGCATCTTCTAACACATTGAACAGATGTTGCTTCTAGGCCCTTTCCTAAGCACTACAAAGTATGGTTGTTTTTATTTTTTGAACACACATTTCATAATAAAAATTGGTGGTAATGGTTATGCATCCACAACATCTTCCCATGTAACTCCCACTCTCCTCTCACACACAAGCAGCCTTCATCCAGCAGCCCCAAACTGCTCTACAAAGAAAAGTCTGCTTCTCCCCAGACAAATTTCAAGAAAGTGATTGTGTTCGGAGAGACAAAATTAGCCTGCTAAATAAAAAAAAGCTTTATTTAAGAGCAGAAGGAAAGGATGCCCTGCAAATGCTAACTGGCTTTGACAGTGGCTATCTGCACTGTGACCAAACCAGCGAGCTTTCTCCCCTCGCACAGTGGGCGAGCTGCCAAGAACAGAGCATCCTGCACAAAATGCCCTTCTGAAAGAAAGAAAGAAACCTGAAAAAAATTCCTGCTGCCTCCAGCAAGGAAGAGCTGCTTTCTGCCCAGCCAGGCTGGCTGCAGAGCAGAGGTGAGTGAGGAGTGTGGAGGGCTGGCGAGGACGGCTTGCAGCACACCCACGCTGGCTCCCAGCCCTGAAGGCATTTCTTCTCCTCCCTCCTCCCACCGCCGCCCCCGACTATTCTAAAATGACTTTGCATGAGCCACACGCCAACTTCTAAGCACAAGGCATCATGCATTTCCTTACTCCATGCCCGAGCTATAGCATCCATCACGTTTTTATTTTCAAGAGATGACAAGAATGTGGGGTTTACACACAAGGGACACACAAGTGTGCACGCTCCCACTCCCAGACCATTTGTGTGAAATGCTTCTTGCACTCCCATTGCTGGGAGGTACATGCCCAATGCTGGTATGCTGCATGGTTGGGGAACCAAAAACAAACCCCTTTGCCACTCTGACTAGTCCAGAGGCTAATTCATTACGATAAACCCATTGTCCAAAACAAAAACATTATTTAATTGCTAAACCAGCTGCCCAAGTTTAGCTGTTGCTCTTGGCAAACATATCAGGATCTCAGTATGCCTGTTTTTCAGCAAGTATCTCTCTAGGTGCAAGCCATGCCTTCCACCCTTGAAGTCTCTGAGTGTCCCTGTCACCAATCCAGTGTTTTCCAGCCCAAGTGGATATTTAAAGGGATACCATCAGCTTAAACACCTCTCTGAGTACATTAAGATTACAGCAACTGAAATACTAGCAAGAATCCTTTTTTTTCTCCTAGCTGAGAAATGTGCAATTATGCAGCTGTACTCTTCCCCATCAGGCAGCCTGATTTCCTTCAAAAAAAGAGGGCAGAAAAAGAAAAATGGTTAAAACATATTTGAAGGAGTCACCAAAAAAACTGGCAGCAGGTCTCAAAGGCTGATGCCTGAAGTGCATGGAAGTTTTCTTGCTGCTTTTTCAAGTAGATTGTGCCACTTTAGACAGGCAGCTTAATCACTGGGAGATACATTGCATGAAATGGAAGTAAAAGGCTGGCCAGGTTGTAGCTGGCATCTTTTGAATGGAATGCTGCTTGGCACGGGTTTCCAAGTATCTCAACTAACATTGATCACTAGGGAGAATCCCTTAAACTACTTGCTGCTTTCTTTGATTTTAAAAAGATACACACGTACAGGACAAGAAACACTGAAACAACACAAGTACCACTGCCATTTCTTCAACACTGATTACTCACAGGTATCTACAAACCTACTCTGCAAACGATAAGCGGCATTTTTAAAAAATAATAATAAAGGCATATTTCATGCAGTGCAATCCAGAAGAACTGCAATATTTCTTAGATTAAGGCTGATCTGCTCTCCCCCCCACATCCCCCCAGCCCTTGCCTTCTAATTCCAGCACAATCAGAGCAGGAGAATGCATAATTCATCCTGTGGTCAGCCCTGTCATCATGGGTCTCCCAGTCATTAAGCAGCACCAGACTTCCAGAAAGGTCACACTTCCAGGATATTCTGCTGAAAATTCTCTCTATCCACTGCAAGACTCTGAGAGGTAAAGTAAGGAGCTCCTCATGGAGTATTTGCCCCCACTGTTCAAGGATCCACAATTACTTTGCTAGCAGAGCATGACAACAGGCAGAGATATTTATCTGGGTAAGTCGAGAAATGCAGAAATCAATGGGTTAATTAGCAGGTTAGCAAAACAAAACCGACTTGTGGAACCTTTTATGCAGCAAAAGACTGATGAAATGAAGATAACTGTTTGCATTTGTTATACTCTCCGGCTGGTAGAGGATTATCGGAGCAAGGGAAATTTTAGGCACTGATTGAAAAACAAGTTGTGTTCATTAAAGCTAAATTTCAACAATTTTGCAAAAGCAAATCCTTTCATTATCCATGGGTAGGATCCCACAAAATACAGTAACACTGTTAACACAATATAAGATAAACCTCTTGCCAAAAGAAATTTAACTTCCGTCCAAATTAAGCTCAATTGAGATGCAGATGTTGAACACAAACAATTTTCTAATACAGATAATGAACAAAGAAACTGATCTCACATATAGACATTATGGAAAGCACCCTAGGAACACGATGGAAAACACATTCAGAAAACAAATTCAAAAAAAGTCTGCATTTCTTCCATTAACTGGAAAACACATTGCATTTGCTCCTGAATCTGACCTAAAAGTCATGCTTGAAGGAAATTCCAGCAGTTCTTTGGAAATGTGTGAGATCCTCTTCCCATGAGTATCAGTGCATCTTGCACATGCAAACAGTGCAACATCACTGCTTAATTTCACATCACTAAAAGGAAGTAAAAAGCTCAGTGATACAGGATTTTAATTCACACTGCCCCCTTGATCTACCAGCATTCATGTGTCCCTCATGTCAAAGTAATCAACACTCAAAAGAATGTTGCCTTGCTTGTCAAAAAATATAAAATGACAGTGCATGCGCATTTTTATTCGCAACGTTTCTAAGCCCAGATTATATGCTTTTTTTTTTTTTGCTTTTTTTTTTTTCCCTTTTGGTGGAGTCATAATCCAAGTTTAATTTTGCTTAGGCTACAAATTAATCTCTATCCCCAGCTCCCAACAACTGGCCCAGGTTGCTCCCATGCCCACGAGCTCGGGTGGTAGAATGGGGGCACCACAGCACCAGCTGCGAGCAGAGCATCGCCTGCATCGGCAGTGGCAGCCTCATCTGAGAGTCAGAGAGGTTTGTCTACACAAGTTCCTGCCGGTGCAAGCAGCCAGCTGCAAGAGCAAACCCCGCTCCAGCACCGTGGCAATTCCCTGAACAGACTAAGCTATGCCAACAAAAGCACTTTTTCTGCCAGCAGAGCTGACTCCTCAGCACAGCTCCTGACAGCGTTGCAACAGCCACTCTATAGTGGCACCCATTTTTTCCCCTTACAGTTTCCTACACTTCCACCTCTACACAGAGAAAGGCAAGAAACAAAGAAATGCAGAAAATAGGTGTGAGGATGAGGTGATGCGTGTCCTGCTGGCTGGCCAGCACCTCCTCAGTGAACCTAAGGAAAATGTGAGATGATCTGCCTTCTTCCCCAAGCCCCACTGCACTACATGAAGCCAAACACACTCAGATCCGTTCACATGAATCAAAGGGTTCCCAATCCAAGCACCTGAGAAGAGTTGAGGGGTCAGAAGCAAGGTAGATACTCGGCCCTAGAACAAGCAGCAAGGCTCCTCATGGCTCTGCTCCCTGGCCAAAAGTACCCAACAGTGCTGGAGGACCCCATGCAAGACAGCATTTAATCAGTGGATATCAGTGGCTGCCGAAATAGTCCCCCAGCCTTTACTCAAATTTCATCTCAGGCAAGAAGAGCTTTCAAACCTGAAATTACGACAAACGGTTTCCATTAGGAAAAACGGGAAATATTTTGGGGAGGGAGTGATTGTTTCCTCCTTTCTTCCTCCCACAGAGAAAATTTTATCTTCCTACCAGATTTTCACTTGCGAATGGGATTACAGGACAATGCTCAGCTGCAGTGCTTGCCTACAAGCATTCCTGTGAAAAAGCTCAGGATTTTGTCACATAGGTATAAATCACCCAGCTATGAGCAGGAGACACAGACCCACTGAGCACTCAGCTGTTTTTCTCAGCAAACTTTCATTCCTGATGATGCATTAGATGACCTTTTCCCAAACCGAGCAGGAACTTATTTATATAGAAACTTACTTGTCAATTCACTTGCCTTGTTTTATTTCTTATTTCTTGTAATTGTCCCTACTTCAGCTGCTAGTGTGTGCTGGAGCCATGTGCTCCAGCAGGTCCCCCAGCAGCCTGATACAAGCCCCGGCTGGCAGATGCCTCTGCTGCCACAACCTCGCAGGAATGGGGTGTCCCCCTTTGCTCGGCTTTCAGGGAACTGGGGTGACCTTGGCCGCAGCCATCCGGCTTCCAGCACAGCCCCAGACATCTCCCGGGCGAGCAGACAGACAAAAAAGCCGGCTCACCAAAGGCAAACCAGTATTTTTTAAAGGCCGTTTGGGAAGGTTGGCAATAGGAAGTCCGGGTCTGTAGGAGTTGACTCAAAGGCAACATTCATGCGTCGGGAACTTCTCCGGGTAAACCATTAACCACCATAAAGCAGAGCTGCGAAATGCCCCTCACCATCGGGGAGGCTCCCGCACAGCCGAGCGCACACGCGGGCTGCACGGGGCTCTGCGCAGACAGATGTACAGATATCCATACACCGACAGACGCACAAGGACACGGCTACACACGGCTCGGGGTTTTCTGAGGGCAGGGGAAACGCTGGCAATTCCCAGTGCTCGGGGCGAGGCGAGCGCTGCGCCGCAGCCCCGCGGCGGCAGAGGGGATCCGCTCGCATCCCCCCGGAGCGAAGAGGGCGCCTGGATCCGCTCCGCATCTCTGGCGGCGAGCGGAGCAGCGCCCCGCTCCGCGCCCGCGGGGATGGAAGAGATGCGCGGAGAGCCCCGCGCCCGCAATCCAAGCGGGACGGTTCGAGCCCTCTCTCCCCGAAAATACCTCCGCCAAAAGCCAGAAATCTCCCCCTTCCCTTCAGCTTCGCTCTCGGCCAGTCCCCGCAGCAGGGAGAGCGCGCAGCCCTCCCGCAGCCCTCCCGAAGTTTCCGCGGCGCTCCGCGGGCGGCGGCGGAGCGGCCCCGGCGCCTTACCCGGCTGGCGGAGCGGGGTCCCGGGCGGCCCTGGAGCGGCGGCGGGGGCGCGGCGGCTTCCTGGGAGCTACAACTCCGCGGCGGCGCCCGGGCGAGCCGCGCGCCTGCGGAGCGGCGGCGAGCGGGGAGGAAAAGAGGAAATGAGCGGGAGGCGCATTGGAGGGAGGGAGGGGGAGGAAGGAGCCGTCGCCGAGGGACCAGGGAGAGCGAGGGACGGAGCGCAACTTCCCCGGCGGGGCAGCGGGCGCGCCGGGGGGCGGAGCGCTCCGTTCCGCCGCTCCGCGGCCGCCCCGCGGCGTGCGCAGCGCCGGGCCCTGCGCAGGGGCCGCCCGCCGCCTCTCCCGCCGCTTCCGCCGCTCCGGACACTTGGTATCGCCCTGCCCGGCCCCGCCGGGGCCGCCGCGGGCAGGAAGTGCGGGGCCGGGGGAGCGCGCAGAGCTGCGCGCCCCGTGGGCTCCCTGCCGGCACCGCGGGCATGGGCAGCGGGCAGGGAAAAGTTCTGATTTTTGATGTTGGAGAGTTCCCCCCCACACCCACCCATTTTATTTTTTCCTGGTTTTTGTTTTTTTTTTTTTTTTTTTGGAGGGGGGGTGGGGGGTGTGGGGGGTAGAGTGGTGGGGATGTTACTGTGTTTTTTACCCCCAAAACAAATAAGGGAACTCCGGACAAGGACCTCTCCCGCTGCTCCAGACCCCGCACCATCCTGTGGAGCGGCGGGGCGCATGGGGACGGAGGGAGGACGGCGGCAGCAGTGGCCGCTGGAAGCGAGCGCAGGGAGCCCACGCTTCCCGCTGAGCCCGGCAATGGGACAAGCGCTGCCACCGCTGCGCCCCATCCCGGGCCGGCAGTGCCCCAGCAGGGCGGGGAGCGGCGCAGCTGAACTTGCTGCCGTCGGCTGAGCCCGCACGGCTGCCGACAGGCGCCCACCCTTCCCTCGCTGCTCCGTGCAAGACACGAACTTGCAGAGCCTCTCCGCGTACCCCATCGCAAAATGGAGGGGATCTGGGGATTGATGCTGATCTGCTTCCTGAGGGAGGTGATTGGAAGCGTTGCTCAGAAATATGGCATGTAGCACAAAGAAGTGAATCTTCCTGTTAGCATATTTCTCCCCGCCCGCCCCCTCCCAGCTCCTGCCCAGCACATTTTCAAATCAAAAATATATGGAGAATTTAATGTAGTTGTCACTGTGCCTTATCAGTAGCTTTCACTCTACCTCCCCTTATAGGAGACACCATAAGCACATTCAGTGCTGTCTTGAGATAAGAACTGAATAGAGCTGAAATCAAGGCTACACCAGGAAAACGATACTAAAAGATCTAAGTGACAAAACGGGGATGAGGGGGGGAAAACAAACAGAGAAATGTCATCACCATCAAAGCAGTTTTCAAAGCTTATCTTTGCAGTAAGTCCAACAGATTTTCATAGGGACGGGGGGAAAAAACCCATCCAAACAAACAAATAAGAAATACACAAAGAAACCAAACCTTTCACACGTACTCCAAAGCTGGAATACCTTGAAACTGGATACACTGATGCAAAGAGAAGAAACTGCTACAGAGATTAAAATGTTACTTAGCAATAACCACTTTTTCCAAGGCCCTTCAAAAACAGTTGAACCATTCTGCCAGTTTCAAAAGAAAATAACAAAAATGTCAGCCCAAGGAAAAGAACAAACTTGGAAATTAAAGAACCTGAACAGTTTAAACTAGAAGCACTCAACCAGGAGCACATAATGGGAAACTCTGTCTAACCACCGGCGTTCATGTGCTTGAAGCTGGGTTCTCCTGGCAGGAGATCTGTGGGTACCCCCTTGATTTCCCAGCACACCCGTCCCTGTGCCAGCGCTGGCAGGACTCCAGGCTGGCGCTGTGGCTCTGCTGTGCCTCTCCGGCCAGGGCGGTGGCACAGGTGACACCACCCACCCAGGAATGGGTGACACAGAGCAAGCAGCTGCTTGAGGCCTCCTCAGTTAAATGTGCTCAAGCCCACTTTCATTGTTAAATGAAAGGTTTCCTGCTGTGTGGCACTGCCCTGTGTCCTCTGGTGGGCAGGTTTTGGGATGAGACCTGCAGCCATTTCTGAGGCTCAGGTTCAGCGGGCATTGGAGCTCTGAGAGCTGAGTTCTGCGTGGGGAGATCCTCGGGTGGGTCTGTGCTGCCCTGCACCCGGCTCAGCACAGCTCTGAACTCGGTGTCTGAGGCTCAGGGACATTCTGTGGTCACTGGGTACTCACTTGAGAAGTGCCTGCAGCTGCTGCTCTCTTTGAGCCCTCTAATGTTCTGTGTACTATCCCACAAGAAATTTCATAAACACTGAAAACATTTCTGTATTCAACAACGACTGGGGAACACACAAGATCCAGACGAGGTGTTGCTATCATTTATGCCCAGCTTCTTTCTCCAAGAATTGCAGCTTTCCAGCATGCAAGATGGTTCAATCTGGATAGACAGCCAACCAGAGAAATACCACCAAAATATCAGCTGATTTAGAGTCATAATGCTTGCTAATGATAAATTCCTGAGTTGCAGAAATCCCTGAGGAAATGAAGAAAAATGGCCATAGAAAGATGACAACTGCTCACAAACAATCTGAGATAAAAAGATGCACATCCACTCCTGCAATGAGTTTCTGAGGGCTGCTTCTCCCTTCCCAGAAGAGCAATGGAGCTGGTGAAGGATCTAGAAAATATATCTTATTTTCCAGAAATAAGAAAATATTTCTTATTTCTGAGGGAGCTGAGTTGTTTAGCCAGAAGAAAATCACTTATCACTTCCTGCAACTACCTGAAAGAAGATTGTAGCTAGGTGGAGGTTGATCTCTTCTCCAGGATTATAAGTGGTAGAGTAAGAGGAAATGGCCTCAAGCTGTGCTAGGGAAGATTTAAAATGGATGTCAGGAAAAATTTCTTCACAGAAAGCATTGTCAAGCACTGGAATGGGCTGCCCTGGGTGGAGTCACCATTCCTGGAGGTATTTAAAAGATGTGTAGATGTAGCATTTAGGGGTATGGTTTAGTGGTGGACTTGGCACTGTTAGGTTAATTACTGGACTTGATGATCTTAGAGGTCTTTTCCAACCTAAATGATTCTCTGATTCTGTGAAGGCATTTGCAAAATTGGTCCCACTGGGTACATTTGGCTTATTTGAAGTTCTTCTTTTGAGGGTGTATATTTATTAAGCCTATCTGTAATAATCTCATGATGATCCAGCATGGACCTTCACAAACTTAAATCCACAACTATCCTGACATCTCACCTTTTGTTTGATTTTTCTTTCTGCTTTTCATTCTGTTTCCACAGTCAGGAGTAAGAAACAAAGGGAGATTAAATTAGATTCATTTGCATCATTCCAACTATGCTGAATTTGAAGATAATGTGTGGACATTTTTTTTGCTGTCTGGGGTTTAATTATCAAGGGATTAGATGGAAACTAAGGTATTTGAGGTGTGTGGCTTTTTAAATTTCTTTGGTAATAATGTGAGCTTCATAAGGCTATTGCTAATCTTGAATTACTATCTGCCTTCCTGTGGTTTGCCATGATTAACTGGAGGAAGAGATTAAAATGGTATTTGCCTTTTTTGAGCAGTTTATCGACTTGACCTGGCCAGCCCAGCACCAAAAAAGCGAAGGAAGAAAATTCTGGCAAGGATTAAAGACTGAGGTCCTCTTTTCCCATTGGTCTTCTGATATCTGGCATGATTGTTGGGATGGAAAGTGCTGGCAGTGTCCTTGAAGGTGACAAGTTGCTCCAGGCTCTGCCAGGCATCTGGCAAGGAAGATTGTTGTGGGTCAGGCTGTCTCTGACCTGCCTCTCCAGAAGAGCCAGGGCTTGTCTCCTCTGCAGACAGTGACAGCAAAAGCATGTGTTCTGGCTTTGAGCTGGGGAATGATCATCCTGGCCATCCCCTCACCGTGGTCCTGGAAGCACATGGCACTTCCCAAGGGAAGCTTCTGGTCAGCAGTTTGCCTGGGAAGGAGCTCCTGCCTGGCTGGGCCATCTGCAGAATAACCTTGCAGGAGGGGTTGGAGGAGCAGCCCTGAGACCCTCTCCCATCACTGAACTTCCTCACAATGTACATTTGATGAAGAAGAAAGCAATGTTTCAAAAGACAATGTAATTTATTTTTTTTTAAATCCTCTTTTAATCTTGTTTTTGGAAATCCCTCAATGAGGGATCACTTTGGATAAGTTCAAATGGGAACAGCAATGGAGACATGAGCCAGTATTATTTGTGATAAAACCAAGCTGGTTGGCAAGTGCTTGGGGAAATAAGAGGGAAAATTGTTTATCAGAACTATTTTCTTTGATAAATTTTGAATTCCAGTGATAAACCTCTGGATACTCATCTATAAAGCCTCCTGTTTTTGCTGCTGGATGCTGGGGCTTGAATTTTTGTTTAAGGGATTTAGCCCCTCTTTGTTTTTCTTTGCATCTCCAAGTCAGACTAGCCAGACAAACATAACTTGGGGAATGCCAGCTGCATCCATGGTTCTTACCTTCTGCACAGGCAAGCAGCATCTGAACAGGCAGACCCAGTATTTAATGGACTACCAAAACTAATATGCCAAGGGGTTTTGCCAGTCATCTGGACCACAGAAACTGGAAGTGAAAAAAAGCAGGTAGACTTTTACAATGCATTCTCCTGCCAAACCAAGACTGTTCCCTGCAGTATTTTCTAGTGTAGTTCCCTGACCTATTTTAGGTGACCTTGTGGGATGGGGAGAGGCAGGAGAAGAGAATCTGCTGGTTACCTCCAAAAGCTCTTTGTCTAGTTTGAATAATATGACATAGAGCAAGGGAAAATGAGTGTTCAGAGAATGCAGCTACAACACAATATTTAATGTAATTTTTGCATGTTTTTTTTATTTGCAACTTACTTGCTACGCCTACCACTATGCCAGTAACATCAGATAGATGAAAAAAGAAAGTAACAGAAATAGTGTCAATTGTCCACCTTTGCACGATAGCTCTTCTTTCTCTTAGTAGGATTGTCTTGGGTTCTTTCTTCCCCTGCAAGGAAAAATAAATGGTAAGAGCTGCAATGATTGGCAGCAAGCCTGAGAGCAGCAGATGTGAGCCTGCACAGCTGGACAAATACAAAAATACCCTTTCTACCCACATTTGTATTAAGGTTGCCCCAGGGATACCCCAGTGCCTACAGGGGCCTGAGAACTTGAACAGCCAAAGCCACCAGGCACATTTACATATATGAGAACACTTGGTATCCTTTTCAAAGTCAAAAAGAGCAACAATTAAACCAACACAGAGGAAAATTGGCTGCGTGGTTTTTCTCTCCCATAATAGAAAGACTGAGGGTGGAGATATTAAAAAAAATTAGGCTTGACAGAGGTGAAGAATTTATGAATTAAACTGACACGTTTTCATTTAATTTACTGTTGTCTACCCATTTATTACATGGAAACCTAAAAAGGACCTGATTTTGCCTCCCAGGCTGCAGTTGCTATGTCAGACACTAAAGTTAGGTGTTTTAGACAAGATTTGAATATTAAAGTTTCTCATGCACAAAGAGAAAGACTTTGCTAAATAAGGAAAAAATTAAAAGCCTAATTTCTTACTCTGGTGCTTTGCTAGAGTTTTTCACTCTGGTGTTTGCCACAATATTTGCTGGTATTCATCATAAAACAAACTTGGGGCCAGGGGCATTTTAATTGTATCTATTAGAAAAAAAAAAAAAAAAAAAAAAAAAAAAAAAAGGAAATTTCCTATACCCCATAGCCTGCTCGTGATTATTTTCAGTTGCATCTCCCACCAACCCTGTTGTCCCACAGGGTCTCTGCACAAGGATATCCACATCAGGGCAGAGCAGCAGGACCTTGGGTGTCTGCCCCTAATCCCCTGGCATTCCCACCTGGCTTGGCATTCCCACCCAGGCTCTTTCCTCATGCTGGCAGCAGCAGCAATTTCAAAACACAAAATGACATGTCTAATTTGTCTGAGCAGAAAATAGCAGAGAGCCCTTGAAATGGATGAGTTCCCACAGAGAGAAGTAGCCATTGAAAAACTCGTTTCTGTGAGATGTAACAGAGCAAACTCTGGTTTTGTTGTTCAACATGGCAAATTTATGCTGAGAAAGGGGGAACAGAATAAGAAGACTCAAGTGTTCCAGTGCAGCAGAAAGTACCAATACTATTACTTGTTTCTATTCTAAAACATGACAGGAGAATGCTAAAGTCAGAAAATAAGTAAGAAAAAGTACTGGTGTGTCTAAATGAAAATTAGTTTTTGCTTTGCAATGCTTTTGTAATGCCAAGTATATTTGTTCAATCAGGACAATGAAAAATAATATTCTAAGCCTGGTATTTCCCCACAGCAACTTTTAGTTTTGCTGAGACCACATTTTTCATATGGCTGAACAAAAGAGAAAGATAAATCTGACAGTGCTTCCTGGGATGCTGGGGCCAGCAAGATGATACCATAGTGCTCTTCCAGCCTGTGTGCTCTGGGATGCCTTCCAGAGCCCTGCAAAAGCCAGGGCATTCCACTGGAATCAGGATGCTGCTTCCCCAGCACCCTGGGGTTCAAGGACTTTGCACTTTCCATGTTTGCACTTATCCAGGGCTCAACCTTGCTGCTGGGACACCATGTCCTCATGCTGCTCCCATCTGCATGAAACCACCCTGAAATACTCACTGTTGAAATTAATTTCCATTCTTTAGGTGGGATCATAGAAAGGTGGGGACAGACCCTTTAGCAGGGCCTGCAGCAGGACTTGGGGTCATGGTTTTAAACTAAAAGAAGGCATGTTCAGATAGATACAAGGAATCATGTTTGACAACAAGGATGGTGAGACACTGGCACATCCATCAGAGAGAGGGTGGATGCCCCATCCCTGTAAATGGGGCTTGAATGGGGCTCTGAGCAACCTGATCTAGTTGAAGATGTCCCTGTTTATTTCAAGGGATTTGACTAGATGACTTTTAAAGGCCCCTTCCAACCCAAATCAATCTGTGATTCTGTGAAAACAATGCCTAGTAAAGCAGCACTTCCCATGGGATTGAGGTCTCCTGCTTAGTACCTGAAGGCACAACCATGTGGATCATTCAGTGCAATTTGGAAAAAGTCAGTTTAATTTTGGCACTGGCAGTGGAGCACTCTTGTATTGCTCCTGTTGGTAATTAAGAGAAAGCAAATCACAGGGGAGGACACTAAAAGTATTAATTAACAACACTTTCAATGAGAAAAAAGTTAGTAATTTTGGAAAGGTTGCTTTTTGCCTGAAGAAAATACTTAAATAGGGTAATCACACTGTTGGACATTTGACAAATGCACACTAGTAAGTAAATGGAGGTATTGATTACACATTTAGATAATCACCAGATCCTCCATGCTCTTGCAGGCATATCCCAAATCTCCTGCCTCAAGCTTTGACTTCAAGTAGTGACAAAGACACTTAATTCCAAGCATGCAGACAGCCACGTTCACCCACTGGCCTGAAAGGTTCATGTGTGTTTCCCAGCAGTTTGTGTCAGGCACATGGGGAGCAGAGCCCTGCTGGGACAGGACAGCCAAGCCTGGAGGATCCCAGCTGGAATGGCAGCACTTCTCCCCAGGGCAGGCTGCTTTCTAGCCTTGCCAAGCATCCTGCACTGCCTTTGCCACAGCACTGCCAAAACGTGCCCTTTCTTCACAAAACCAACAGAGAGAGGCAGAAACTTTGCAGCTAAAAAGTCTGACAGTTCCATGGATGTTTGACCACCTTTTATCACAACACAAACCACGAGGCAGTCTGCCTCAAGCAGAGGATATTTTCCCTTCTCCAAACAGACAATAATCCAATAGAAGAGCCCACTAGCAGGATCCTGGACAGTGTGTGACACTGTGTTTATCAGCATCCCATCAGTGCTCTGGTGAGGTACAGCCAAGCTCAGCTGATCCTCCTGGCAGCATTCAAAGGCACAGCTTGCTGGAGCCACAGCAGCTCCTCTGAGCTCCAATTGCCATGCAAACACCACCCAATTTTTTATTATCATGATACCAGGTGTCCTGTTTCATATCAAATTATATCCAGTAGGAGAAATTCAGATATTTACTCCATGCTGGTGGTATCTGAGCTAACTTTATTCTGACAGAGGTTTTAGAGGCATGCCTTTATGCTGGCAGTGACTGAGAAATGATAAAGAACACCCAATAAGTTCCTAAATCAGGTGTATTCCTAAAAATGTTGGACTGGGTCACCTTTCCTATAAAAGTTTCAGCACTGATTAATTAATGTACAATTTGGCTTCAACTAGGCAAAGAGTATGTATCTGTCCTTCCACACAAGAATGACACAACTGCTGATTTTCTTTGAGATCCTGTCAGAAACAATCAGCCTTTAATGGCACATAAAATTTAATTTTTGGTAACAAAAAGATAGGTAAATGAATTATACTGGCAGGAGCAGAAAGCAAAAGTAGGGGCTCTGGAGCTTTTGGGGTCTTCCAGTGTCTTCCTTTTCTGGCATCTACTAATTAAGTTTTTCTTTCACACTGACAATGCATTTTTCCATTGGAGAAAAGGCTGCTTCTTTTGAGTCATGACTGCAGGAAATCTCCTGTTGTAGTGGGGTTCTCTGTGCCACTGTCAGCCACCCTTTCCTCAGGGCAGGACCCATCTCCCAGTGGTGGCATTGAAATAAAAACACAGACATCCTATTAATAGCTAAACTGTAGACAGCTCCAGATGTGGAATTTGGTTTCTGAAATTACAGATTCAACCAAGCCAGCCCTGAGCCAGTAAAATTCAGTTGTGTTTCCTCTGACTCATAAATGCTTTTTCAGAGAGGTTTTTTAGCAAAATTTCTTCAGCAATTCCTCTGTTGTTGCCTGACTCATACTGAAACACCAAAATCATTATTAAAGTGAAATCATAGCAAAGGGGGTGTGAATACTTGGTGTTTATCAGTTCAAAATGCTTTAAAAAACCCATATTTTGCTATGAAATATGCTTTGTCTAATAATTAAATACCAGATTACTTACAAAAGAAAACAAAAATCATATAAATGTCATATAGGACACAGATGAAGTTTAGCAGTTATGAAAATAATTTTTTGATGTAAGGTTAATTTATTCTTCAATAAGCCTTCATTTATCCTTCTGGCACCTGTGTAATGTTTGTGCTCAGCATCCCACACCCTTTCAGTCTGAAGGCTTGTCCATGGCTGCAGGGAAGAGGATGCTCAGTGTGCAGTGTGAGCTGTTCAGGTGTCCCAGGATGGGCAGAAGTACAAAGTGCAGAACTGTGAGCACTGATTCCTGACCATGGGAGCAGAAATACAGGCAGAGGTGGGGGCAGAGGTGCCCTCACAGCCCCCCTGGCAGGGCAAAGGGATGGAGAGGAGTCAGGCTAGCTAGCAGGTCACTAAAGCCTCTACTGCTGAGGACAAGCTCCAAACCTGCAGTGGTTTGCCTCTGTCAGAGGGCTGGTGGTTGGTGCAGGTGTCAGCCCACCACCCTCACTGTGGGTTTGGAACAACCCTTTGCCTGATGGGATGCTGTGCCTGGCCCCAGCTGCAGTGGGGACCCCACTAACCTATCCTGGGCTTTGCAGTGCCATAAACCTCAGAGGCCTGCAAGGTGGACCTCAAAGATGCTTTTTGGTGGAAAAAAATGTTGCAACAATGACTTGTTTGCTTTTTGAATCAAAATTAAAATTGTTTTGGCAAAAGAAGTGACTAAAAAATTCCCCCAAGTCTGGGAGCTCATATTTACCTTCTTACCAGCTCTGCAGATACTTAATTTGAATGTTGCTTGATCTCCTGTCTCCCTCATGTACCATCACTAATTAAAGTACACACTCTGCATTTACCCAAAGGAGGGTGTGGGAGGCAGAAGAGGCTCAGTCTCTGTGCTGGTGCTGCTGTATTGCCTCTGCAGAGCCAAAAGCAGAGAAACCAGAGTCCTGCTCAGAGCCTGGCAGCTGCAGCACAGCCTTTCCCTGCACTGCTCTGTGTGATGGAAATCCCCAGTGTGTGAGTGGCCCTTCCAGGAAAGGGTCCAGTGAAAGAAGAGTCTCTGGGAAGATGGGGTGGGCTACACCTCAGTGTGGGCACATCTCCTCACACACCTGCTTTGGGGGCTGCCAGGCCACAGCAAGCCAGAACTGTGCCAGTAGCAGCCCCACAGGTCTGTGATTTGATGCCCTCACAACCTTCAATTATTCCTACTAACTTCCTGTTCAGGTGAAATTCAAACAAAGCTTTATGCTTTATTTGGACTCATCTTCCCCAGCCTGCATGCTGGAGACAGCCCTCTCACATGTGCCCAGGTGCCCAGCCATCCCCAAACACACACCCACTCACTCAGCAGCAAAATGAGCTTGCTGACTTCTCCCCAGCTTCTGGTTCCAGGCTAGAAGTCTGTGTCCTCCAGTCTCCACTGCACCCCAGCTGCACCTCACCCCATGTCAGCCAAAATGTGGAGGTGTTTTTGGCAGTGCTCAGCTCTGCAGCCACACTGCTCCTCATGCTCACAGCAGCCCCACAGTGCTACAGGAGCACCAACCTGTAACAGGAAAAGGGGACTTTAAACCCTAAAAAAGCCAGGGAGGGAATACAAATAGCCTCAGAGATTGTCTGTGCCTCAAAAGATTCAAGGAGATGGTGTTGGAGGAGGACATGCTGAACTCAGAGTGTTTGACATTTGGACAAAGTCTTTCCCTTGTCCCCACCTGAAGTTCCAGTGCATGCTCTGCTCTGCATGAGTGAAATGCATCCATGTCCATAAAAGCTATGGAAAAGCACTGCTGAGAACTTCTACAGCTCTGAATAATTAATTCACAGAACTATAAAAAGCTACAAGGGAATGAAATTTAGAAAAATCTAGTTTTAAGATAATTATAGTTCAAACCAGGAGAGCACTTGGACCCAAGACAGATGCATTAGTAGGACAGCTGAGCATAGTGGATCAAATTCAGACTTGGCAGAACTGCCTAGTCTTATAGACAGCTCCTCCTGGGGTGGATTCAGCCCAGGCAGAGAAAGAAGCCCCTACAGTGAGTAGAAATCTAAAATAACACCTCGTAGTAGGGAAGGCATGAAAGAAAGGAGTACAATTGTTTCAGGTTAGCATTCATGTCCCAGCTGTAAATAGGGAGTGATATTTTCTGAAATATTTTGTTATATATATATATTTTGCTAGTGTAACCTGTTTCCCTTCTACACTGCTTGTACTGCCCTGTCTACTGCATTACCACTGGTTCACAAAATCCCAGTTTGTTTGTGGAGCATATCACATGTAGACTTTTTTTTCTTCAAAGCCCCAGATGCTGGGATTCATGTGTTGCTTGCAGACACAGACCCTCAATTTCCTAACCAGTTATACTTCTAGTCCATATTTTTCATGGCAAGTTTGAAAACATAAATCCTGAGCCCTGAGTCACCAGCAAGCAAACACAGAAGTTTTTTTCATTTTCCTAAGTTTAAAGCCAGTCATTACAGTGCACAGTTAGGTGCTGAATCTTTGGGACTGCCCATTTAACTCATCCCCCTCAGGCAGGGAGATGTGGGATTTTTATAGTTTATGTGCTAGCACATGTTCTCAGCCTGTGTACTGGGCATGTTTTATTGAGTGCTGGAGGAGCCAGTGTTGAGTGATTAGTTTATCAGACATCATGCAATCCCAGAGCCCTCAGCATCTCAGAGGACCCCACAATACTCTGCACAGGATCCCCCAGACCAAGTCTGCCTTTATTTGTTTTCTGATAAAAGAACATACCCACAGAGAGCCAGGAGCTTGTTGGTTTTTTCTTAGTAACAGCAGCTGATCACCTCAGAATACAGTTTTATGCAAGCCAGAAGTGTCAGGCTACTCACAGACCAACAAGGAGATGATCACATCTTCAGAGGAGCTGTTTTACTCTCCAGTGTTCTGTTTGGCACCAGGCACTTCAGTCATGCCTCCTGACTGAAGATATGTGTGAATTGGCAGAGGGGTCTGTCCTGTGTCAGCTCCTGCTCCCACAGGCTCCCTGCCATGGCATTATTCATTACCAATCCAAAGTTACTGGGCACTGCCATAGCACACTGTCAAACAAGGACTCTTTTCATAGTGGTGAACTGTGATTTTCCAGAGACTTCATTTATACTAAGAGCACTGGTGTCCTCCAAAGCAAAAGGCTCTCCTATGTGCCCTTGCCATTCCATGTGCACAAGAGGGGTATGTATTATAAGCAGATATCCTCTCCTCCATTTGCAAGTGCAGGAGTTATTTGACATGACCTGAAGCAACTGGAGAGAGGAAGCAAGAATTACTGTATCAGTCAAAAATGCTTCCAGCTCTGCTGTGGGGTTCCTGCTCCAAAGAGAACAAAATCCATTTCTCTGGAAGTCAGCTTTTTAGAGCTCTGAAGTGGGTGGCAGGTAAAGCATCACATATTTTTCCCTTGTGTCCAAAAACATTAGGGTCAGTTAAAGGGAAGAGCATCTGCTGAGCGTTCAGATGATGGAGAGATGGAGAGTATGCCTGTCAGCTTATGGATAAAGCAAAGTAGGTGGGAGCTGTGGGCAGGAAAAGGGCAGAATGACAATTCAAAACAATGATGAAAAGATGGGGAAAAGGCCTGGGAAAAGGATGCAGCTCAGTAGAGACGCGTGTGAGGTAGGCAGGAACAATCAGCTGTGCAAACACAGCCTGGGTTCAGCTGCCAAAAAAAGAGATGAGAGGGTGGTTGTGGATTGCAGAGTGAACATGGTTTAACAATTTCATGTTGTTGTGCAGAACATAGATGTCCTAGTGTGGATATATAGGAGAAGAGCCCATACAATGGGAAATCACCCTTCCACACCAGACAGAGTGATGAGCTGTGTCTCATGGAGTGGGGCTTGTAGAGAGCCCAGCTGCCAAGCAGAGGTGGAAAACACCCCAGGAGCAGAGGCTGACTGAATAGGGGTTTAGCCTAAATATGTGAAGCCTGAAGGGAAACATAATCCTCCATCTACGTAAAATATTGTCATAAATGGATGTCTACCATAAGCAGGGGCAATGAGCTTGAATTAAAGCAAGCAAAAATTCAGAGCATGCATGGGGGAAAAAATCCTGCAGGTAAGGAGAGCAGTTAGGGAGATTGAAATTTCCACCATCCTACATACAGGTCAGACAGGGGGTGGTTAGAAATTATAAAGTGGTATAAAATTACAACCTGCCTTGAGGCTGGAGAAAAAAAGAAATGAGCCCTTGTGACTCTTTCTAGCCCTGTTTTGCTGTGATTTATCAGAGGATTCACAGCTGCAGTTTTCCACATTGTCATGGTTTAAAAATGTAGTTCCACTGTCCTACACCACAGTGGAGATGCTGGGAGAAAGTGAAAGCCCTCTTGTCCAAGCCCAGTGACACCTCACAACCTTAGGAGAAAAGCCCCCATGAAGCCACCAGCAGGTTCTGCTCTGGTCTCCTCTGGAGATGAGAAAGTAATGCTCCTAGCTTTTCTCTGTTTTTGTGGAGCTGAAATATAAACACCAAATTACAGATGGGTCAAAATAAGAGCAGTGTTTCTGTTCAGCTTCCACGTTGTTTAACTCTTCTTTCTTTCATCATTCCTGGTCAATCTCTAAGTCTATTCAAAGTCAAGATTAAAGAAAACCCCCTCAAATTCTTCTTCTGGAGGTGCCAATGCCAAGCTGTTCACTTTTGTGAATTTGTTCTGCTTTTGCAGCAGAAATGATTCACAAATTGAGATTCATGTGGCCTTTTAGTCTCCCAGAAGCTATTATGAATATATTGGCTCAGGTCTAATTTCTTCATTTGGTTTTCTGGAGGGAAGCAGCCTCCTGCTGCTTAATAGCATGGTGGGTTACAGGGAAAGACAAAGCATCTCAGAAGGTGCTTCACCTCTTCACAGATACACCTCAAAAGGATAAAGGAGAGTGGTCAGAGATGCAGCAGGGGAATCAAACAAGATATTTTCATCATGAGGGTGAATTGTCCAGCATGGGGCATGTTACCCAGGGAAGAAATGTTTTCTCCACCCTAGAGTTTCAAAATTCAGTGGAATGAGGGTGTGGACAATCTCACCTAACTTTTAAGTTGGCCATGCTGTGATCAGAGGTGGGACAAAGACTGCAGAGGACTGTTCTATGATGCCAACAGAGTTAAACCAGAAAAATCCTAAGTGCCAGCAGAATTTCCCATACTTTTTCATACCTAGAACATACTTTTCCTCTGTATTTACATTGCCAGTGGTTAGGGTGTGTCTCCAGGCTCCCCCAGTCATACCCAGTGCCACAGAGCAGCTGGCCCAGGTTTTGCTGCTGAATCTGTTCCACACCACATCCCACCCCCACCTCTCCTTGGCTCATTTGTCCTGCTGGATTCTGTCTGGAGGCTTGTTAATAAGGACAAACATCTCATTTCCTTACTTTGTTTTGTGATAACAGAATAGATACATATATCAATATGGTCTTTAAAATAAAATTTAAAGAAAATAAAAATGAACACCCTTTTTTTCATTGCTGCACCACAGCAGCATGGGAGAGAACAATTTATGCCAACTCCTCTCACTTTCTTATAGCATTTGCTGGGGTTTTAGGGCCAAATGTCAGCCAGAGAAGACACACCACAGCAGTAATGGCTGTAGTCAGAACAATCTCAAGATGCACTTTGCAAATACTGAAAGCATTCTCTCTATCAGAAAGAATAAAAAAAAAAAAGTGAAAATCACTGGTGTGTTACTCAGATCAAAATGAGCACATATTTTTATATGGCTTGCAACTGCAGCAAACAGCTTTTGCTTTCACTGGATCTGCTGGATGTCTAGCTGTGATTACAGGTCACCAGGAAGGGCAGAAGCCATTTTGACTTTCAGAGCCTGAGTGATTTGGCAGAATAGGGCTATTAGGAGATGACTGCCTTGTAACCAAGCCAATTTTAGTGCAGCTCTGGGAGCTCTACACTGATGCAACCATGACAGTACACGTAAGGAAACCACCCTGTCTTCTTGCAACACTTTTCTGCCTGTTAGCTAGACAATAAATTTTTAGGAGTGTTCTATTTCTTTGCATAGAGGTCAGATATCTAAAGCCAAGATGATGTTTAAAACCAGCACAGAGACTTCCTGGTTAGAGCACAAAAAATGAACATACCTTTACATCCACCATTGTAAAGGAGTATGCAGGGCTGCCAGGGCTTCCATCAGCTCCGTGGTGTGGCTCTCTGAAAGAGGGGTGCTTAGTCAGAGGTGGTTCTAAAGAGCCTTTCAGGGTGCTTGCACAGGCAAAGGATGGACGAGACAATCGATCTGCTTGAATTTAAAAAGACAGATTTATGAAGAATAATTGCCTTCTAACTTGGCAGACAAGTGTACTGCCTTGAAGGGACTCACAGCTGTGTCCTGTTCTCATGGAGTTAACTGAGCTAAGAAAAAAAACATTTGATCTATTCTTCCTGCCTTAACTCAAACATACTGAGAACATCCCAGGATCTTTCTATTTGAATTGCAGCAGGCTTTCCATTTTGATGTGCTGGCAGTGAGTATCTGTCACACTGATAGCATTTTCTACATGGAAGTATCACCAACACTTACAGTAGACAGGAGCACATACATCACCCAAATGGCTGACTGTGTTGTAGGAGAAGCTAGATGGGCTACCTTAGACTATTAATGCAGGTTGCCTTGAGCAACACGAGTTTTACAGCCAGAATCCCAGATTTTGTACCATTTCTGAGCTAGATTGACAGCTCTGGCATTTAGCTTCATTTAAAGCTAAGCCACAAATTAAGTACATAACAAATAGATCAGGCAGCAGCACCACTCATGTTCATAACAACCTTCCAAACTTCATCCATCATTTCCTGCAACTCTGTGCAAAGATATCTGGCTCTCACCCTTTAAAAAGATGGATTTGTCATTTTTAAATTTCATATTTGCTCAGTACTTGAGCATAGCTGGAAAATTCCTGCATAACCTTCTTCCCAGGGAAGGGGAGGAAGCAAAATCCTCTGCAGGAGATCTTGAAAAGTGACCACAGAATTAAATGAGCAATACAAAAACAATGAGCCTTGAAGAAGAAAGAAAAGTAAATTTCATCTCCAAACTGAAGTTCTTTTTCCCCTTCTCTCTTTTTTTTCCTTCCCAATGTTGCTTCATTAGGCCTATGTTGATGATATCAGCACTGAAACCAGCATTTATAGAAATATGATGCAGCCACCAGGAGAACCAGTTTGCAAACCCTCTCAAGTGTTCCCTTTCTGCCCTGGCTCACACTCCAAAGCTCATAATTTATGTTCTTTTACTTACATGAAGAACATGAGTAAAATTTTAGAATCACATTTCCAAAGAAAAGTCTGTCCCATGGAAACTGTTTTCAGGGAAGTGTTACTTAGGGATGAATCCTATTCTCTGGATATGTTAAGCACAATATTTCCACACTGAAAATGTGTCTTGAGGCTGGTTTTTCTAATGCAGACCTTTGCAAGGCAAGAAAATGCCCAGAGTGCTGCACACAGTATCTGTAAGGCTCTGTTGGGTGTGGAGGGACTAAGAGATTGTCCAAGTCCATGCTCTGGTTCATGCCAGCTGCAGGAAGGAAACCCTGAGCTTGCTCCCAGCCTGGGGACTGGGACTGGAGGGGACAGGGCCAAGGAACTGCTCCAGTTAGTCTAAGTGAGGAGAGGCAGCACTCAATATGAAATTTACATTACTAACATTAAATTGTTAAATTACATGTTTCTGCTAAATCCAGTATTTGAGGGTTTTGAAACCTCCCCAGTTTTAAACACACTCCTTTGTATTGATATGGTGATCAAAAAGGGCAGTTTAGGCCATCTCTGCCAGAAAAACATTGCCCTGGGGAAAACTGCTCTTGCTTGAAATATGCCTTTGTTTCCCTGAAAGGCCATCCAAAGGTCTGTTTCATGACCTGCATATTCAATTTCTTCTGCCACTTACAAGACATGCATATGCTAAATGCATGCAGATCTCAGATGAGGCTTCAGGAAAAATTTCCAAATGAGTAAATTCAATTAACTGAGTTGGCTCTTCCAATTTTTTTTTTTTTTTTTTTTTTGACAGTCTACAAACAACCATTCAGTGACCATGGGAGGGTTTGTATTGCATCCCATCAAGGTGGTCAAACTCAGGATGGCAGCACAGGGGAGGTTCCTTCCCTGTACAAATGCCATGACTGCACTCAGGAGAGGTCTGAGAGACAGCATCCCCCCAGCTGCTGCTCTGGGGCCTGCTGACACTGCTCAGTGGTCCCTGGCCCTCATTCCCCAGCAAGGATGCACCTGAACTCCCTGCAAGGAGAATCATCTTCCACAAAAGCCTCTACAGCTGGATTTGAGAGCACTGAGCTCATATTGGAAATGTATGGCTCTTGCAAATGTTACCTCAAAAAAATACTTTGCAGAGATTCAAGGCTACTTCTTCAAACCAAACCTGCATCAGTCATCCACAGCTGAAATGCTGCTGCTCACATCTCCCTGGCACTGAGTGGAAGCACAAAGCACCCCAACACCCCTCCATCCTCCTTCCTTCATGACTCAGCTGCATCCCTCACCTCTGCCAGCTTTCCACTTCTTCTCCCAGCCAAGATATCACACTCAGTCTGTGCTCCAGCTGCAGGACTGTCACTTTCCTGTGATCAGTGCCCTGTAGCTACACACTAATTTTAATACCTGCCTTGTGCTTGTCTCTGCATCAACCCTGCTCAAATGCTGACAACCCTTCTCAGTCCTTTCCTCGAGGAGAAAACAGACCCTTAGCCCAGATGGTAATAAATGCTAGGGTTCATTATACATGGTGAATGGATCACTTCAGGTTTAGCATAGACACACACAGAACTCTGTTTTCTGCTGTCAGGGTTAAGACAAAAGGTGTTAAGTTCAGTATATCCTGTCTCCTGTACTGCTCTCCTTCAAAGTGTCACAGATCCTGCAGTATGATGTGCTCTGCCAATCTGTCCCAGCTCTCTTGATGAAGCTTGGAAAAGCAATTCATTCCTTAGCTGACATTATACAAGATATTAGATTGTTCTGAAACATGTCTGCCAGCATTTTGATGGTATTGTTCAAAAGCTATCACTAGAGACTAGTCTGCTTAATGTGGCAGCAGTGCTCCTCTGTGGTGGCTTGTCCTACTCAGTGGGTAGGAGACCTTGTACTGAAATGTCTCAGTGCTTTTCTGCTTCCCTCTGATGCACTAGCCCATCATCTCTTGTGTGTGTGAGGCACCCCAATCCCCTCTGTGCTCCACCCCAAAGCAGTCCTTACCCCACTGGGCTGATTTGTGAATCCCTTCAAACTCAGCTCATGGAGCTGACAGCAAACCCTCGCCTTCTGTGTAGGAAGACATTCACATTTTACTTGATGTTATTTCTAGTCCTTTTGTTGGGGAAGATGCTGAAAAACTCACCTATGCTGAATTTGATCCTAGAAGGTCATATGTTCCATTGATTACAAACCCACCTCCTCCACCACCTTCTCTTGTTTCACAACCCAGCTCCTTACTGTGCTTTTTTGCCCTGCTCCTATTCCTACCATCCAGATTACCCTGTCTGTCTCTACATCTGTTCTCCCCTCCCTAGTCTGTCTCCACCTGATTTTCTCAGCTTAGCCTTATGCATCCATATGCTTGAACTGCAAGTGTGGCATTCCTTCATCCTTGGCTCCAATGCCCAGTTACAGAGGAAGATTCCTGAGACTGTGTTGGGCTGGAGCCTTAAGTCTGGAGATGAAATCATCTGAGAACTTATCTGCAGCACCATATATCTAAAGTGTAAGTGAAATAGTGATTTATTTTTTTTTTTTTTCAGAGGTTTATGTCTTGGCCAGATTTGAGGAGAGGGAAAAATGAAAACTGATCCAGTTGCAAATCAAACCCTCCTACTGAGCTTCATTTCCTGCTCCAAAATGAGGCACTGCAGTTCAGGCTAAAGAGGTCCAAGAATTCTGACTTAAGGAAATTAAACGGGTTTGTGTCAGACTTTTTCCAAATTTGATGGATCAAATTTGCTGAAGCTTGCAAAGCCACCAACCTCTGGGAAAGGTAGTATAATTTGTAATTAATTTGGATTCAATCTTATTTGACAAGGCAGAATCAACTGAAAACAGGAGTTGAGAATGGAAATTGTTCAGTAATTCTAAATTCACACAGCTGTGAAAATGAAAATGTTCTTTTCTTCCAAGAGTCCGGAAGCACAGAGAAAAGGTAATGAAATAAAAGTTACTAAGTAATAATCTTCATATTTAGTAAAATAAAAGATTAGACACTAAACAAGGTTTATCCCAAGTGTCATTAAAAAAAGTCAGATTTTGGTCAGCAGTTATCTTTAGCCCCTCCTAAATTCCCAGTTACAGTTTCTGAAAGAAAAAAGTTTAAGATTGATTTAGAAGCCAATGGAAGACCTGCCATGGTCATGTGTTACAGCTCCAGGATCCCATGCCCAGTTACTCACAAAACATGTTTCTCTGTATTACCCTGCACCATACTGCAGAACACCACATTTTCAAGTAATGTGGCCCTTTCATGTCTTTAGTTTACCCTCAGTTAGGAAGGGATTTTCTCCTCAAATAAGCTGACATTTACTCTCATTTGGTGATGGCAATTACATGTTTATCCAGCCTCCAACAGAGAAACGCCCAAAAGTTGCTCTCTGGATGTTACAACAATATGAATCAACAATATCTCTGTTTTATCAGCAGCACAGCTTTTCCCCAGCTCACTCTTTCCATCTCCATGGTTCATACAAAGCAGGTGCCATTAGTCTCTCACAACAGCAGCAATGCTGCACTCTCTGGCTCCATGTCCACCCCAATCCCAATGCCACAGGATGCTTTTCCCAACCCACATGTGCAGACAGAGACAAAAGTCTCTGAACAAGAGTGGGAGCTCTGTCTCCCACTTAGTGAGAACCTGCAGCTCCTTTCCAGGGGAGGCTGGGGCACTGGCTTTTCTGGATTTGGGGATCTACTCTACCCATCCTGCTATGGTAAATGAAAAACCCAGTACCTCTGGCCTAGGGATCTGCTGGACCTTGTTTCAGCTGTCTATGCAAACCTCTCTCCTTGCAGATCACAGGTTGCTGGACCATCCCCAAATGCATGTGCCTGAGTTTGCTCTTTACACAGCACAGCCCCTGGGCAGGCAGTTTCATCCCACCACACTCATCCTCAGCCACACACACTTTCTCCAGCTGCTGCCACAGCCCTGGAGAGGACTGCAGCACTGCAGGGACCCCTTTGCCACTCCACCTCCATGATTTCATCCTTGCTGACATCTCTGTGGTGAGTAGGTGTTGGTGTCTCTGACAGTAAAGCCCTGAGAACCCTCCCCTTCACACAGCTGCAGATGGGCTCTTGCAGACCCCACAGAGCTGTGAAACTCACACAGTGTGACTGCAGCACAGCCACATCTTCCACTGCACAGAATATTAGCACAGAGAGCCTGACAGCATCTTCAGTCATTTACCACAAAGAATGACAGAAACTTCAAAGAGGAAATACAGCTGCAAGTTTCAGTAACTCAGAAGGAAATATGCCCGTTCAAGACTCCATACATATATCTTCTCACATTATGTAAAATTAATTTCCGTATCAGACAAAGCCAAAGAATTATTAGGATGAAAGGTCACTTAAAATGATCTGTGTTACTGATTTTATCAGCCACTACTTACAGCTTTACAAAAGTCAATGCCATCTAATAGGGTCTATATTTCATCTGTTGAGAAATCTAATACTCTCAGAAAGGAAGCAATATCAAACTGCACGGTCAGTCTTATGTGGAAGAGAAATACAATTCCAAGAAACAATAAGAGAAAGAAAATCATGGAACCAAGCTAATATGCTGCATTTATACACAGAAAGAGAGAAGGAACAAAATTATAGTGATGAATAGTGAGAACATCTTACAAATAATGCAGATGCTGACATGAGATAGCCTTTCTTTCTGGAGTTGGTAATGAAAGAGATGAAAATGACTGCAATGTCACTCCAATACTCTGAGAGCACTGTCAGTGCTGTCAATAATCCCAGTTACAGAATGGTGTGCATATGCAGATGGTATCAGCTTCTGAAATTCACGAGTGCAACGGTGGATGTCCCATATTAACATCTCTTTTCCCCAAATCTTACGTTGTGCACCTCCACCCATATGCTGCTGTTGACCCTGTGGCAGCACGCAGATGCCCTGACTTGGGGCTCTGTGGTGTGAGAAGCTGCAGTTTCAGCTGGCAAAGGCTGTGGCTGCTCCCAGCAGGTACCAACACGTGGGTGAAGGACAGGCAGACACACACAGAGCCAAGCAGCAAGAGAATCCTGAAAAAGGAGCATGTCTTTTCTCCATCCAAACACACTCATATAGGCAAGCACAAGGAAACCTAGCTAGATTTATCTAACAGCAATGAAAATCTCTCTCATGGCATAATCTTAGCTCTCAATTGGCAGCATTTGTGGCAGAGCTTGCTTACTCACCTAGTTCAAGGCAAGATCCTGCTCACTTCTATAAGCTGTATCAATAAAAGAAAAGTAAAGGAGGTGCTTCTGCCTCCTGCCAAAAGGAATGCAGCTGTGGCACATCAGGGCATCACAGAGCACATTTCTGCACTAAGACAGGTGGGCTCAGTGCTGGGCACCAAGCTGGCTCAGTTACTGGCTCCCAGCTGCTGTGGCAGATTGTGTCTTTGGTGTGGACACAGACACCTGGCTTTTATCCACCCTTGCAAAGCACCTTCACCTGATCCTCAAGGGCCAAGCCATGTGTGGCCAGGCTGGTCCCTTTGCTAGCAGCTGTCCCCTCCCTGGCACAGCTGGGAGAGCTGGACATGGGGAGTTTCCAGCAGTGCTCCCACCACAGCTGTGATTCCACCTGTCCCCACATCCATTTACACATCCTCATGCACTTGGACCTATCCCTTGCTGCTGCCTGGTGGGGGCTGCCCCCAGGGAAGGGCATGGTCCTTTCTGAATGGCAGAACCTGTGCAGAACTCTAGTCCTTACCTCTCATTTTATCCCACGCCATTACTTGTTCCTGTTTTGCATTAAGGGAGATTTTTTTTCTCCTCCTCATTTCATATTTTTAAACATCAGCCTTGTCAGTGTTCTGCTGCCTGAGCTGTTGCAGGAGCACTGCATTAACTCAGGAGGCAACACTGCCAGCACAAGGCTTGTTTTGAAGCTGGTAACACCATTACAGGTATTTTTGCTTTTGCAAGTTTAGTGCATGAAATTTCAGCATTTAGCACCCTTCCTTCACATTGATTCTAGTCATATTTTCTTTGATTAAAAGGTGGGGTGTTTTTTTAATTTTTGTTTTGTTTTTTGTTTTTACATGTTTAATCTGCTTTTTAAGAGAAGCTCCATCTCCTTGATCTGGTCCATCCACAAAAACACCACAGTCAAAAGAAATCTGCCTGACTGTACTACATCACTGATTTGGGGTGAGAACATCTGCTCCCAAGTTCTGCCTCAAATCAGCAGCTGAGATACTATCTCCCTAATCAGGCAGTCTCTTATATGTTGCTTTAAAAAGCCATATGTGACAAAAACAAGTCAGCTGACTCACTGAGACTTTTAAATTCCTATCTACATATGAATCTCATGATCAAATGTAACATGTCTTATCTGGATGCTTACCACAGTGCCTTGTTATCCCAACTGAAATCTAGTTAGGAATGTTATTCACAATTGTTATTTTAATAGGAACCCACTCCTAGAATTACCTGTCTGATCAGGACTTCTGTTCAGTGGATAAATTCAATGGTCTTGCAGAATTAGGCCTTACATTATCACAATTATGTGCAGAAATTACATGACCTTGTTTTGTATTTCCCTGACATGAAATTTTGTGTTCCCTATTAGTTCCAGATTTTTATCTGATAGCACAGTGATAATTTCTTCCTGAACACCAAATATAGTGTACTTGGCAATTACAGACTCAGAAAAGAAGCAATTATTTTGCTTACAATGCTTTATGAATTAAGTTCACAAAGGTTGAGACAGAGGTGTCATCTATTCTCCATGCAATCTGATATTTGCATGTTAATTGAATCCTCCTCCAGGAAGGCCACCCTGTTAAGCTCATCAGAGAAGAAGCAAGAAAGCCAATTCATACCTCACAGGGGGTAGGTGAAAAAGGGCAGCCATTACCAAAAGGAGCAATTACCAAAATGAACAATTATCATGTTTCTTTCATGTTAGAGGTAAAACACACATGTGCACAAACAAGGCTCAGTCCATGCTGCTGTCAATGAGCCTCCTTGCCATCAGTGGGGTTCTGGATTTGTTCTGGAATTGTTCTGACTGAGAGTCAGATCAGTGCTGAAGGAGCCCAGGAGCAGCCCATGGAAATTCCCTGGAAGTTAAGGGAGCTCTTAGTGCCAGAGCTCACCCAGCAGAAGCTGCAGCACTTGATGGCCATTTGCATGTCACTGCCAAGGTCCCTAGAAATCAAACCTTGCCCAAGTTCAGAGTGTCAGAGGCATTACCAAGAAGGGAAACCTGGTTTGTTCCAAACCAGGAGACCTCTGTTATGAATTACAAAGTTTAGCTGGAATAGCTGCTAAATTGCATCAAGATTTAGCCAGAATACACTCGAGTACCCAGCCACTTGCCTTTATTTAACCTATTGCCATAAACCAATATTGTGTGTGACTCTGGCTCTAGTGATACCATGCTCAAGGACTTGGAAGCAAGATTATGAGATTAGGATACCACAGTGACAGCTCTTTCCTAAAGGGTGGGCTCTGACCATTTGCAATTTTCATCAGTTTCAATAGGTTCTGTCAACTGCAGATTGAAACAATTTTATTCATATCTTGCATAAGTTACTTAAACTTAAAAAAAATGTTATTTTTTAGCATTCATCAGGATATAACATTTTAAAACTTAACAAAAGATTGAGATACATGAGGTACTATCTGAGGACTAGTAGATAAATTTTACCTGTACATCTGGCTTGTAAATTTTTATTGTAGCTCATAATGTCCTATTTTAAAATATGAGTTGAAGATTTGTTCTTTGCATGCGACTTTTTTTTCCTAGATAATTTGGATCAAGTTTATTTGTCTACATAGCACAATAGCAACTTAAAAATAAAAACCAAACAAATTATTTAGGTTGTATAGTCCTTAAATCCTTAATGAAACATGATTTCTATTGAAAACATTTCTTATTTATAAACATAGGCATTTTCTATGGTAAATTAATTGAACAGGCCATCAGTAATCACAGGGTCTGTCAAGACACTGAAACCATTAAAACTGCTCTCCTCACATCCCACTTCTATGAGAATACAGAAAAATCACACTTGTTTTTTCCTATTTTGAAACAGTTTTTCAGCTTTCAATTAATTTGTCTTTGAGCTCAACTAGATGAACATGCTGAAAAAACCTACTGAATTCCTGCTGAGATGGAATAATTGTTAAAACTGTCTTTTTTTTTGACAAAAACCCCCCTTGTTTTAGATGCTTATGTGGTGATTTTTATGAGCTGTATGATCTTTCTTCTTCTAGCTTTGAAAATAAGCAATGGCCTTCTTAAATAGTCTATTTAATTTATATCAACTTAAATTCTCAGCTATTATAGCAAGTTCTGCCCTAATACACTTGTCAATTCTATATCTCAAAACAGATCTTCTACTTCATTATTTGCTTCTTCAAACAATCTGGTTTAAATACATAT
Organism: Oenanthe melanoleuca; assembly: GCF_029582105.1. Classification (NCBI taxonomy): domain Eukaryota; kingdom Metazoa; phylum Chordata; class Aves; order Passeriformes; family Muscicapidae; genus Oenanthe; species Oenanthe melanoleuca. The sequence goes on from NC_079336.1 coordinate 13,866,260, forward strand.
CTTCTGTTTTTTAACGCAACATAATTTTCTGTAATGACAAATTAAATTCAATGTGGATAAACAGACAAGAGAAGAACAGCTCTTGCTTTACTTCCATGATAGTGGTTTCTGAACAATCCATTACTGCTCAGGAAAAGGATGCTGAAGTTATAATAGATGTAATGAGCTGTAAAGAGCTTGAATAAAGATATTAAAAAATGTTGCTGCTGACACAGAGTTATTTAGAACAAGAAAAAATTGAAGCATTTCAGAAGGATCTCACTGAGCAGTACTTGGGCAGTAAGCTGGTAGGTGATTAATGGAAAAATACATTGTGGCACACATGGAAAAAATTCTAATCCTGCGAAAGATGAATTTTAAATTATTTTTTCCCTATGGTTAATAGATGGGATAGTTTTTGGACAATTCAGCACAGTCACAGTTAGAATTAGTGATCATAAAAATAAGGAGAGAAGCAAAGAACAGTAAATAAATTGTCCTGGTGGGGCTGGGGCAGTGCAGAAAGCAGCTCCAGGTGATGGTGTGTGGGTCAGGGGCACTGGTGAGCTGGGAGGGACACAGGCAGGGCCAGGGAGGCTGGAGACACTGGTTGTGTTCAGGTCAGTGAGACAACAGAGCAGAGGCACACAGAGAGCTCCAAAGCTCAGGTGGGACAGAGAAGACAAGAAGGGTGATAATTTCTCCTCTCAGTTTTATTTAATGCTCTTCAGCTGGACAAAATTTTGAAAGAGCAGAAAATACCTGATTATGCAACATGTCTAGAGCTCCTTGCCACAGGTTATGAAAAGCTTGTGGGTGCAAAAAAAAGAATGGGGTTACACAAATCTGGAGGAGGACAAGAGCCCACTGAAGAGTATCAACCTGGAGAAATACCACCTGTGCCTCTAACAGATGGGAGGTGCAGATGGAGAGAAGGTGTCAGCATGTTACCACATGCTCACTCTGTTGCTTCACTCTTCTATAACTTTGAAAATAACCAGTTTCTGGGAAGGGCTGGATCATCAGCTAGGCTGGTTTATGGACTTGAGCAATTCCTTGTGCCTGAAACTGTAACCTGTATTGTGCTATTATTTGTTTTACCAGGAAAATCCATTCTCTAAGTATGATACCAGCATCATGCAGATACTGGTGGCATCTCAGAAATTAAATAGAGAATACTTCTAATGGAGAAGAGCACAATGTTTACTTTTCTATTTAATACATTTAATTCTGGTATTGCAGATAACAAAATCTGTGAAGGTGCTTAAGCATTTGCAATTGCTGAATGGTTTCAGAAAGTAATCAGAAAACTGAATATATTAGTCTGATTGCTGCTATAGGAAGAAAAGATTCAGTTATCAAATAAGTCATAAAATATTCAAGTATTCTTGACCACTGCCTGCCTCCCTCACACAAAGCACATTTTAGTATCTGCATAGATCAGAAAATAACCCTGATACTCAGCATCCAAAATGGGACTTCTACAGCTTGACTGGAATTCTACCCACATATGGTATTTAAATTTCCAAACTGACAGCAATTTAGAAGGAACTTAGAAAAACAGAAACTCAACACTGCCTTTCACCTACCCAGGCATTAATATTAACCAAATGGACAACAGTACATAAAAACAGCTTTTAGCCATAAGAAACACAACCTAGCAATATTGCAATGGGTTTGCATCTTTAAATTAGTGAGCTATTTCTACACCTTACCACAGCAAGCACTGGGACACGTTGCTGCTTAAGGATTTGTAGAGCTGCAAGTGCAGCTGGAGACACAAGAAGATCTTTCATATCTAAGTCTCATTATTTTTAAAGAATGTTATAACCTAGTCTTGATTGACTGCAGTGTATTTATCCAGGCAGTGTGGCCAGCAGCAGCCTTGCTGCAGTCCAGCTGCAGTGGCAGGACTGGGGAGGAGGGCTGGGAAGGCTGCCAGAGCCTGCAGCTGTTTGCTGGGTGTGACAGGAGGGCATGATGAGCAGAGGGCAGCCAAAGATGGCAAAGAGAGAGGGTAAGGGACAGAAAGGAGTGCCTCACTCTCTCAATTTTTTCTGGTTCTGTGTCATTCACAACATGAACAATATCACCAGGCTCATATTTAGCTCTTTCTTTCATCAATTCTCAAGCACTTTTTGCAGAGAGGCAGAGCCACCTCTCCTCCAGCCCAATTTCTGCCAGGGCACTGCAGCACCCTGCACCACCCAGGCATTGGTGACAGCCCAACTTCACATCTTAAAGACTTGTGCTAAGAACATCTGCCAGGAACAAAACACTGTTTATGCAGCAAGTTTAATAGCCAAAAGGTTCCCAATCTAAATCTTCTCAAGTGTTTCCCTGCTCACAAAATTAGTGTTTTGCTGTCAGGGAAACAGACAACTGAACAGTGATCTCTGCATTTAGGTCTGAAAAACAAGAAGCACTTGCCTGAAACCAATTCAGATGAGCTAGACTGTCCACCACTGGACACAGTTCAGAGGTTAATAATGTGGAGATTGACAGATAGGAAGAAAAACATTTCCTCCCCCTTCCTTGCCATGACCTTGCTTTCCTGGCAGTTTGGGAAAGGGGGCTCTGGGACAGGGGGGATGTGAGTGAGCTGGTGGATGTGGCCCCCCAAGGAGAGCAGGAAAGAGATGCTCATGGCATACCCAGCCCCAGAAGTTAAACAGCTGAATGAAAGCTGCAGAGCAGCCAGATTGAGGAGAGATTTCCCAGGTAGCCCAGTAAAGGGTCATTCAGAGAAGCCTTTGCATGAAACCAGAGGCCCTAAAGAGTCCCTGTCTGTGGGACCCAAACATGCAGAAAACCCCAGCCCAGGGAAACTGCTTCCTGGCTCCAGACCAAGACAATGCACCCTATAAATTCTTATTTAAATGTAGATAAAACCAAACCCTTAACCATACAAAGGCCACTTATCTCCCAAGTGTACTGTGCACATAGTATAGTGAAAAGAGATGCTATTTACATTATTATTAAAAACCTGATCATTACCAACAAACCTGATGAGCAAAAAAGACCCCAAGCAACTAAAATATTACAGGTAGAGAAAATGCTTTTCTGGGGATGTTTCTGAAAATGCTGTAGCAACAAGACCCTTGTCCAGGAGCCTTCAGCATCTTTCCTGTTGCCAGTGAAACATTCCCACCTTTGAAAGAATTTCAAGCAGCCACGATCAACCCCACCACCAGCCGTGACTGAGAATGGATGTTTGGGAACCCATCCTCAAACCTGGATGAAAACCAGTGTGGGGTGCAGTGGATTTGTCTGTTCTTCATCTCACAGAATTGGACTCCCACTGACAGCAGATTTGATAGATTGCCAACAAAAGTGGAGCCCTCCCAGTGAATGATGCTCTCTGTATATCATCTGAATTCCAAAAGGCCTGCTTCTTCCCAGTAATGACAGTCAGCAATAGCAGGGTAGCTCTGAAATATTGAATGATTACATATAATATTTTGATTCACAAAATATATTTCATCCAAAAGGGCCATTATAATTAAAATTATCATGAAATGACAGTCAAGCATCAAATTGAGCATCTTAGTCTTGGTTTGCTCCCCACTTTAAAGCCCCAGTGAAGTTCTTGAAGGAAATAGGGATTCAAAATCCTCATTTACTATTCTGTGCCAGAGTTTCACTAAAATTTAACAGCATTACTGTAGCAGTGTCCTAATATACAAATTATTTCATGTGCACAGAAGAACACACTTGCCAACTTTGGCAAATAGAAAGCTAAGGATCCACATCTCATAAATATAGAAAATTTAGATCCAAATGCTTAAGTCACACTGAAGTTAACCAGAAATTATCATTGCAAGTGGAATCAGGCTTATAAAGTTATCCTTAGTGACATAGACCTACCTGACTTAGAAAAAAGTCTGTGTCAAAGATGGGAATTGATGTCTGTGATTTAAGTCCAAGGTTTAAAAGACTTGGCAGCACCAGTCCAGAGCACAAGAGGCTCTTGGTGCTTATTTGATCAGAAAAGTTCACCCTTTCCTTCCTGGGGTAGAAGCTCCAGTGTTGGTCCCTGATGTTCCCATCTGCTGCTAGAGCACCCAAGGCCAGGGGCTTCAACAATGTCACAGAAGGAGAAGGGACACCCAAGAGTTGGCCCAGATTGATCATTCATGCCAAGGGCAGTCCTAGGGATCAAACCAACACAGCCTGGCTTTCTAAATAACACAAGGAATCTGTTTCTTATGTGGAGAATAAGAATTTGGAAAAAAATTCATTTGCTTCCACTGAGATTATTTTTGTATTCCAAGTTCCAAAGAGAAGCCCTGTTACTTTGTAAAGATGGAGAATAAATAAAAACTGAGAGACAGATGAAAGAATTCAACATGTACAAGCTGGGGTAGGGTGTGAAGATACCTCCAGAGAGGCACAAGAGCTGGAGAACTTTGGGAAGGTCAGTGAGATTTTTAGTGTGGAACATCACAGGACCACCACTGAAGGATTCACACTGGACATGGGAAAAGCCACTGAAGTTGCTACTATGACTGGCAGTGCTTTAGTGGGAGTAGTCTGCATATAAATAGCACTGTATAAATGAATAAAAAGATATGGCCAGGATTGAGCTCTGTTAGGAAAAAGTGAGGTAGAACCTGTATAATTTTCATTAATTCAGGGATCTTTTATCTCTCATTATACCAATGCATGTACTAGTACACAATTCACAGTGAATAAAACTTTCTTAATCCAAATTAAAATTAAAAAATGAATCCTGTAAACGTTCCATAGTTTGCTATATAAGAACCTGCCTATTTTATGATCCTACTTATTTTGGCAAGTGCTGAATTCAAAAGTTATGTTGATGTAGAAACCTTAACCAGTTTAATCTTGTGAATCAGAGGATTTTTGATACAGCATGTCTACATTAAGAAGACTGTTATTATATTTTGCCTCTCAACTTAATTAAAGTCTTTTATGAAATGCTGTATTTCTAACTACTTTCCCCTTCCTGAAATGAGCCATCTTGTCTGGTACAGTAATTACAACAACATCACGGAATCTGTATTCATAGGCTATTTTTAAAATAGCTCCCATTTCTGAGTGCAGACTAAAGATGTTGGTGGGTAGAAATGCTGATGAGATGGGTCTGTGGCTACATTCAGCCATGGATCACACAGCACACCCCTTAACAGGAAAACAATTAAAACACCAAAAGATGACACCCCCAAAATTTGCATTAGAACAACACTGCCCTCAGCCCTGCCAAGCTGCTACCACCTCCAGAAGCACAACAGGATACAGCCATCCACTTTTTTCCAGCTGGAAGTTATAGTTAAAATCCATCAATTCAAGCTGGGAACTGAAGGAGCTGCATTGGTGAGACCCTCCAGAGCTAAGCATCCAGGCCAATGGCACAACACAAGTGACTCACTTCATCTCCTTCTGCAAGACTTTTCTCTCCAGTATTTGCTTCACATTTCATTACATGAGGAAACTGTAGACATTCTCTTGTGGAAGAAAGTGAACTAATTTTCCAAAACATGCAAGTTGCACCCAAAAACAACTGTTGATATTAAGAAAGCATTGTGCCTTTGAAATGCCATTCTGGAAGTCTTAAAATTTCCATTTCAATGTTTTAGAGAATTTAATAAAGGAAAAATTACTTTTAAAAGGAGCAGCACATTTTAGGTGAAAACTTTTGACCCAGATTTTCTCTAAGCAAATTTAAATTGGTTGTCTTCTTCAGTTTCTCAAGTTTAGGCAGGTTACAAAAAACCTCAGGGTTCAAAGAGACCAACAGAACACATTACAAGAACTTTAATGTAAAGCAGCAAGAATTTGTCTGACATAAATCTGCAGCTATCAGATTCAACTGACATGGATGGAAAAAATGATCAATGCTTAAAGAAATTGTTTCAAAAATAATTTCAAATTTCCCAACAACTTCAAATAGTTGAGGAAGAAAATTTATTCCTTTACTGCAGAAACTGTTGGCATCCTGCAGTAGCTGAATCAAAACCTAGACATTCTGAATTATCTTTAATTGGCCCAGCATTATCAGGCCTTTAGCAGAGTGCAAACTGCTCACCTGTCAGCCACAGCTACATATACATACGTGGAAGGCTTTATCTTTGATGCAGTACTGCAAGTAAGGAGAATAGAAATGTCCAGCATTTCAATCCTGCCAGCTTGGATCAGCACCAGACTGTAACATCATTCCAGTGAGGAAAGAGAAAGGAACATTTGTAAGAGAATCACACTGTCAAAATTGAAACAGGAGTCACCTCAAACCATGAACTGGGCTTGTTATGATTTTAAATTATCATTTTAATTATTCTTCCACATCTCTTTCTCATATTTCCAAGACTGCAGCTGCTCTGTTCTTTAAGAACAATGTTTTCAAAAGGAGCCCAGATGACCACAGTAACCACTCGTGTACAGGAATGTCAGCTCAGATTTGTACAAGAATGCCAACTTATATTAAGTGCAGTACATTTAAGAGCTGAAATCCTGCTGTAGATGGCAAAATGAGGAGCTTACTGAGCAGGATGTGGCCCCAGAAGGTTTTAGTAATACATGGAAATAGATATTCAGCAAAGCAATGGAGGAAACACAAAATGTGGTGCTCCTCTCGGAGATTTCGTCTGGGCTTTGTTTCCCTTTCTTTCCTCATTATTAAAGGGTTCAGGGAAGACCCTACACAGGTTTTTCAGAAAATACCCTTCATGCAGACCCAAGTAGAATCTTTTCAACTGAGCTGACAACCTGCATCTTCAATAGATAATCTTTTTGCTCTGCTCAGTGACCCAGCACATGAGGTGGCCAGCAGTGCAAAGGAGACCCTCAGTGTGCAGAACAAGATGAGACACTTTAGGGCATATTGTGCTTGGCAAGGAGAAATAATGTGGAAGGACTTAGAGGGAAATAATGTGGAAGGACCTAGAGGAAAGAAGTTTCTCCATAATGCCACTGTATGCTGCCTGGTACAACGTGAAGACTTGGACATTGGATTATAATTTTCTAAAAGACCAAATGATGAAATATGTGACTTTGGCCCAAATTTTTAGAGACTCTGTTCATTCTGGCCAACTTCCACTTGGTGTACCTCAACAAACAGTGAGAAAAGTCCCCAGATTCCCAGTGACAGAGCATAATGACCACAGGGCACCCATGCAGAATGTGTTCACTAGGAACAGAGTCCTCCACACAAGGCACAGTGAAACCATTCCCTCTGCCAGCTCAAAGCAGCCATGCTCTGCTGCTGTGCCTCTTTATGCTAAAGCTAAGTGACAAGTGGAATGAAACCCTGCAGTGGCAAAGCACTGGCTCACCACAAAACAGTACAAACTAAAAGGTGGATCTCAAAACCAACAAGAGAGTGTCAACTCTGAGACTTTGTTTCATGTGCAAAATAAGATTGTATGTAGCAAAAATCAACTTTCAGGTAAGATGTCAGCCAGTATTTTCCGTGCCATCCATGACCTTGCAGGTCAGATGATTAGGGGAATGGAACACCTCTCCTATAAAGAAAGGCTGAAAGAATTGTGATTGTTCAGCCTGAAGAGAAGGTTCTGGTGTAAGATTATTGCAGCCCTCCAGAACCCAAAGGGCTCCTACAAGAGAATAGGAGGAGAGCTTTACAAGGGCATGAAGTGATAGGACAAGAGGGAATGGCTTCAGACTGAAAGAGAGTAGGTGTAGGTTGGATGTTGGGAAGAAATTCTTTACTGTGAGGGTGATGAGGCACTTGTACAGGTTGCCCAAAAAAGTTGTGGATGCTCCATTCCTGGATGAGTTCAAGACCAGATTGGATGGGGCTTTGAGCCATCTGGTCTAGTGAAGGTGTCCTTTCACTTGTGGGAGGGTTGCAAGTGGGTGATCTTCCAATCCAGGCCATTCTGTGGTTCTATCCCAGCCTCTGGGCTAGCTTTGGTCTCCTCAGCAAGGCTCTTAGTTTGCAGTTCTGTGCAGTCCCTCTGAGCCCTAAGGAGAAGTCTGTCTCTCTTCTCTGAATCCAGTTGGAAACATGCTTATCTCAGTAGTTGCCTGGTCTCTTTGGCCACTCCTGGCTCTCTGTGAGGCTGTGCTGAAAACACACCTTCCTTACCTGAGTGCAGGCATGCAGTCCTTTTCCAAAACATGGTCCCCACCTCACCCAGGACCAGCAGCCAGAAGAAGGCAAGGAGAGGAAGTATCCTGGTGCTAGTTTTGCCCTGCTGACAGCACATGGAATTGAGCAGATGAAGATGTGAGGTTACAACCTCCAGTGCTCTAGGACCAACTTCATTGGGTTATCTTCTAAAATAAGCAAAGTAGCTAATAGTTGCTAGAAGTTATTTATTGCAGAAGCACATCAGTCTCATACGGCACAGTCACAGACATCAAAGTCCATGCTAAGTTTTGGTATAATATCCCAAATAGAAGCAGAAGCTGCCCTTGTCAGGGTACCAGGAAGCTGATGTTGCTGCAGCAGCTCCTCTCTTTTCCTTGGGTGTTGACTCATGATGGTGAGCAAAAGCAAAAAAAAGCAATGGCAGGAAAAGCAGAAAAGCACTAACTCTCTCCAATACCAACTCTTACATAGAATCTTCCCAACAAGCTAAGACAAAAACACAGACCACCACTCCTTAACCTATTGGAATTCTAGTTTCTTAACATGCCAGGTTACGTATAGACTACACACACAATCTATCTTTTTCTATCCAAAAAATGTAAGCAATATTCTTACTATAGCTCTATTATGTCTAAGCACTGTCTAAAACTACAGTCCTGGAGCCTCCACTGAAAACACCAGCATGTTTTTCAGCCTTCACTAGAACTCACACTTCTGCTTTGGTATCTAAACCTTTTACTTATTAAAAGCATTAGAGCTCATACTAAAACTTACTGACTCACTTATCCTAAAACTTCAACTTACACCTCTACCTTATGTGTGAGTGGCTTAATATACTGCAATCCATCCAAAAGCTTTAATTCAATCCCTGCACTCTGATTTCTCTCTTAAGAATTCAGAGACCCCCAACTCACTGACACGAACTGAAGACACAAATCTGAGAGCACCTGCATATCCCCTGCCTGTGGCTGGGCTCTCAGGAGCAGCGAGCCAGCTCTCCCTGCCTGCCATCTGACAACAAAAATGCTTTTTAGACAGGTTTCTATGGGAACAAGGCTTAATGCTTCCACACTTTCTTCTTGTCTCCTTCTAATAACTTCGGAACCCTTTGGCTCATCCCAGTCGGAAGTTGACAGAAGAGAAAAAGTGCAGAGAGATTCCAGTTCCTGGGGTATCATAAGTACAAGGGCTGAGCAATTAGTGAAGAAAGAAAACATGCTGTAAGTGCCTTGACAAATGGAAAAGCTGTTGTCCACACCCACAACTCAATGCCAGCTGCATGAGCCTTTCTATGAGGTCCCTCTGTTCCCTAAGGATAAGGCATCCACTGGGCCAGCAGGCAACCAGCAGACAAGTACACTGAAAACCAGGTTTCCACAAAATTGCTTGCTCCTTCTTATCATCCAGTAGGTAGAAATATAAATAGTACTTGATTCTGGAAATCCTGAAGAAAATCAGTCTGATTGTCACTGCTGGACAGAGTTCTTCCTCTGGTTTTAACCTCTGCTTTCCCTCAAGATTTTTATTCAAATTTTTGAATTCTGTTTTTTACATCAGTATCAACATTTGCAAGCAAACTTGCATACACACACCCTTTCTTTCGCTATAGTTACACGACCAAATGGTTAAAACTGGTGACATCTGGATAAAAATCTGTATGTTGTTCCTGTTCCTATATTGTAAATCTAGCCCCAGCTGATTTGGGAATTTTATCATAGCCTGTGTGGGCTTAGAATTGTAGTTCTGATATATAAGGTTCAGCAGTATTCACAGTTACTGCTTTGGAAATTGCAGAATTTAATCCCAAATGAAATAAATGTCATTACAAAATGCTGTAGAAATAAATTTGACTTCACACAAATGTTTTTAATTTTACCAACAGATAAAATCTTATTTTCAGGTGAGTGAGCCATGTCATAAAGAAGATAGAAGGTCATACTGAGGGCTTTTTTAAACTGTGTTGTTCACCTGGGGACGCTACAAAGGAATAAGGACAGGGCATAAGTGGTGTTTTCCCCTATGGCAGGTTCTCAGCTGATGGAACAATTAGAGCGTAACTGAACAGAGGCATAAAAGCTGCTCTAGGACCACTGGATATTCTGCCTGTATTCTGTCAGCAATTTATTGTGTCTGAAATGAAGGATCCTTTCTGCATTAAGAGAAAAGATTACCATCTTGCTGACCTAAAAGATTTGAGTCTTGACTGTGCTGTGAACTCCTCCTGTTCTGCTGAATGAGAGCATCCAGAGCACCAGACCCCCAGAAACTGCAGCAGGGACTGCCTAAATCCCCCTCCATCAGCAGCCTCAGGCAGAGACTTGCCTTTGGCTTGCAAGAGCCTAAACTGATGGCTTGCATTTTGCAGTGCTTCACTTTTTGTCTGCTACTCACACAGCGTGAGTTTCTGTACAGGACACTGCTCAGAGCAGCCCTAGCCAGAGCTTTTGCCAGCCCACATGCCCAAATCATGTTCCTCATCTCACTTGTGCCATGATTCTCTCCTTCTCCTGCACCCTCCCAATAAATTGTGTTCTTGCTAAACTGTGACATCACAGTCAGGGCAGGCTTTTATTCTTCCACCTTAATAGCAACAATAACAGTTTAGCAGGGATGCAGACTGGGCACAGCAAAAACAAAGACCCCCAAAAGGTTCTCCTACATTCAATCATAAGAAACAAAACCCAGTCTTTCCTTGTAAATTGTGCTATAGTATGGGTCACAGATGTTAGTCTCCTCCTGGCATCCTCTCTTCCCACAGTTCACATAAAAGCATTTCACTGAGGTCTTGAGAAATCAGCACAACAGAATAAAATGAAACAGTATATATGAAATGTGTTGGGTTTTTCCCTTAGATTTACTCATTTCTACAATATTATCGGAGGAATATCTCAAAATAGTCCCAGATCTGTTTTTTCTTACTAGCTCATTTAAATTGTCTCTGGGGTACCCTAACCTACTTTCTGAGACTATAGAACTGCCTTTCCTTGTAGCACGCTTGCTTTGCAAGCTTTCCCTTTAAAATAAGGTTGAGTATTTTACACTCAACTACTTTGGCTTTTGTTATCTCCTTAAATAGTACTACAGTCATTGAAATACACAATCTGTATCCTGCCTTATGTCATAGCCTAAATAAAAAAAAACAGTAGGCTGGTATAAAACCATAGATGTACTATAAAACTGTCATTAGAGGGAGAGGAACTCAATTCTCCTGCAGTAACATGGCAATGTTTTCTACTTCATAACTTTCCATAATGTCTCCACTGAAGGAAAAATAAGGCAGTACATTTTGACCTGAGAGCATGAAAGAGGTTTACATTATCCCTACTTTGAAGATGGATGAAAGTGCCTAAACAGCTGTAATTCAGAAACAACCACCTTGCAGCAGTGTTTTGCTGGGCTGATCATCTTCCCCAGGCTTTCATAACCTACTGCACAAGTATTTGTTCTGTCTACTCTCTAAGGATACCTTTTCATTAGGCTTCAGTTTATTACACTCTTGTCTTTCCCCTCAACTGTATTTTGTCCAGATCTTTTCATCCTTTGCAACTTCCTACTTAGTTTCCTCTAGAAAACAAAATCATCTGTTAGGTAGCTATGAACAAAGATCAGGTATAAAAAATTTCCCTCCTGCAAGTCTAATATGAGCCAGATAATCATCACATTTTTAATTCTGTGGCATATGAAGTAACTAGAAGAATCTTTAGTTGAAGTTTAGTTGTTAGTTGCTTTACTCAACCAAACTGCCCCTCTACAGAAATGAGATTTTAGTGTTAAGTAGCCAACATCATGCAAAACAACACAGCCTTTTTGGACACCATACTATGGTAACTTGTGCATTAAGGATACAACAACCAGTAGAGTTTGTAGAGGTTTTCCCACTCTGCACACACAACAAGCATTCCTTAACAGTGAACAAATCAAGGCCAAGATTTGCCTTGTCCAAATTAAACTACATAACCAAAACAAGGTTATTGACAGGTAGGATCCACGCATTGTTAGAAAGGTTTTGCTAATACTAGGAAAGCAAACTCATCATCTCAGTGAGATGGCAAAAATGTGAGGCCTAGTCACTCCTGCAACTTCATAAGATAAAAATGTAATACCTGGGGTGAGGATCAAGCAGACAAGGGCAAGGAGGAGACAAGGGATATCTCACCCAGGGCCTGTTGAGAGGTGAGCAGTGTGATGGGCTGCAAGGCAATCACCATTCAGACAGTGGGAATGAGCCCTCCTATGTCACGGGGGCACACATGTATTTGGATCCTGTGAGGCAGCAGGAATGTTAAGCATTTAGGAACTGTAGAGTACCTCCTATTTTCCAAATTCAGCTAGCTGGTCATAATGGTATACACCTAGTTTTGTGGAGTCGTCTTCTACAATCAGGGCTCACTGGCACAAAATAAATATTACCACTTTGGAAATGTAATAATGCTAACTCAGGAAGGATTTCAGGATTTACAAAGCAAAAAATGTCAGTTAACTCAGAAGATTTTCTTGTCAGAATTTAGTGGAAGTGAACTGGGGACCCCAGGACTTGGAACTGAGGTTATTAAGTAAACATGGATGCAGAAGTCCATAGACATACCTCTCACTGCAGAGAGGTGCTGAGAACAGGGCTGTAGTGGGGAAAACTTCATTTTTAAACTCTGCTAACCCTTTCAGACCTTGCTTGAAGCCATTCCCTGGCTCAAGGACCATATATGGTTCTCACTGCCTGTTGTACAGTGAAGCTGTGTATTTTGGCACAAATATGCCATATCTGCACTTGCTGACAATTCCCTACTGCACTGTATGCCCGCAGAGCTCTTCCAAGGCCATGCCTGAGAAAGCTTCAGTATCAGGACTGGTGTAATGTCCAACCTCTGTTTCTGTGGATGCATGATCCAAACCCACAGGACCTACTCTGAGGAGCTGGCAATTAACTTACCTCAGCTGGATGGCTAGAATTAGACCTTCTGCGAGAAAGAACACCTTCCCATCACTATTTTATCTCCAGGTAAATGACAATATGATTTCTTTGCTCAGGAACTGGGCCAGCTTGTGTTTTTCAGCACCTGTGTGGAGACCATTCTCACTCTGTAGTCTCCCAAATCCCTTTAGATATTATCTGACCTTTTCATTTAGCAGCTTCCTAAGCAACAGGCTTATTTTCCCTTTACTATCATCTATAAGGAGATCTGACTTCAAATCTGCCAGGCAGGGGATCCAGCAAGCAGGACATAGAAACAAGCACCAAGGGAAGGGAAGGCAGTACCATTGAGAGCAGTTTAAAAAGATGGACAATTGTGTGTGCACTTATAATGGTTTTGAAAGCAAAAGTGAGAGACTCCAAGGCAGAAATACAATTTAATAGGAAAAAAGAGAAAAATAAAATCCATGCGATAATACAAAAGAAAAACCACAGAGTCTGAATACAACCTGACACCCTGCTAGTTAGGGTGGTGGTAGCAGTCCAGATGAAGTGGTCTTCTTGACACAGTGATCCTGTAGAAAGGTCTGGTAGCTCTTGTCCTCTGGAAACCATTGGATAAGGGCTGCTTTGGTGTTCCAAATCTCAGTTTTTTATCTAGGTAGGAAGTGCTTGGCTCCTTCCCCTGGGTGGAGCATCTCACAATGGGATGATGTAATTTTATCAGTCATGCAGTGGGACTCAATGGCCCATTAACAGAAGATATCTTCCTGGAGGGAGGATGTGTTATGGGAAAGATAAAGAACATTGCCCCACCTGGTTTTAAAGATGACCCATTAGCAGAAGATATCTCCCACAGAGATGAAAATCACTGCCCCACCTGGTTTCAGCAGATGGTGGTAGAATATGTACTTTTGGGCACACCTTTACATTGTAACCTAGGACAGCATTAAAGGAAAGGCAGCCCAAGGAGGAGACATCAGGATCCTGAAATCTCCAGAGGCTGTCAAGAAAGAGGTTTGACTGGCCACCAGGGTAATGAAATGGTTTGATAGAACATGTGGGTAGTCTGGTCCTGGGGAAAGTCTGCTGAGCCATGGGTCATTCTCTAGACTCATGACAGACACAGACATGAGTGAGGACTGAGCTAACAGGTGGATTTGATACAGTGGATGCCCCACCCCTGGAAGTGCTCAAGGCCAGGTTGGATGGGCATCTGAACCACCTGGTCTAGTGGAATGTGTCCCTGCCCATGGCAGGGGGGTCAGGACTGGGTGATCTTTAAGGTCCCTCTCAACCCAAACCATTCTATGTTTCTATGATATTGTCTACCCCCAAGGTTTGCAGCCCCAGTCTCTGGTCTGTCTCTATCTGTAACTTGTACATTGCTTTGGGCTTTTTTTGCAAGCTGCCTCAGCCAGCAGGCAGAGCTGGATAGCCCATCTCTCATTGGCAGAAGGGTCTCTCCTTGTTGGTGGCTAACTAAATTCTTTCCCTCCAACTTCGAGTAAAGTACCAGTTTAATCTCAAACACTGACTAAAACCCTACTTTGATACTTAAATTTAAAAATCACATCAAGCTCTTTGAAAAAACCCCAGGCCTTCATTATCATGAAGTGGGGAGTTAATCAAAGGATGCTTTACATTTTCCAGGAAACGAACCTCTGAAGCATTTCCACTTAACTTGCTGGAATTTAAGGAGCCAGCTAATTAATTTGTGGCTTGTGGAAGAACTCAAGGGCTTACTGTAAATTCTTAAAGACCTTTTAAAGTGATTTAAATAAATGTTACAAAAAATACTGAGATGCCACCCTTGGAGACTGAAAATACTTTCTTTTCTGCAGAGGGGCTTGAGCTGCCCTCTCAAGCCCCAGTAAAGCAGCATGATTTGGACCAGCTAACCTGGGATTGGAAGGCAGATGTTCACCCTACACTGTTCATGGTTGATAAGACATTTAAATGGACCCTTTCTCACATACACACACACACACACACACACATTTGTCTTGAAGCTCATCAAACTTCATTGGAAGACAAACTTCACACTAAACTGCTATTCTCAATTAGCTCCTTGTATGTGGCTTCTCTGCAGAGTAAATGTCAACTGTGATTCTCTGCCACATAAGTTGGAATAATACCAGAATTAAGCCAGAATGCCATCTGCAAAAGATGATAGAAAAGAAATAAAACTTTGACCTTCATCTTCAGAAGAGATGTAACTACTCAATATTTTGAGGAGCAGCTGAGGTCGCTTGGTCTGTTCAGCCTGGAGGAGACTGAGGGGAGACCTCACTGCAGTTACAGCTCCATTGGGAGGGGAAGAGGAGGGGCAGGCACTGATCTCTGCTCTGGGGTGACAGGGACAGAACCCAGGGGAATGGCCTGAAGCTGTGTCAGGGCAGGTTTAGGTTTGATAGTCAGAAAAAGGTTCTTCATCCAGAGGGTTAGGAACTGGAACAGGCTCCCCAGGGAAGTGATCACAGCACCAAGCCTGAGGGAATTCAACAAGCTCTTGCACAATACTCTCAGGCAGTGATGTGGTTTTCTGGACTGTCCTGTTTTTGGTGTGTTTTTTGGCTGTGCAGGCCTTGGACCTGGACTTGATAATACTTGTGTGACCCTTCCAACTCAGTATATTCTCAGTTCTGTGATTCCCAGAAGTACCATTGAGCAGTAGTTAAAGCCACCATGAAGGTTTGAGAGTAGGGAGCTGTCGTCTCCCTACCCAGTCTTTGAGCTCCAGATATTCTGGCCCATGATTTTGGAGGGATCCATCACAGTAGATGGATCTGAAAATGGCTGGCTCCTCTGACTGAGTTGCTCTTTAGCAAGAGTAAGCAAAGGCATAGCACTTCCTACTGTGTCCATGCTTTAACTTTGAAATACTGCTTCATCCCTCACATCCTGCAGAATTTCTAAACCAGTTTCCTTGGAATCCATATGGGAGAACCCTAGTCTTTTCCCTAGTACAAGCTCTAGTTAGGGACTGTTGAATGGTTCATTCCTTGTCAGCCCCTTCCACACCATTCCTGACATTTTTTCTCCTGGCCATACTACAGGAAACCTATTTCCCTCCCTTCAATTTCCTTCAAACCTGGACTCCAGGGTGGTGGTGTCTACTCACCACAGGTGTCCCCATCTATAGTGAGAGCAGACCTAATTTCACCTACTTCCAAAGCAAAGTCACTGCTCCCAAAATTTGGAAAAGGAAGGAAAGCAGCTTTAGCCTATCTCTTTAAGGGTCCTTCCCTCTCTCTGGAATGGGCATATGGGAATCCAACACTCAGTTCCCACAGATCACCTGCAAGAGTCAAGAACTCAAATACTCCTAAAAGTGCTCAGTAAGCACTTTAGTGCACACAATGCTCTGCTTTCAGCCTTGCAGGCAGTGTTTTCTTGCCAATCTGTGCACATTATATGCAACATTGAATACAGGGAGGAAAAACCAGATGATTTTAAGAGAGGAAGGCTGGCAGCAGGACTTCTGACTGCTACTACACTTCAGAGCTCTGAGCTTATTCGCTTGCATGAGCAAATCTGAACCACACTGAATAATTTATTTTTTCCTCTTTACTTCATTCCTTTATTGACTCAAAGGGACATCTCACACGCCACAAACTTGGTATTGTTACAACTCAATCACATGTGAAGGAGTCAGAAGAATATTATTTGGCCTAATTATATTCTTTCCATAAGAAAATTACAGTGGGGCATCAAAGGGAAAGGGATTACTCTGAATAGCACTTCATTAAATCTTTTTATTTACTTAAGGAACAATGTCATATTGGATAGATAGAAAAATAGGCACTAGGTGGAGGAGAGGGCTAGAAATTGGAGAATATATTTTAATTACAAAGAAGTGAAAGCTAGAAAATATTTATCACAAAAAGGAGGTATATTTTTGCGAGGCTTTCTGTATAATCTAAACCTATTTCCTCTGCTTCACGGTGACATGACATTCTATGCCAGCACTTTGGTTCAAACCAGAACATCACAGCCAGACCAGTTTGCCAGACCAGCCAGTGGGCTGATATCCCAGCAGCTCTGCACTAATCTGGAAAGCCAGTGGCTAAACTCCACTGGCAGAAACATTTTGCAGCCCTTCTTCTCCTGACTCATTAAGATGCTGACAAGCCAAGTCAGGGGAGTATTTAACATTAGTTTCCACTTGTAAAAGACACACTCAAGAACTTTAGAGAGCACAAAGTCCTCAGTATCAAAGAGGAGCCATAGTACAAATGCACATCAGAGAGATAATGACAGTAAGAGGACAAAGCTCCACCAGCCTGAATAAATGTCCTACACAGAGCATTCATGCTTATGCCTTGCCCTGTGCTTTATTGCAGAGCTACCAAGAAGACAATTCAGACTCCTCCTGCCCTTGACTATGGCTATGTTTTTGTCCTGCAGCATCATCCAGTGAGAAGCATCAGTTCTCTTGCACAGAGCACAAGAGAATCATTGGGATCTGTCGTGCCTGGGTGGGACACCCAGAGCCAGCTGATGCAGTCCCCATCCCATTAGTGCTGCCCTGTCTGTGCCAACAGGGGGATGTGCATCCCTGGGCAGCTCCAGCCATCTGCTGATGCAGACAAGTGCCAGCAGTGTTCTTTCAGGTGTGGCACACACAGCCACACCGGAGAGCCAAGCATGACCTCACCCTAAGGGTGCCAGCTGTGCTCTCCAGCTCAGCTCTGCACCCCAGGTGCACCCCAGAGAGTCTGCAGTGCTGGAACAGCAAGGTCCAGTGGTCACATCCAGGGGGACTGGGTTTACACCAGCTCAGCTACTCAAGGTGTTTTTATGCAGCTATTCATCAAAGTGCAGGTTTTTGCATCAAAAATTGAAATTGTGGCAGATATGGGACTGCTCCTTATTGTTTTATAGGAAGGGCCCTGTCTTGCAAAGCAGTCCAGCTGGGCAAGCCTCTGCAGCAGTGGGGACCTTCATGAGCAGGGGCCAGGGCAGAGGAAGGGAGAGCTACACCCCTGCTGCTGAGAGCTGAGTGTGGACTTGGGCTTTGTAACCCTCTCCAGTCCAAAATAATGCATGATCACTCATCTGTATCATCTTCAAATCTCTGGGGTGTGGATGAGGAACACCTCTTAAAACCAAAGCTGAACCACTCCTCTTAAGTGAGGGTGCATTTCTATGGCTGTGCATGCCTTTCTACCACCATAAAATATGCAGCTATATTAATATATGCAATTGTAAAAAGCTGCAATATATTATTTTAAATGTCACTTAGTATATTTAATCAGTGTCTAAGCTCTTCAAAGGGATAATTCAAATTAATTTGACACCCTCCATTTGCAAAATCAATATTTTGCAGGTTTGTAAGATCTGTCGAACTCGGTTAACACACAAGCAAAAAGGTCTCTCCATTGTCAAATTTCAAGAAGAAATGAGGAGCAACTTCCATTAGTTCTGAGAAGTGGAGACAGCCAGGAGCTGAAGATAAAAATACCAAATCACTTCTAACCCAAAGATTCCTGAAACGTATGAACACTGTTGAAAAGAAAATGTGAAGTCAGAATTGGAGAGCTAATATATGCCTCATTAAATGGGTATTTTTCTAACATTTCTTTACTCAACTTAATTTTCATGTCAAATTTTAGCACATACATTCAGGTTTTTTTCTAAATTGAACATGATAACAGGAAAGTACTCAGGTTATTGTGAAAAAGCTAACAGTACTCAGGAATGAAGTATCTGTCCATCATCCCTATTGTTTTGCATGCTCTTAGAGAAGGAAAAAAATCTTCAACGAACTAATATTGTGGTGAATAAGTTCACCTAAAAGCCTGTCTGATAAAAGACATTTAACAACCTTTTGCCTGGACATGCCTCAACATTTTCACAAGTTCAAGAGCTGAAAATATCAATTCCCTTGTAATTTTGAGGGGATTGCCCTGCCAAGATGTTTGACTCATGCTGTTGTGTATATAGGAAGATCAATTTTAAATTTACTGCCACAATCCAGTGATATATATATTAAAAAGGGGAAATATCTGAGGCAGCCTTCCACTGTTTCTGCAACTCATTATTTTTTGTACATTCACATTGCTCAACAAAAAGATGCAAGAGTTTATGTCTTATATTACAATAGAATTATCATCTGTCCTTTTGGGATATTCTTACACTTGGAAGTCTACAATGAGCAAATTAGTGGGTAAAATTTGCATAAATTAAATTATTCCTTTTTTTACAGGTCTGTATGAGATTTCTCAACTCACAGAAAAGTGTAAGTCTCCTCTCCTTTCAGGAGGTGTATCTTCAGATGCTGCTACAACTACCAGTGTCATGGTCATCATTTAGGTGGGGCTGTAATTTCAATGACTAAGAATATAACTCAAACCTAGATTGTGACTGTTCTCTCAGTTCAGCACCTTCATCATTCCAGGCCAGGAGATCCTGGAGATGGTCCCTTGTACAGCCAACATCCAGGATGTGGTACAGGGGTTTGAATCAATAATACCTTCAGCTACCAAATGGTCATATTATATTGGTCATCCTTACAGGCAGATGACTCACCCTGTAAAAATATTTTAGGTGTACCTGTTTGCCTTTTGATGGCTGTTAAAATAATTTCTACATAAAGCTGATTTTAAATGTATTGCATAAATTCAAACAGTTGTTTAAGGAAACAAAACAGCCATTGGCAATACTATTACAGACTGAGTCATTCAAAAATTAGTATTTCCTCTCCCAGGGGTATGTCAGTCATCTCAGATCTTTACTTCAATCTGATCACAGTCCTCATCCTTCTAACAGCAGCCTTGGTGGACATTTGCCAGAACCTCTTTCCTAGTATGTCTTGGTTTCCCAGAGACTTTTACCTGCCTTTCTCCTCCAGCCCTCATCCCAGATTCATGGAAGCTCCATCTGAAGGCTGTGCCACCATCCTGCTCCAATGCCCTTGGCTGTGGTGGAGGCACCAGCAGCTCAACTATCTCCATGTTCATAGGCTGCTCTGGGAGCAAAAATCTGGGAGGAAAATTTATTGCAGCTCCATTAGTACCCTCCCCAGAGGAAGAGATTGCCTGCCATTACTCAAGGACCTGTCCAATACAGAACCACTAAAACTTTGCAATGGAAACACAAGCATCTACTGATGTCTGCACAGCCACAAATTGATCTCTTTAGGCATGTCCTTCCTCTGGATGCAGGTAAACAAACCACATGCACATGCCAGAAAACATTTACCCCTGGTCACATCTCCCATCTAAAACTACACCCTGAATTTTTTGTGGATGTGTAGTGCAGGAGAATCTGAAATGGGAATGTGGTTTTGGGTTTTTTTCAAGCTCTGCTCTCCTTTATTAAAAGTTTGTTCAGGATGACACTAGAGTGGGAATCAAATTGCATCACATTGCATAGTGTAGTCATACTTTGCAGAAGGTATTTTGGTTGATCCTGCACTCCTGAGAATGACTTAAAATATGGCCAGGTGCCACCTTACTGGGAAATATTAACAAGAAAGAATACCCTCCCAAAAAGAAACAATTATTTTAAAATAATTGGAAATATTGGAAAAGTGAATTTCTAGAACTGGAGACCTAAGTTATGCATTTGTGAAAGCAGTGCTGAAGTGCACCAAAGGGCAAGCCTGGCAAGAGCATTGCTTTACATCCTGGAGTCTTCCATCTCCTTCAGGATAAGCAGCTGCTTCCTGGCTGCTGGAGGTACCATGCAGCCACTTGCTGGTGATATCAGATGTCTTGGTTCAGGCCAGGGGCTCCATGTAGAAGTGGGATTTCCTGTCTGCTCAGAGCCCCACAGGAGCCCAGCCAGACACAGATCACATGGCAAGGACAACATTCCTTTTCCTCACAGAAAAATAATGGGAATATGGAAGAACTATTGTACAACATACTGGGCAGCACACACAACTTGGCAGATGCCACTGAGTCTGTCTGAGACTCCTCTTTAAAGTCTCCAATTACCTTAAATTCTCAGTTTGTGGAGTTAGACACCCTGCCCCCAATAGCTCTACGCTCTGCTATTTTCCATTATTATTTCCATAGTCCATACATCAGGTTCACAACCTTTGGTTTGTGAACTAGAAAATGAACTTTAATCTGCACCTTTGTTTTGCCCACTGCACACAGAAGAGAAGGGCTAAAACCAAGGTAGTTTTAAAGGGAGGTTAACTGGTATGAGCAGGAGATTACAATTTGTCATGAAGAGTGAAAAAGGATGGTTTGTTTTGCTCACCCTGGACTGAGAAGAAATATGATTGCCCTTTCTAAATAAATACATCACAGGACAAGTCATAAAGAGAAGGAAAGTATTTTATAGTGTAAAAGTAAGTGATTACCAGTCCTGGAGACAGGGTAGCCAAGCTAAGGAACACCCATCTCCATATAAAGCAATCAGTGTATTTAATAATGAGACACTATTGTCTGCTATAGGAAGAAACCCAACTAAGTGCTACTGAAGCTGGAAACAAGCTTTCAGAAAGTGTAATTCCAAGCTTCTAAAATGGGAGCTTGCCCACCTCCCAAGGAGCATTCTGACTACCCATCTCTGAACCCGCCATTGGAGCCTGGACCCTGGGGAGTGAGGAAAGAGCAGCACTAAATTCTGCATCCAGTGCTGCCCACCCAGCTTTGCTGTAAGCACCAGGAGCCCTGGTGTAAAGCAAGTTCAGCCCCCCAAGCAGTGCAATGTGTACACACACAGAGGAATCATCCTATTCCTACACAGGAATCATCCTATTCCTGGGCTGTCCAGCTCCCTCCATTCAGTCCCCTTGGCTGTCCTTCCTAAAGCTATCTCCTCTCTTCCCTCCCTCTGCCCATTTCCCTCTTTTCTTCTTTCCATGGCTTCTGCAGTATACCTCTGTCTACACCCTGTGATGTGCTGATCTGGGGGACAGGGCACCCCCTCTCCCCTGCCCCTTGCCAGGCTCCTGCTCCCTCACTACCCTGTGCCTTCTTGCAGATCCAGCCTAGCAGCAAAAGCTGAGAGGTTCCCCTGCCAAGGGAGCCTCTGCTGCAAATAAATCCTGCCAGAGCAGAGAGTGAGGCTGCATCAGCTCGCTGTAAAAGCCTGCTCTGCAGTTATGTGCCTGGGAAAGTCATTCAGACATCACAAACAAAGAGACTGCCTGGATACTGTGCCATTTTTGTAGTCACCTTTGAGTCCAGCCACACACTGAGCCCATTATTCCTTGTTCTGTTCACTCATTAATGGTGATACTCCATCCCTGACCTCTTCACTGTTTCCTGTTGTGTACCTGTAGCCATCACATTTCCTCTCAGACCATCTTATTTAAGCTCAGGGTGTTGTGATCAATCCTGGATTTCTCGGCTTTTCCACTCAGGCTTAATTTTCAGACAATTTTGTGGGCTTGCTGTGCACTGAATTCCCTCCAACTTTGTCTACTGGAGACAACAGAATTGTTTATCAAGGTGGAAGGGGTATTGTGCTTTCACACATGCTAAATCCCAACCCCTCCTTAAAACAAACAATTTGGCAGCATGGGTGGCATCTGTTTGCTTTGGATCCATCTTTCACTCCCAGCCTCTCAATCTGATGCCTCCTTCCCCATCTCTGTCTCAATTTCTCCTAATTAGTAGTCCTTGTGCATAAGATATTCTCAAAATAATTATTTGCAGAAGCTGACAAGTTGTCTGATGATGTCATTTGAAGGCTTGTTTTGATGGCCTGTCAGATGTATCAGGTGCATCAAGATGACCTCAAATGGGGGCAGCATGTGTGAAAATGCAGAAATTGCCATTACAATGGGGTGTGAGGATAAATGCTCCCACACCTCAGCCAATAAATTCTGACAGCCAAGCCCCACCAAAGACATGAATCTCTCCTTGCACTGCACTCCAGGGAGGAATACTTCCCCTGGCAAAGCAAATGCAACAGACACAATTGATTACCTGGGACAAAGAAAGATGGGAAGTAAAACTAAAGAAGGCAGAGCTTCCTAAACATTTCCAAATCATCCCCCACATCACTGTCCCCACATAGGTCTGTTTTCCACACCCCTCCAACCCTGGTGTTGTACAGGCAGCATCTGGGCTGGGAACAGTCTGGTGAGGCTGCTGGACACAGCAGTGCCCCAGACCAGGGCAGCAGGCATGAACCCACCAAGGAAGCACCAGTAAGTGCTGTTTCTCTAGCTTTCATTTTTCTTCCAGACTCAATAAACTTTATTTTATCCCATCATCTGTAAAACCACAATAAAACCTGTAACAAAAGTATAGGAAGGGCTCTTCAAAACAAAAAGTATCCACATACATACATCAACCTACCTTCCTTAAAAGACAGAAAAATCACCAAAAGAGCATTTAAATGAGCTGAGATCTCTTTTTTTTTTTTTTTTTTTTTTTTTTTTGCATTTGTACTACATCTCAGCAGTTGGATCACAAAGAATATTCAGAAGAATGTAATCCTGATGTTATAAATTAGATGTCTCTGCAAACCTAAAGGTATCCAGCTGTCACACAAGGGATATCAATCCATAACTCTAATATAACCTCTGCAGCTTCTCTCAACAGCTTTAGTCTTCACAGATGAAGGGGTTGACCTGGTAATTCCTAACAGGGAGAGGCTTCCCTCTGCTTTCATTGATCACTGCAGGAGATGATAACTCACAATAAAGCTTTCAGCCCAGCAAGATTTCCCTCTTCCCTCCCTGCTTTTATATTTGTACATTCAGACATGAGCTCTGCAAGTGTTCAGTCTGTGTGCTGTGTATTCCAAAGGAAACAGGTTTCCACACACCTGTGAAAGGAGACTCACTGACAGATTTCTCTTAAGGGATGCTGAATTCCACTTTCCCTTTCAATGTGTTAAGGTATCTGCAAGACACATGCAGCTCCTGGAGTGGGAAATTCCAGACTCACAAAATGGATGAGGCTGGAATTGTCCTCAGCCCCTTGTACCTGGAATCCTCCTCATCCAACCTCACCTTTTCAGAGCAGGATGCTCAGGACTATATGCAGTCAGGTTTTGAGTGTCTCCACCAACACAGTATCTCCACAGCCTCTCTGGGCAACCTGTGCCAGAGTTTGACCACCCAGTGCCTCCTGCACTATCAGCATCTGGCTTTCTCTTCCTTACTCCCCTCTGTCTTCCTTCCCAGCAGGTGTTTATAACATGAAAACCCAAAAGAACCACCAGCAACTTTACTCCCCAAATTCAGCAGCAGGCTCTGTTTTCTCCTCTGAGAGTGCTTTAGGGCCTGAAAGGCTCACAGGGGATTTCACAGTGAGTGATAGTGTCACGAATCCTTTGGGCTGGAAGCCTGGAGAAGATTTGCTTCTGAGTTTTTGAAGGCATATAACTTGGAGAAGTGGTGGTGCATAATATCAGTTTCAAACATTTCTTTGGGAACACCTGAAAAGGACATATCTGAAAATGAATTTAACTCTGGCTTCTAACCTGTGCTTATTTTTAGCAAAGTGTAGGTGTGACAATAATAAAGATAGCGATGTCTTAAAAGAAATTACGAAGCATGACATTTATTTTCACCCTTCTTCAAAATCCTTTTTTATTGATCTGACTTGCACAATTTATAACCATGGCTGTATAAAGATAAGAAAAGGGACTGGGTATGCCTAGAAGTGAACTGTGAAAATCCTTTAAATGCTGCAGAACTGAAAGGTAGCTTTAACCACTGAAGTGATCTAAGATGATGATATATTATCTGCTGAACAATTTCCAACTAATCCCATAGTAATAATATATGTTGATAACCTGTGAGCCAGAGATAGTGTTCAGGACAGAAGTCTTCAGGAAAGAAAATTAGAAATTTCTATATGATGTAATTCAGTGTTGTAGCTTCACAGCTAGTAATACAGACAAAATCAATATAATAAATACAAGTGCTTTACTGAGGTCAAATATGGGATAAATAGTTTAAATAATTGGCCAAAGGAAAAACATTATCTCTTCAGGTTAGGAGAGGGAGTAGCTTCTAAGAAATACAGATGATGTTTCCAATTTGATGTTTACCTTATTTTACATTTGTTTTGTCTGATGGACTTTGTGTCTGCATAGAAAGGAAGCACAAATTCCACAGCTGGGAATCAACTCTAAATTTGCAATGTTCAACAAAGCTTCAGTGGAAAGAAATGCCTGTACCTAGAGCAGTTATAGTTCTAGCATGGACCCATATTATGTCCACACTTGGTGCCAAGCCAAAGGACTTGTTACCATCTACAGAACTTTCCTTCTCTATCCAAGAAAAATTCAGATTAGACTAGGTTTGCTCTAACTATACTACTAATATCTTGCTTTCTCTTCCCAGCACAGTGCTCCAGAATATTTTCAGTTTGTGCAAGGCAAGTTCTCCATAAACACCTTTCCTTGTGTATTTTCATGAAAATGTTGTCAATTTATTCATGACACCATCATCCCAGACATTCCATGGTGTAACAGTTTATACTGGTATATGTAACAGCACAGGAAAGCTGCAAGATCATAAAGAGTTGAGACAACCCAAATAAAGAGGAATGATGCTGAAGGATCACAACAAATCTCTGTTGATGCTCAGTACCTCAGTAGACAAACTGGATAGGTTTATTCAGCTGGTTTATAATAGTCAGGCTAATTTCAACAATGCCTACAGCACAGCTCGTTTTTGTTGTAGGCACAACTGAGACTATTCCATTCTGCAATATTCACTGGATGGAAAACAAACCAAACCAACCAACCAAACAAGCAAAACACAATAACTTCCCCACACCAAACCCTAATCACTCATGCTGCAGGTGCTTCAGGGCATCTGAGCAACCTCCTGTAGGGCTCTGGGCTGCAGACCTCTATTCACCTTCTTCCTCCAACCCAGAGAACCTCCAGCCAGGGCATCTTCACTGGTGACAGCCTCCTCTGTTGAAGAAAGGGAAATTTCTGGGGCTAGTTCAGGACAAAATGAAGCCTTTATCAAACCACCAACTCCACAGGCTGCACTGCCTGTGAAATGCTTTGCAACAGCCTCATGCTCTGTATGCAGCACAATATGCAAAACTCCTACTCTCTAAGTGTCTTGCCTTAGAAAAGAACAGAAGAAGTAGTGAAGTGTGATTCGTATAAGTCACATCATGTAACAGAATCCCAAGTAGCACATGGTTATTATAAGAAGCTGCAGCAAATGAAAGTGTCTAGAGCAGAATGAGAATATGTGCTATGGATAGTAATATATGCAGCATCAATGTTTTTAGAAAGAACCATCTGGGTGGTGTGTTACCACATTGGCACTACCACCACTCTTCCTTTTGAAAATTTGGGGGTCTTGATAGCATTTGAGGGGGAAAAACACAAACCAGAAGATTTCCTGTTTTTTCAGCACCCACCTATTTTACAGGTCAGATCAACAGAATTTTCAGAAAACTAAATTTTAATAGAAACAGTTTTCATGCAATGTGTTGCTACATTTTTCAGTGAATTCACTCTTACTATGACTGCTCTCAGTATAGAAAAGACAAACCAAATCAAAACAAAACCAGCTTGCTTCTCCCTACCTTTAGCCATTTACAGCCAAACTTTCACAAGCATGGCAACCTCTGACCCCATGCTTACACCTTTTAAGACATTCCATTTTTCTAGTGTCTTCATCAAATTCCTTTAATGTTTTCTTCTATTTTTCCCCTTCTCCATATGCATTGATTAGGTCATGTTTAATTAAAAAAGTTTTTTTTTCCTCTTTCAAATTTTCTGGAAAGAAGATAAAGAAGTTTTAACATTTCACAAGAAAGATTTTTAGAAAAGTTTTTTTGAGGGGGAACTTCCTAATTTCTGACATCCCCCAGACTACTCAATTTTCAGCTTTTCCATCCTGTGCCACATGAACAGAGTTCATGGTCCTTACCTATTGATTTTTCAGATTTCTGAGAACATAACAAACAAATTTGTAGTTAATGAGGTCATGCTAACAATAGTGTCTTAAACAAACAGCATGGTTGGTTATGTTTGAACAGCAATCAAGTTTAATGAAGCAAAAATATTTCTTTACTTATGCTTTCCAACTTGTTGCAACCAGTGAAATGCAAGAGGCATTGAGGAGTGCAGCAATCTGTGGTGCAAAGAGGATGAAAAATTCTAGCCAATATGTGAAGCAGGACTGAGTTGACAAGAATCTAGATGAAATTTGGATAATAACTCTGGGGGGGAAAAAAAAGAGAAAAATACCCACTGCCTTTCAATCTAATTAATGTGAAGAGAAATCAATAATCCTACATTTTAAATAAACTTCACAAAAAAAAAAAAAAATAAAAAAAAAAAAAAGCAGCAGGAGAGGCTTTATTTAGATATGTATCTTTTGTCTGCTTAGGCACAGAGTTTTGTTTGGAGAGCTCTTCATCAAGTGCCAGTGCACCAAGGCTGCTGCTTTTTGAGCCATAGGTCAAAGGTAGGTAGGGCAATTGGGCAATTTTTCAACATGAAGGAAATATTGGCCCAAAATTAAGCCACAATGAGTTACAGCTGGTGGGAGGGATTTGGAGACATGCCAAAGTGACTTTTGTCACTCTTGGTTAATTTGCTGTTGGCTTTAGTGCTTGGGAGACAGGAAGAATGGTGACAGGAACAAACAAGGTGCAGTGGTGGCACCCAGCCCCAGCGCTGCCCCGTGGTGCTCACCCACCTGGGGGCTGCACAGGCACTCACAGTGTGTCAGAACAAACTTTATTGCTTAATACAGCTTGATCTCCCAGTGCAAACTTCAATTTCACCTCTGTTTACTTGGAAGCTGCTAGGGAATTATCCCTCTCAGTATCTGTCAGGCAAAGAGCATATCCCACCTCTGTGCTGAGAGCATGAAACTCCCCTTTGATTGAAACATCTACACCCTGCATAGTGCAGGTTTAGTTTCTTGTCTTGCAGTAGCAGTACTGTAGTTATTAGTCTGGTGGCAACCAAATATTTCCCCTCCTTTCCCTTATTTTTCAAGCCTCTAAGCTTTGGTGACATCACACAATTAATTTACACTAATCACTCCTTCTGCCCCAGAGAAATCCAGTTTGAGGCTTTTTACTTGTACATTAGTAAACCACATCCCTGATTTTTGATAACTTGCTTTGCAGCAGGATAATCTGTATTCACTGATCCCAGGACAGCAGAAATTCCTGCTCTATTTTAATCACCTGGACTCAGCCAGCACATCATGAGAGCTGAGTTTCTACATATTTTAGAGACATCAGGGGCAGCTAAAGTTCCCAGCACATGTGGAGGCTTGCTGGGACAACCAACAGGAGAAAGCCAAGACTGCCACCACACCAGGCAGACACAGATTATTTCTATGTTCTAAGCAAAGTCAGGCCTTGCTTAATTGGTTCAGCTACAGCAATTCTGTAAGCTGTAATTTAGGAGATTGAAACCAGGTATAAGCTGCCAATTTTCATCCATCTTCAGAAGCTCTGAATTCTCTCCTATTCTAGTTTCATGTCACAGAACTATTTCCAAAAGCTCAGTATTTTCAGAAGTTGACTTGCAGCTCTGATGCCAACACACAGCCATATCCATGTCCACACTTAGCAGTATTGGGTTGACTCAGTTCACTGTCAGCAGTTCCAATTCCTCCTGGCTGGTAATTACAGCATTTGTGATACAAACCTGGGTGTGCTCATCAGCACTTGGACTCGCTTTAGGCACATCCACACCAAGCTTACTCTGCTTACAGCAGCTAACACTGAGATTACTCAGTAATTGCACTTGTGGGAGCTGTAGCAACTGTGTTAGAGCTCAGTATGTTGTCTGCATCTCTTGCAGTGTCACCACTGACCACATTCAAAGTTAAACAATCTCCAAGGAAATCTCCCCGTCAGCTATCTGCGGTCAGAAAAACAACTATAAACATGTCTTGAAAAAAAAATGCACAGCTTCATCTCTGCACATACACAACTCAGAAGTGAATGTGAATCAACACAGCTCAAATTGCAACTTTGAGAAAATTCAGCTAAATCATATGCATGCTAAAATGATGTGGAAGAAGAGACCCTCACAAAGAAGTTTGGTGCAGCACAAAACCTGAGACATATCAACAGAAGGGATCTCTGCTCATACTCTCTAGAAGGGACAAAAATAAACACTAGAAGAGCCAGAAGGGGGAAAAAATGGCATCAGTATAAAATTTCCATGGTACAGTCCAAAGGAATGGATGAAGATGAGAATGTTTTGTCAGCTCATTAAAATAAAAGCCAAATTAACTGCTTGTCCTCATGATTTCTTACTTGAAAGGCACAATAAAGTAAAGTATCATGAAAAACTTAAGGGGTGACTGCAGTGTAAAGAATATCTTTTTTGGGAGGTGGGGAGGGCAGGAGAAAGAGGGAACAAATTAAAACATGGCTGTCTCCCTGGACTGCATAGCATGTGATACCATCTGACAAACCGAGCTGGAATTCAAGATGTATCAATATGGCATCAACAAGGATCTGTGAGGATATTTTCAGGGGAAGAGTGGCCCACAAAATGAGTGTCTAGGAATTCCAGAATAGCAGACTCCCACCAGCCTACATGCTGGCACTTGCTGGATTTAACACTTTATTTCACAACTACCTACAGATCACCCTTTCCAAATGGCTTGGATATGCTGAGCACATCTGCCCAAATCCATCATCCCAAGACTCCAGCTCTATGTGGATTGTTTTAGCAGCAACTCGACTATCATGTGGCTTTGCTGGAAGAAACAGGACTGTAGCCATGCATGAGGAATTTGTCAATATGTTCCCATTCATATCTTACACACAACTAATCTGTAGTTACTGTCTTTTTGGTAAGTCACCCAACCAAAGCAGTTCTCCTTACAAGCCTCACTGACCCCCGAACCAGCTAATTCAGAAGATGTAGGGGCAATCTTTTAAACAGAACTGGTAAAATTCAACTGGCTGAACAGAAGCCTGCTTGCAGCCTGCTTTTTACTTCCTGGGAGGAGGAAGTATGACTGTTTAATGCATGGGAAGGTTGAACACACACTGAAGTGCATGCTTCTCACACCTAGGAGGAGACCAGCAGCCTGCTGACAGGGGAGCAGCAGAGTTCCCCTGCCACAGACAGGGTTTTCAACACACCACCCCCAGACCAAACAAACTTCCAGTTGGATTGTCATGACCAGCTTGTCACCACAGGAAAACATGGCACATTCCTCAGAGCAGATCTTCTACTGATATCAGGAAAGCTGCTGTAGGCATTCTAGATTGGCTTATCCTCTTATTATAGACTCCTTTTTTTTCTAAGGCTAAACACCATAAATGAAAGGCGCTTGGCAAGATCAGAGGAATTTAGTTATTAATTTTTTGCTTCTATGCTTGTCTTGCTTATTTTTATGGGTGATATTTAATCTTCATCTTTCCTGCACCATTTTACCAAGGGTTGCAAAATTTTACTCATTCTCTTCATTTTTCCAGATGAAAGAGGGTGCCATTTGTTTCCCTCTTCCCTGGCATTATTTCTTGTTTCTGCATGATCTGCAGATGTTTACAGTGTGTCTGGAGCAGATCTTTATGGAGGTAATTTTTTGGAGCCAATGTCCTATAGTTAGTAAAAGCTGGTAGACAAGGCTACTTTTCTTTCAAGAAATAGAAACTCTGATTGTTTCTGCTTATCTTTCATCAAACACTGTTACCTGATACATAAATAGCTCCCTTTCCCTCTGGCCAGCTTTATTTGTAGTGAGGGAAGATGGGAAGAATTCAATTCTTCCCTCAGAATAATTGTCAATAAGTCCCAGCTGGCCCTGCTCCAACTAATTCAAGGAGTCTTAGGAAAAGCATCAACTAGGCAATAGTGACAGAAGCAGGATATTTCACACCACTGTTTTAAAAAATCTGCAGCAGTAACCTAGCATTCCTTCAAGGGAAAAGCAGCAGCAAAAGCAGGTTGGAAGAGGAAAGTCTCTGAAAGCCCAGGGAGCTGAGATAAATACACCCAGCCACAAGCCACGGCTTTCTATCAAAGTATTGATTTCTTGTATCCATCTGCCCCCATGTTCCTCTCAATCATTTTTATAGATGTACCTGAAAAAGGAGGCAAGATGAAGTGGGATACATGCCTGGCTTATCCGTGTTGCAGTCTCTCCACTGCAGGGCTTCTGGCAGAAGTGGATTTCTGCAGAAGGATTTCCATGCTTAGAGCCATTTGCATATGTTTATTGTGAAGACTGAAGAAGGCAGGCAGTGTGAGTTGTCATCCTTATCTGCCTGACATCACTTGTTTGCTTTGTTTGTTGTTTTTAACTGTGATGTAGGACGTCTTCAGGACGTTTTATTTGGAAGTGTAAATAAAATTCGCTGATCCAAACTCAGTTTTCTTGTCTTACTCTTCTTATTAATTCTTCATTTGAATTTATTTTCTTCTTCATTTGATCTGTGTTCTCCATCTCTACTCTACTCTTTCCTGTACTCATGGCTTTACTCAGGGTTATTTATCTGCTCTTTCCTGTTTTTAAAAGGCAATCTCTTTCTTTTTCTCATTCTAGCATTCACACCCACACTTTCACTTCCACCCTCTAACTGTCACCCATGTCTCTTCATCATTTCCTTCTCTCTCTTCCTTTTCTTACTGCACTGATTTCTGTAACTCTACTGAAAAAATAAAGAAAAGAAGGAAAACTGCTGCCCAGCCCAGCAGAGGAGGCAGAAGTGAGTGGGCAGGGAGGTCTAGTGGCAGGCTGACAACTCAGGATGGGAGGATGGGTGGAAGTTATTTTTCTGCTGCTAGCAACTGTGCTTTCCTTTTTCATTTGTGATCACTGTTGTTTTCTGCCTTTCAGTTTCTCCTAAAGGATGTGCTACAATATTAGCACTCTAACAGAAATCTTTCATTCTTTAGAGGGTGAAATGCTGTGACCAAAGAGAGAATGGAAATCAAGTCTAAATGCATCCAATGTAATCTTTAAGTACCTAAAGTAGGATTGCACCTCTCTTAGGATCACAACAGAGATAATGGAGATAAAAGCAGTTTGAGAAGGAGTCAAGTCTTTTCCTGTTCCACTGACTATGTGGGAAGATTAGGAAATTTACTTCTTACTAGACAGCACCTATGGATAGGCAGAAAAATATCCAAATTCAAAGATATGGAAGTCAGGGAAGACCCAATAGTAGCCAAAGATCAAATGTCTATTAAACTCACCTAGCTGCATTAGACTACACTGGCTCAGACATTCAGAGGGCACAGAGGGCTGATTCTAAAACAGATGTGCAGATCTCAGGTGTCCTGTTGGGGCTGGGTATGATGTTTGATCCTTAGACTGCAACCCAGCTGAATGCAGGCAAAGCCATTGATGTGGAACTTGCCATGATGACCAAGGAGATCCCACCATACAGCCTTTCCTCACCAAGAATCAGTAATAACCAAATGCATGCTGTAAAAAAGAAATTGCTTCAGTGATGCACCTGAAATCCTCTTCATCAATATGCTAAATCTGCACCACAGATTCATCAGTGGATTATTCAATTTACATTTTTAAGAGACCACAATGCATCTGCAGCTGTAGCAGAGAAAGTGATTAGATACATGGTGATAAATGTACTTAGAAGGGATATTGTTACACATACTAATTGCACATACTTTGATACTGTGTTTTCCACAACTGAGTAGCAGTCTTTTTCCCAATAATGAGTTTCTTAAAAGAACAGTAAAAAGTTCCTGTTACAGTCCTGGAGTACTTAAAAATCAGAAGGTCAGAAGCAGAGAGGAATTATTTGCCATAAAACCTGGGTGAAAATCTTAGATGGTTTTACAATAGGCATAAAGCTATACTGAACCTGATCATTTTCAATGTCATCAAACACTGTCCCTGGCTGAAGAGCTGCTTCCATCCTGTTTCTGTGGGCTTAAGGAGTTAAAGCCAGCCCAGTGGCCCCACCAGAGGCAGCTCTGAAGCTCCATCCTCAGTGCAGCCTTTTCCAGGCATTCAGTGAGTGCATGTTTCTTGCCCAAGCCACACATGCAGCTCTGAAGCAGCCAGGGCTGTTTCATCCCCTCCATCCACACACCCATGTGCTGCCTCCATCCCCACCACAGCAAGGGTGGGCTCTGCCCCTGGCCTGGGGCTGGCCCTGAGGAAGGGGAAAATGTCACTGTAGAGAGAAACTGGTGTTTCTGTAGCAATAGTAGGAGGGACAATGAGGACTTTGGAAGGGGAGGGAGGGAGCATTCTGGAAAAGGATAGACAAAGGCTTCAAATCTGTGTGGATGTGAGCTTCATTAACTGCACAGTTCACAGAATGACACATTTGTCTTTATTCTGGCAGCCCATGGGCCAGGGATGGTCTCCTGTGAAGAGAATATAACAGAGTGAGATCCTTAATGTCTTTGGGAACCTGGAGGCATTATTACAACACAAATAACATTTGAGCTGTACACTCAGAGGCAGCTCAGAGCAGCAGGGATAGTCACCTTTCCATCTAAGCAAACCTGCCCAGGCATCTCTGCTGCACTGGCACAGCCCACTCCCCTGGCCAGGCTGGTACCAGGGCTGCAGCTGGACACTGCCCTGGCCAACTTGTCTGGTAAGGCAAAGCCTTGCTGAGAGGCTTTCTGCTTGTAAAAATGATCCTGATGGCTGTGGTTGGGATCTTCCCATGCACCAGCCAGCACTGAGCTAATGCTGTGTTCCCATCCCCTGAATCCCAGGTGCCTTTAGGGAGCCTGGGTGAAATCATCAGTGGGTCCAAGCCATTACAACCAGCAGAGCTGCTTTGGCTGATGGCAGCTGATTACCTGTTGCAAAAGTACTTTGTTCATCCACTACTGAACCTCAGCCAATGCAGGAGAAACTGCCAGAAGAAAAAAGACTGTATGGCAAATTTTGAGATGGGATGCATGGAAGCACAAAGGCAATTCTTTGGTTGTCATTTGACCAAGAGACCAGAAAGGGTATCAGCCTATTAATGGAAAGTGTCTGCTAAGGAATGAGCAAAGGTACAGCCAGATTTGCAGCAGTGTAAGGACAGCAACATCCAAGCTGAGCAGGGACATGCAGAGCCATCTATCCTGCTTTGCTGCTTGTGTGCCACACCACAGGTCCCATCCTGATCCCACCAGCAGCTGAAAGCCCCACAAGGCCTCCTGTTCAAGCCTTCATCTGTCAGGAAATGTGCACATGTAATCTGAGGTGAAACATCCCATTAAACAGCTCACTATCATGGCACATTTGCAGATAACTGATCTGTTTTCTGGTGGGTACCATTTAAGTTATATTCTTGGAAAAGTCCTGGAAGACAAAGCTTCCATGAAAGTTTTGGTTCAGCCCTCAGACTGTCTGTTTGGCATATGCCTGAGCAGAGGAGGGTGGGCTGTCCTTGTTGTCCAAGATGCTGATGGGGATCCTTCCTCCAGGGCTGTGGGACAGACCAGGAAGTCATGGACCTTGTTCTAGAACAAAACTAAGGTAATAAGCAGGATCAAAATCCCTAAAACCATAGGTGCCTTAAATCACAAAGAGTGCCCATAAAATCCTCTGACACCTCTTTCAGCCCACCATTCCCAAAGGCTTCAATAGCCCTAATTTTTATTCTAAAGACTAAGTTAACTGCATCCACAAATTTCATTTTCACCACTCCATCCATGTCTGAATTCTGGTTCCATGACTAAGGCAGCCTAAGCCTGCTCTGTGGGCTGCTTCTCCTCCCACCCCACCAGGCAGCAGGAGAGCTATGAAACATGCCCAGGCTCCATACCCACCAGTAAAAACTGCAGTAAAGTGAGGAGACACAAGACAAGATGCTCATCTTTTCCAAATTAAACAATCAGGAAAAAAGAGAGAGTTTTGAACTGATATATGTGTCATTAACCCAGTATCCATTTCAGCATTTCTCAGCTACAAAAACCCCACGTGACATTTCAAAAAAATTCCTCCAGATTTGTTTCCCCCAATTTTCAATGCTAATATCTCTATGTAGGAAAAAAAATAGTCTACCACTCTTGGGGGAAAAAAACAGAAGAGAGTGGGGGAAGGACTTTTTCCTTATGTTTGATAATAGAAAGTCTTCATTGCAATGTCAGACATGGGATAAGGCTAAATTATGTTCAAGATCCACGAAACCAATACCATTAACTGGTTTGCCATTAAACCAGCAACATACATGAATGCATTTGAATGCCTTATAGAGCAAAGAAATAT
Organism: Oenanthe melanoleuca; assembly: GCF_029582105.1. Classification (NCBI taxonomy): domain Eukaryota; kingdom Metazoa; phylum Chordata; class Aves; order Passeriformes; family Muscicapidae; genus Oenanthe; species Oenanthe melanoleuca. The sequence goes on from NC_079336.1 coordinate 13,901,306, forward strand.
CTACACTGCTCACTGTTTTTTACAAAAAACTCAAGGTATTACTCCATTTTCTCTGAATTATTTCTATGTCAATAAATATCTCAATGGACTTTTTCTCATACTGCATTTCCTTTAGAAAAACATCTCCAGGAAATGAATACACATCCCTTGTCCCACACTGCTCTGTGCTGGAGTTCTCTGATGGCACCACACTTCTCTCTTCTTCTTGCTTTTAATGACATAATGCAAAATGAAAGAGGCAACACGTCATTTAGAGGCAGCACAAAGTATGAATAGTTCTTGGTTCACAAAGTATGAATAGTTCTTGGTTCAAAGTAGGAATAGTTCTTGGTGCAGCCTTCCCACAGCAGCAGTTGCAGGGATTGATCAGAAGAAAGTTGCCTTTGTTAGAAGGTGGGGAGCAGATGTGCTGTGTGATGAGGTGGTGGTAGCTACAAACACTTAATGGGGACAGTTTTGAGCCCTGTGATCTTGGAAAAGAGAGGCAGAAAGGTGTCATCCAGCTCTGTTTAGAGCTGTTTAGTTCTGTTTAGGAACTGGTCATTTGGTTACTTTTGTGACCAGTGAAGATTCACAGAAGAAGCATTTTTCTCCAAAGGGCTAAATAATCTCTTCTCAGTAAATGACCAAAGCCAAGGCTACATCAAACACATCAGAGATCTGTTTGCACTGCAGGCTAGAACCAGCCATGGAGCAGGTCAGGAGCACAGATCAGCTCAAACACACGAGCTCTGCAGTACTGTGTGGTTACTGTGTGTAATACTGTATGGTGCTTACACACACAGAATTCACAAACACAAAATCATATTAAGATAAAGGCTTTGGAATCTGCATTCATCACTCAATATTTCCTGTGAACCATGTCAAGGATCACCTTGTCTTCACAAAACCCTCGTGTCCACTCTCCTCACAGGGTGTCAAAATGAAACTGGAGCAAACAGGAAGAAAGGCTAATGCTGGTCCTGGGTTATCCCAGCCCTGGAAGTGTTCAAGGCCAGGCAACATGGTCTGCTGGTGTTCCAAGGTGTCCCTGCCATGGCAGTGAATTGGAACTAGACCATCTTTAAGGAGCCTTCCAACCCAAACCATTCTATGATATTGTGATTCTATGTTTATTTACCCACTGTTGTGACCCAAAAGGAAGCAGATATTGCAAGCCATTGTGTCATACAGCAGATAATGTACTGATTAGTCACAGCAAGAGGACTCAACAGTGAATAGGAGAGAGATGGATGGCATCTGGAATAATTTCTAGTGAATCAAAGCTGAAGGAGCTAAGTACTAAGGACAGAGAGCTCTGATTAAGGGATTTGTGAGAAGGGAAGGTGAAAAATCCTGTAGAGATATTGTGAGAGAGCAAGCAGAAGGCAGGAGCACCAGAAGCAGGAATTAGTAGTGGAAAAAATATAAGTAAGGTTTAGAGCTCTTTAGGTGTCCCTACACTGTATTGGACACCCTGCAGGGAGGGTTTGGAGGCAGACAGAAAACCAATGGAGAACTGGAGTGTGAGTAACAGAGCAAATAACAGTTCTCTCTTAATAAAATCCAAGTCAGATCTTATTTTTGTTGACAGGAGGCAGTGATTTCAAGCTAGATTTTCCCATTTATGCTATTATGAATAAGATCAAAATCCAGACCCAGAAGAAGGCAGGATACATTTTAATCAGCTCTTTGAAGTTCAGGGAACAAAACACAGCCTGATTGCAGACAAGGGAAGGAGCACTCTAATCAGTGTACCTTTTCAGATTAAGATGTATTTAAAGATTTCCAAATAAGTGGAGTCATCAGGTGAGTAGAAAATAATACATTGAGACATGGCAAAAAGTAATATTCTAGTTTTCCTACTCCTTGGTTAGAAAAAGCTCTATTTAGCTTCAGAAAGGAAGGTTGAGTGACATCAGATACACAGGTTAGGAAGAAATCATTTTTATTATTTGAAGAATTTTTTTTTTTTCAGAAAGAAACAGCAGGTTTTGAAGGTTTCACTATGCATGTAAAGATATCAATCTATCATAAAAAATATAAGTAGAACTGAAAACAGCTTAGAGTAAAGAATTTTCTAGAATCTGTCTGCTATTATAAGTCACCCTTAAAAATTAACAGCTAAGAAGGAAATGGTTTTCAAAGAGCAATTATAATTTACTCTGAAAAGCAGAGATTAATAGGCAGTAGCTACAACAATTTAAAGAGGGGAGAAGTATCAATACCATCTCTAAATTTGTAAAACTGGAAATTGCATTTTTTTAATTCATTCTGCACCAAAACATGGAAACAGACAGAATAACAACAACCATGTAATTTTGGGTCAGTTTTTAAGCCAAACACAATCTTGCACAGTAAAAGAAGGGATGATTGCCTAATGTCTTTCCAGCAAATGAACTTTAAATCCACTCCCATGTGGAAGTGCCCTGCAATAGTCCTTGGCTTGCATTTATGTGAGTTGATTGAAAGTCCCCAAATGCTACATTAGTCAGTCTCCACATGCCTCATAAAGATGAGCACTCAGACAGCAATTAATAATAACTCTTGGCATCAAGCAGAAGAGATAATATCTAAGGCTGACACTGGTATGGAAATTAAATGTTATATTTGGCAAGAAGTTCCTAGACAGACCATAAAGGCTCAGGTGCTTTCATGCACATTTGTTTAAATGCCTGTTCCCTTTTCCTCCTCTGTTGTGTTGTAGTCCTTGTAGTCTGTAGGTTCATTCAGAATTTCATGGCATGTGTCTTTCCCTGGAAACACATCTCTGGATGGCTTCCCTTACACATCCTTTATCCAGTGAAGCCTGTGAAGGACTTCTGTCTGTAGCATCTGGGGACTGTGACCCAAGTATTTTTATGCTCTGCTCAATGCAGTGACACACCAATGAATTCTGAATGAAATCATGTCACAAATATGAAACCTCCTTAATCCTATGCAAAGTGAATAGATAAATAAATAAACAAAACCTTAAAAATATGAAGAAATATGTATCAACCTAATCAATAAATAGGTTGCTAGTACTGTACAGAAAAAATAATTTTCTGCTTTCAAAGATCGCTACTAAATCCAAAAACAGTCTATTTCTTAGTAACGTGGTTTTAAAAATAATACTCTATTGCTAAATAAAGTGATTGTTACATAACAAGAATATGCTTAAATAACCAAGATTGTCCCTTTTATTTTGTACTGTGAAGCAATTATTCAGTCATGATGAATATTTTCCAAGAACGACTGTGATCCAAAATTAGTCTTCCTGCAGCATTGTTCTATTGATCCATTCATGGCTTTTAAATAAAAGCAATGTGCTATATTTTCAGAGCAATAGGCCACAAAGCTTCAAAGCTTTCACAGAACACCTAAGACACTGTCTTGTGTTTGTCTTGCCCACATTTCTGCTGGGAGACTGTGGGCAATTTAATCCTTCACTCACTACTTGGAGCAGCCTTCATGTGAAGTGAAGTTACCACACTTCTAGAATGTTTCTCACAGAAATGCAGTGAAGTTTAGCTAGTTCTGTCTAGGATGAGCTGCAGGTTCAGGATGGGGTGTACCAGTGAACCAAACATTAACTGACCATCAATCATGCTCTCTCTCTGAACATAAGCAAGAGCTATCTTCCTTTTAAATAGAGCACATTTAGGTAGAAAAGAGTACAAAAGTTATTAAATGTTAAGTTGTCAGCATTCAGAATAATCTGCTCTAGGTTTTTATACTCAAAATATTTGAGAACTATGGGTCTGATGAAGGAAAAACCCAATAATGTAACTTTTATGTAGGTATTACAGTGTCTTGAAGAGGAGACAGGCAATTGAGCCAGCAATACCAAACTGCTGGGGCTAACCAAGCACCCTCAAGGTAGAAACCATTCAGGGCAGGGTGAGTGTAATTGTAGAAATGGACTCCAGTAGCAGGGTACAAGAACTGGGTAACATTTGCTCCCTGCAGCTGCAGCAATGGGCACTGAGGTGTTGCAACAGAGGGGCATCCTCCTGGCTCTGCAGCAGCATCCAGGGAGGTAAAAGCCTTCTCTCCCTCACACCCTTAGCATTTCACAGGGTTCCCAGTCCCCAGGAGCTGCTGAGACCTTTGCCCATGGAGAATTTTATCCCAGTGGGTGTATTTTGTCTGATGGGAACAGCTGCTTTAGCTCCAAAGCAGAGGCCAGCTATGCTTTAGAAGAGGCTCCCAGCCCATGAACTCTGAAACTAAAGGTCAGCCAGCAGTCCCTTTATTTCCAGGGTAAGATGAGCCATTGTAGGGGTGAATAAACCTGACTAGCTGATACAAAGCTCATTATGATGCCCATACCCATTTTTGTTCAGGAAAGTAAACCTGATCTGTTGGAAACAATATCTTGGGCTTTTACACAGTAATTATAGAGAACTAAGATCAGTATTTTTAAATTAAAGTGATGACAATGCTTTATGGAATGAGTAGCAACAGAGCTGATTTAGATCCTTTATACTGCTAATGAAATGTGAATAAGTAGGAGTCTCATTATCTGCACTTTAGTGTATGCCTTAGATTGTTCATTATCCTACCACTTAGTGAATTGGTATCTGTGCATATGAGTGATCCTAATGGTTTTTACACAAAAAGTTTCCAGGTTTATTTAGAAAGTGGTGTTTTAATGATTATATTTTGGTTGCAAGCATAAAATGTGCATACTATCTGTGTACAATGCCTAATGGCTTTCAGCTTCTAAGAAAAATTATTTCAACAAAAACTAGATATTTTCTGAGAGAGAAAAATCCTGTAATGTATACAAACCCTTTTTACTATGCAATAATTAGCATTTTCCAAGCATTCACTTGGAAAATTAGACTTTTAAACATTCTAAATCTCTTGCATTCATATTGCAGAGAAAGGAGAACAGAGACAGTAACCTCTTGACAACCTCTATTTGCAAAGAAAAGACCAGGAAAAAAAAGAAAAAAACACCAGAGGATGAAGTCTAATCCATGGGTTATTGCAGGAGGCATCCTCCTATTCTGTAGGCCATAGTTCAGTATCTTGCTTTCCCTGCCTCCTGTACTCTTCACATTGGTTCTTCCTGAAGTCCTATCTTCACTGGATAGGACTGCCCATAAGCTGCCACTGACAGGACTTCCCATCCCAAGAAGGAGATGGCACAGATGAGTGTGTATAGGAGAGGACAACCCCCTTGTCAACACACCTAATAAAATAAATAATAATAACAACATAGAGTTTTTTCCCAAAGCTCCAAGCAGGCCTGGCAGAACTTCTTCCAAGTGTGACAGGACTGGACTTAAGTACATCTCCTTCATAGTTAATGTGATGCTTCATAGTTTAATTAGATCTGCTGGATGTCTCTCTGCCATCTGCTCCCTTCCAAGAGCCAGCACCTGTCACTGTAAATTCCAACACTGACTCTGCAATGACTGGCAGAATATATTTCCTCCTGTCTAAGAGGGCATATATTGTTTCCTAAGAAACCATCACCTGGGGTGTCATTCACAGCAGAAAATAGAGCACCTTATATTTTTACCTTTGATATTTTAATTGAATTCTCCTCGCTGTACAGTATCAGACAAGTGAGAAAAATTATAGGAGAGTAAAGACAAAGATTTTAAGCTCAAGGAAAATGTTAAAAATTAAAAACATACCCCTGTATGTATTTACTAGGACTTTATATCTCCAAATGCTTTGCTCACAGCACAGGCATGCAGCTGGAAGAGCCACATGCAGAGTATCACTTTACCTCCCAAGTGACCCCTGCACTTGGAGGGATTCTCCTGGCCACATTTCCCTCATGGTTAGGATTTGGATAGCAGTGCTGCTGGGACAGGTATTTGCAGTCTGGCACTCTGGGCTCTTTCACAGCAGATCACAAGACACAGGTCCCTGCTGAGAGCCTCTCCTGCCATTAATGTCCCCAGAGCCTTGAGGGCTCTTCTCCATCCCACATCTGCTGCAAACAGACCTGTCCAGCTGGGCCTCCTCACACTGAGCTCCCCAGGCACGCTGGGGACACCTGGGGATTTCTGTCAGACCTCCTGTGTGGCAGCAGTAATTTCCTTTCTGCTAAGCCAGCACTGTGATGCCCTTCCAAAATCACACCTGGCACTTTAGCTAAGTCAGCCACCAAACACACACATCTGTAAACAGGACACCTGTTCTTTCCTCCCCCTCTCTTTCTTTTTTTTTGGCCATAGTTTCTATGTCTCACATATTTATCCCTCTAAGCTTCCAGATGTTAGGAAACCTCATTGTTTGAAGGATTGCATGATGGGAGGATGTTTTCCTAACACCCAAAACTAATTTGGAACCAGGAGGTAATAAGACTCATTTTAAGAGGACAGATGATTTCCAGTTTGCATTTGTTGGATGGAAACAAACCATTCATCTAAAATCCATGGCTGGGATTTCTCAGGTGGAATCCTAGTCCCATCAAAATCAGTGAGCATTTTGCCACTGCCCACACATTCAACATTTCTTGTGCAGAGACCTGAAAACTGCCAAGTTTTCACACACAAATACACACCAAGGAAAAGATTGAGAGCAAAGGAGAAAATTAATGCAAGTTCTACTATACCATGCTTTATTTACAGATAAAACTTAAGAAAGGCTCAGCCAGCATTGGGACATCATGGTGATAGCTGGTGTTCTAATTAAACATCACTTGGAGATCATCCCTCACAATCAAAAAAAGTCAACAGACACAGATAAATTCTCAAATATGTAGTAGTTAGATGAAGCTCTGAACAACATTTGAAGGTTAAATAACATAATCTAGGAATTTGATCCATGATTGCTGGTACCTCAAGAGAATTTTCTATTCCTTCTTCATATAGCATGAAACCAGTTCACCTTTCGTGCCTTTGAAAAAAGAGCATTATTGTGCCTCTAGCTTTTTGTGTCAGTTGAATTTGTGATTCTTTTTCTTTTTCTTTAACATTTCACTGTTTCTACTAAACATTTGTTTAACCCACATTTTTAAATTTGTATAGCAAGCATCATTTCGCCTCTGTTCATCTGGCAGATCACTGCTATGTGAGGGGGCTGCAAGCTGAAAAGTTAAACTCTCTAGATTTTCTAAAAATTAAAGAAATGAAACAAACAGATTATTTTTTCATCCTCCTAAATTTTTTCTTGGAAAAGTCAGTAGAACCACATAGCTCTATCTGGGTGAATGTATTTGCATTCTCAAGTAACAGAGCTGAATTCAAGTCAAATGTCAAGGCATTTTTGGGCACTAAGCCAAGCTTAGAGGTATATTGGAACAAAGCAAAACTCTGATCTTTCCAGAATTCTTAAAGCACTGGCCTCATTTTATGAAAAGGAATACAAAATGTGCCTTCAGCTTCAGCAAGCACTGAGTTATATCAACAGTTGTCATGAATGATTATGAATGTACAAAGGTACTGAGCAGGTTTTCAAAGGCTCTAGGAGTCCAAATACCTCTGAAGTCAGTGTTGGAATGGGAATAGGACATTTCTTAAGAGACACAGGAGATATCTGAAAGCAGCTGGTTTTCCAAACACTCAGATGGAAAATCAGAGTTTTGTTCTTGGAACTCCAAGGATTAGGATCTCCAGTTGGGCTGAAGTTCCTGCAGAGATCTTCAGGATTTTTCCTTCATCACGTCACGAGAACCTTGCAGGCAAACCTTGCATTTTTGGAAACTGTTATCTTTTGAAAAATTAATTATGTATATTTTAAATCAATTTTCTGATCAGTATACATCACTTGCTGGTTTATTCTTTTCAAATACAATTTGAGCATGTGTCCAGTTATATTTTTGCTCTGTGTTCCATAATGGCTTACCTTCTATTAGTCCATTAGTGTCCTGTAGACAGCAGAACATTGGAAACAGTAAATATTAAATAGAGTGGAAATAATTATATCTAATGCTGTAAAATTTTTACTTGCAGATCACCTGTGTAAGAACTAACCATACAGAGATATTGGAGTTCCAATTGCAGTGCTGTACATCACACTTGTAGGAATTTCACTCTCTTTACACCAAGGGACAAGCTGGGGCCTGTAAGTTCCTCAAGCTACATGACATTAGCACAGCTTCCCTTGCAATAACTGGCCTGCAAGATGTTTATACATTCCACCTCCAGGGCTGGGAGATGCATTTTAACTTGTGACCATGGAATGTTCATTAAACACCTAAGGCTTTTCCTTTTGCTATTAGCATTTTTTACCATTTGCCCTAAGCTGATAGGAAAAGAGAAAAGATGTCAGGTGGCAGCAGGCTGGTGGAAGGTGGGTATTCCAGAGAAATATTAGTCCACAAACACAGATGATTTCCATGAGGGATTGAACTTCCAGCTCTCTCCAGCTAGTTCCTGGGGGTTATTGTCAGCATCCAGACCCTGAAAGGAGCTGCTTAGCAATTAACTCAGAATTGAATTTTCTCCTTCATCTCCATTTCTGAAAGCTTATTTTACATCACAAAGCCTCCCATCCCAGACCTGTGGAGTTGTAAAGATGTACTTGGGATTATAGCTGTTTTATTGTTCACATGTTTTGACTCCATTTAAGCCCAGCTGCAGATGTAACAGGTTACACAGCACACTCCATTTGTGAGAAAAAACATTTTTAAAGCCATTTTACAATTTCTACTGTTTTCATCTCTTCAAGCAATTTTACCTGCATCAGCTTCAGTTGCATCTGTACAGTTTACCTGTATCAGTTGCATCTTACTGGAGGGAAAAAAAATAATCAGATTCCATGGGGGCTGCTACTCACCAATGTAAATCATAGAATCATAGAAAGGCTTGGGTTGATGAACAAATCAGCTTGTTCCAAGCCCCCTGCCATAGTCACAGATCTCCCTCACTAGATCAGGTGGCTCAAAGCCCCATTGATCCTGACCTTGACCCCTGCCAGGGATGGGGTATCACAGCTTTTCTGAAATGGCTCTACTAGGGTTTGTTTTTCGTTCAATGAAACTTCAGTGGCAAAAATAAACCTCAACACTTGTCTCTGAGTCATGAACCAGTTTTCATTAACTGAGTGTTTCAATGGAAAATTTTCAGCCAGCCTTAATCATACCTATCAGCAGGTCTGTAAGGATCTCCCTGAGAGTTTGTGCCAGACTATCACTTTAATACCAGGAAACTGGCTGAAATTCGAACTAAAAATAGAACAATGAAACGTTCAAGTACAAATGCCATAAGGACTAAGCAGAAAGATTACTGCAAAGAAAACCAAGGCTTAACAATCTATCTAAAATTCCACCAGCATAAAAAGTCAGGGCTGAAACAGAGCTAGGTGATGATATTTGATTGCAGGACCCAAAACAATTTGAGAAAAACCTTAATTATTTTGCAATTAAAATAACAGCAATAGAAATTTGAATAGAATCATTAAGGCTGGAAAAGATCTCCAAGATCATTGATTCCAACCTCTGACTGAAAACCTTCATGCCAACTAAACCATAGTGCTAAGTGCCATGTCCAGTTGTTTCTTGAATGTTTCCAGGGATGGTGACTCCACCACTTCCCTGGACAGCCTGTTTCAATGCTTAACAAATGGGGAAAATTCTTGATTTCCACCCTGAACCTGCCCTGGTGCATCTTTAGGCCATTTTCTCTTGTCCTGTTCCTGCTGCCTGGGAGAAGAGGCTGACTCTGAGGTTTTTGTGACCAAAGTGCAGGAATATGAGGAAGAAGAGGTTGAATACTCTTGTGCAACAGGAAAAAACTGTGAAAGGTAGGTAAAAATGTACTGCAGGCAGTGATCTGCTCCTGGCCAAACAAATGGCATCTGAGCTCTCCATCCTGCAGATTTCAATATTTAGGTCAACATAAAGTTCTAGTGATGTGGATGCAGGTATAGGAATATAAATGTAACCTGATGCCACTGCACCTTGCATCATTCCTCTCCTGGTCCCTCAGTAGCATTTCACTTGTACCACACACTGCAGGTATTGAAAGAGAAAAGAAATTAAAGGTGTGGTGACCAAAAGCAGATTTATTCTTTAAGGAAAGGATTAAGACACAAAATGGAAAATTCACCTTCCTGTGAAACATGGCTCAAAAACTGTGTATTAAAGATTAAGAGTTAGTGTTTCTTCTGCTGTGTTCCCACAAGATATCAGGCCCTGTAATGCCAGGGTTGCCATGGATACCACTATTGATTAATAAATAGTGTTATTAAGTACCATGTAAATAGTGACTAACTGACAGTTCTGAAAGAGACATGGACATTTTAGGTTATAGGCTTGTTTTTTTTTCTTAATTAAATAGGGGCTAGCTGGACGTTTGAACTTCAGCTTAAATTTCCTCCCCTGCTTCACTTCTTTGTGTTTTGTTAAGCAAGTATATCCCAGCAGCTGGTGTATGCAAGAGTCCAGAGTCCAGGCTCATCTGGTCAAAAGTCAAAGAAAGAAAGGGATAGCTGCTAAACAATAAAAGAAATACTGGATTATTTCAGAAAAGACTTCTAAAGATAGCAGCTCGAGGTCTCTAGGAATAAATTTGTCTCACTGGCAAGAACAGATTTGCCTCATAACATCAGATGCAAGTTTCACTGCTCAACATCATCTTGTAAAAGCTCCAAATATGTTCTTCAGACATGAACTGAGCAGCAAAATCCTGTGATATGATGGAGAGCTGGGCTTGTCCTCTCATCAAGAGAAGCTGAACATAAAACTTGCCTGTAGGAGAAGTAGGGCCAGAGTCAAGGGGCTTCCCCCTTTACAAAAGTGACCTTTGTAGGTTACAAGGTGGAACCAGCAGCAGGGTCTGAGACCTTGATGACCTCAAGTGCTTGGACTGAGTGGGTGTGACCTGGCATGGTCCATGTTCTGCTGCTTCCCTTGTTTCTGCATGCAAACAAATGTGCTGGGGATAATGAATAAGTGACTGAATGCAAATGCAGGCATCCTGACTGCTCTTTCTGCAATAAGTGTCCATGTTTTCCATAAAGATTATTGCAAGTGAGATGGTCCTGGCACAAAAGTTATCCAGTGGTTATCAAATTCAGACTCTGATACACACACTCATACAAGCAAAAAACCTGAGTGTCCCAAAAACCAGAGGTGTCAGCCACACACGTTCAGCCAGCAGCAGAAACAAAGCTGTGTGATTTAGGTGAACATCCACAGGCACCATGAATGAATAAAGAACAGTAAAAGCTCAAAATCATTAATGCAAAGATAGGTTCTAAGCAGCTAAAGGTACAGATTCCTGCTGTTGTGGATAGCAAATTTTTAAAGGTAATTCACACCTTAGTGAAAGACAGAATGTCTAGCCTAGATGAGCTAAATCTGCATGGCTGCAGCAGCAGCAGTAGCAGCATAACAGCTGTTCACATCAATTGAGAATTGGGTCTAAACCTGTAAAAAAAGAAGCTGAAAATATTAAAAAAAAAAACAAAATTAAATGGATGGATTGCCAACTGCTAATTGTTTGTTTAGCTCTGTTTAGGAACAAAGTGCTAATGAAAAAACAAATTATTATTAGTCAGTTCTGGCTGCCCAAGGTACAAACATTCTGCTCAGCTTGTCACTCAAGTACATAAGGCAAAGTTAAACACAGACTAAATTAATCCAAATGAAAAGATTTTAGTAATATCACAAGAAGAGGCTAGCAAGGAAAATTCTCAGATAAAGGTGTAGTGTTAGCTATCTTCAATATACCATCCAATCTCTACCTACAGTCCTGACAGAAACGAGATCCTGTTGGTTTTATCTTACTGTAGCTAGACAAGCCAGGCCTTTGGCTGGTGATTTAAGACTGGCCTTCACTAATTGCTTGATGACAGCTGTCTCAGTACCTCATCTTTTCTCATTGTGGAAGACAGAAAACTGGGTTTCAGTGAAAGAGAATCAAGCTGCAAAACAGATCCTTTTTGAGGACTCTGAGTGTACAGCGCATATTGTAAAAGTTCCCAGCCTCTTCCAGGACTACTGGTGCTATGGAGACATAAATACAGAGAGCTGCCTAGAATTTTTTACATTATTGACATATCAGACATGCAATTATTTTGGTTATAAAAAGAAATCAACAAGATTTTGGTTTTCAAAAGCTGCAAATAGAAACATTCTTCACTGCACGGGAAAAGATTAAGATCTTTGGACCAAAAAAAATCCACAAATATTTTCAAGAGATATTTCTACATATGCCATTAAAGTCTTTCTTCAAATTGAATTGCCTTTGAAAAAATGTCAAGGGAATATTTTTTTACTCTATCTTGTGTGCAGAAGAATCATATACTGAAGAACTGACTCTTTGAATAGGCCTGAGCATCAGACAGGATTTTTTCATATACCTTTGGAAGAATTCTTCAAGTAAGAAAACTCTGAAAATGTGGACACAGTTCTAATAACCATGTGGCTGACTGGCACTGCTCAGCTCTTGCAGACAGGTCACAGGAGTGTGAAAGCCTAGTAAATGTGGCAGTGTAAATGCAAACTGGGCTGCTGGCCAGGGCCAGCTCAGAGCTCCTTGCAGAAGCAGGAAAAAACGAGCTCTGCTGCCCTAGGGAAGAGATGGTAAGCAGGAAAATGCACTTTTCCCTCTGTAGAAAGAGAAACAAAGAGGGAATAGCAAAGGTAGATGTGAAGTAGAAGTGTCCTGGAGAGTCAGGATCTGCAAACAGGAATGGTGCAGCTGGGGATCAGCCACAGGGACAACTTTGGCCCATATCTATCTGCTGCTCCCTGCTCAACCTCCAGCCTTCTTCATCAGGGATATATATATATATATATATATATCTCCACTATAGGAGGTGGAAAACCCACAGCCCTTGGTGCCTCCCTCTCCTGTACCAACAGCTGACAAAACCTCTGGGATTTCAAAATATTTGGGAGAACGTGGCAAAATATATTAATCTTTCCCTCACTGCCAGCTGCAGCTGTATGAAGTATTGCTACTTGACAAAACTACTTGACAAAAAATGTCACACAGTTATCTTTACTGTTCAGTTAGATTATCTGAGAGAAGTGTAAAGGGCTAGAACAATTTTAGGATGAATCAAATAACTTCATCCCCAAAAGCTCAATAACACAACACTAAAAGTTTTCCTCTTGATTTATTTGCTAGAGATTGCCATCATGGGACATCTGCTGTGGTTGAACTCCACCTTGCTGGGCATTTCAGCTTTACCTTGCAGGAGAACAAAGTTAGACAGGAGGTTGTGATGGAATGACAAGTTTAAGACTTGAAAATTAATTGAATCCAGTCTCCAGCCTTGTAGTTCATTTGTGCTGCCTTGACCTCCAGCAGCCATGGCACAATTGGCACCACAGCCAATTGATAGGGTTCAGCTCATTAAGAATTTTCATTTCTTGTCTGAGCTCCTTCAAGAGAGTGTCATTTCACTTTAATGAATTCATTGCACGTGATATCATGGTGGTTTTATGAATATGGATTTACCTTCTAATTACTGTAGCAGTTAGAGAAAGGGAGACAGGAAAGGCAGAGGCTTTTAAGGTGCTACCATGCAGTTCTACACCTTCTGCAAAGGGCAGTTCTTGCTCAGTTTGTCTTAGCTATTTCACAGTGGTTTGTTTACTCACAGCTGATGCTCCTTTCAGTGCAAGAACTCCCCAGCTCCAATAGTTTTCAAGAAACAGTTTATTGATGATCACATTATGGAGGTGTAAGGATAACAGGAGGGTCATTGACTTCTACATGAGACACTCAAGGAAAGATGGAAAGGAGGTGGGAGTAAATACTTAACACGGGACACACTCAGGATTTCAGCTACTGGATCTGGTGTAAGCACCATGGTAACTTCTCTTCATTGATTAGGTAATGGTCTGCTAGTTCTGCAACTAAAATTATCTGAATGCCTCATTGAACTCAAAACTTCACTGCCCTAGCAGCTGTGGTGGCTCAGCCAGGCTCTTAGAGGACTTGAACGTGGGTCTTGATTTTTATGAGTAACAAAGGGAATAATATAGAAGTACATGTGGTGTTGGCACTTGGAGACTGGAAGAATAACCTCTGTTTTGCATTTGTAAACAAATTATATTAGGAAGCTCTCAGTGCGGCCAGGAGGTTTGATGCCCCTGTGGGCTCTCAAGGAAGAGCTGCCACCTGCTGCTTCCCACTGTTCCACATGCAAGTAAGGAAAAGGCAGAGCATCTTAGCTCCTGAGCAAATAAACAAGCAACCAACTGAAGCTTGGGCTATTACATAAATTGATAGCATTATACTAAACCATAAGGCTCCTTTTTCTCAGAGCACCAGCATTTCAGAACCTCCTTATATTTGCACTAGACAAATACTTAAAATATCTCAGCAATTATTTCGTGTTGGCACAATAATAGCTTAACTAGAATGGATCTTCTTATACTGACAATACAGTGAATGATTGTCTTACTAAGAAAAGCCTAACCCTTAAGAGGGTTCGTGTTCTTCTTCTAATGACTCACTTTAGGAGAGGTAGATAGGCAGGAAGGATGATTCATCGTGGGACACCTACTGTACACTATTCTGGAATACATTTTTCTCCATCTCTCTCCCACTCTACCTATCAGAAAGGGATAAACAAAACCATAAGAGCTTGGGGATTGAAAGAGAAGGGGAAATTGGCTAAAAGTCAGTGCTGGCAATGGGGTGTCTTTACAAATGAGTAGAGGAGTGGTGACGGCAGCACAGTAACACATTGGCTACACAGGTCAGATTGACCTTAGCAGACACAACCAATAAATCTGTAAGCCTCAAGATGCAATACTGAGGCAAAAGTTCAGCTGCTTTCTCAGGCTTTGCCTCCAAACTTTTGCAAACTGCGACTTGTTTTCCAAGCTGTGTTTCCTCTAAGAGCCCGGGAGTGACATTTCAGGGAAAACAAGAACAGATAGCAATTCAGTCACGGGCTTGATACAGCAAAAGGAAAATGACATTGTTACAGTGTTATGATTCTCTGAAACTCACCTTTGAAAAGAGGTCAAGAGAACCACCTCAATAATACACTTTGATGTCACAGAAAATTCGCTAGAGGTTCAGCCATGCATTAAGTGCATTCTGCACTAGCAAGCTGGTACAGTCCACTGACTATTATCCTCTCCTGATCACAGAAAAAACAATTGGTTCCAACACCTCAGGCATGGGAAGGCATGCCATTTGCTAGGTCAAGTTACTCAGAGCCTCATTCAACCTGGCCTTGAACACTAAGAGATATTTCTTCTGGGAACCAGTGATACAGCCAGAAGGAATCCAAGGAATATCAAAAAGGGCTACAGTGTGGTGTGGTTGGCATGCTGGAGAGACAGGATGGGACCAAAGGGACCTGGACAGGCTGAAGGAGTGGTCCCATGCAAACTTCATGAAATTCCACAGAGAAAAATGCAAAGTCCTGCATGAGGACATGGTGAGGGCAATCTCAAGCACAAACACAGGCTCAGAGGGGAATGGATTGAGAACAAAGCTCAGGAGAAGGTCTTTGGGAATACTGGCTGATGAGAAACTCAACATGACCCAGCCATGTGCCCTTGCAGCCCAGAAAGCCAAAAGTGCCCTGGGCTGCATCCAAAGCAGCGTGGGCAGCAGGGCAGGGAGGGGATTCTGCCCCTCTGCTCTGCCCTGCCCTGCTGAGACCCCACCTGCAGAGCTGCACCAGCTCTGGGTCCCAGCACAGGAGGGACATGGAGCTGTTGGAGTGAGTCCAGAGGAGGCCACCAAGATGCTCAGAGGGATGGAGCACCTCTGGTGTGAGGACAGGCTGACAGAGATGGAGTTGTTTGGCCCAGAGAGGTGAAGGCTCCCAGGAGAGCTTAGAGCACCTTCCAGTGCCAAAAGGTAATTCCAAGAGAGGTAGAGAAGGATTTTTTACAGGTCCATGCAGTGACAGGAAAGAAGGAATGGATTTAAAGTTCAAGAAAGTAAATTTAGGTTGGATATTAGGAAGAAATTCTTGACTGTGAAGGTGGTGAGGTACTGTCACAGCTTGTCCAGAAAAAGTGTGGACACCTCATCTCTGGAATCATTTGAGATCAGTCTGGAAGGGGTTTGAGCAATCTAGTCTTGTAGAAGGTGTTCTGGCTCACTGCACAGGGATTTGGAACTACAGGATCTTGAAGGTCCCTTCCAGCACCAACTGTCCTATGATTAATTCAAGCAAGTTGTTTTCCAGTCCAAACAGTGACACAGGAAAATAAATTTTAAGGTGGTGTTCCCATGCCCAGGCCACAGATGCACAATTAATTTTTAAGAATGGCTAGGAAAGGAAAAAAATCATCTTGTAAAAGCCAAGGGCATTAGCAAAGACAATTGCCCTGAAGCCTCTTCAGGGATTATGCAGCTGCAGTTGGCTTAAACATGCACTTAGAAACACTAAGTGGTGATTTAACAGGGCTGATAACCCTGATAACCCTTCATAGCAAGTGACTGAATACATCTGCAATTGCAAGTGCTGAAGATGTCAGGATAGGATTCATGGGCTGGAACTTAAGCAGAAAGCTGCATTAATGGAGGGAGGGCATTTGTAAAAATGCCATGGAATCATTTGTGAACCACATTTAGTGACAATTTAGTCCTCTAGCTCATCAAAAATGCACAGGCTGAGCAAAACATTCCACCCTATTAAAGCACTGTCTGTGCTGAAAGATTTGCCTGTTGAAAAAACACTGCTGCATCCTGTGACACTCCAGATTCACTTCTGTCCTCTGAACTCAACACAGATATGTATCCTATGGCAACTAACCTGCAGTGACAGAGACAGATTAAAATAAATGGAAGTCAAGGGAGAAAATTATATGTAAAATACAAACATTACTGTCTGCTGGAAGTTTGCTTGCCCTCAGATATAGCAACTTCATTCAGCCAGTCTGAATCTGTGACTATTGCAGGTGACTTTAAATCAGCAGGAGTTTGTAGGAACCAACTTTCTTAAAAATATGACTGCTATTTCATTGCTTCCTTTGGAGGCCTTGCTATGCAGAGATTTAATAATAATGATGATAAGAACATGATAGCCTTGTGGCAGTTGAGTAAAAGAAACAGTGTGGAATTTAAGTTCTCTCTAGATGGGTAACTAATTAGTTCGGGCTTCTTATAGAATCAAGTCCTTGAAGAGTGTAGCTGAGTTACAAATACAAATACAGCTGAAATTTTTCCACACAACCAAGTTACTGGACAACTTCAGAAATTCAGGCTGTGCAGCTTGCCTTACTGAATATGTTCTTCCAGCTCTGGTGGTGTCACTGAGGGCATGGACCACATCCCCACCCTCAACACAGACTATTCCTGAATTAAGGATAATAAGATAGAGCACATTTTCATTATTATGTACCTACAACACTCTGGGGTGGTTTTTCAAAGGAGAATTTGCTTGATGAACACAGAAGCTCTGTTCAGTAGTGACAATTATGACATAAACTTCTACAAGAAATCAATCTGTAACTTCTGAAAGACAACATATTTACCAGGCAACTCCAGCTGATCATCCTAGGACTCTTCACAGACAGGCACATGTCTGGCAGCAGAAATATGGGTTTCTCTTTTGTTGCTTCTACATGAGAGCTGTCTACAACCTCAGTCCAAGCACCAATTTCTGAGTTCAGTACTTATGGCCAGAATACTCATAAAAGGCCATGCTTTAAGAAAGACTGGCATAATTCAGGTTTTTAATCTGGATTCAGGATCAAAGTTCATACAAACCACTTCTATATCGAGAAACTAACCAGCACAGGCAGACACTGGGAGTCAATGGTCTGTACTCTCAAACTGCTAGAAAAGCTCTGGCACTCTGTGCAAATGCTACAGCACCCACCAAAACCCTTCCCAAGCACAGAGAAGTTGTTAGCACAGACCAGATTTTGTCCCCAGCAGGCACTCTGGATGTGGCCTTCCTGTTTCGAAGGCTGAATTTTGACCGTGTACAGTGGACCTCAATGCCCAAATACAGTTCAATATGTGTTTCATTTCTTAGTGGAAATATGTAATAGATTCTGAAATTTTCATCCTGCATCTAAGTGCCAAGAGCTGAGTCCAGAGCATCACAGTGAGATTTAGGGCTTGTGAGAGACCAGAACACACTGAGCACTGTGCTCTCATTTGACTTTTTTGGATCCTGAAGGATATTGTTTAGCACAGCTCTATCAGTTGAAATAAGGATTTCTAACCTCAGTATTATCAAGAGTCTCAGGTGGCCAAAGGCTCAGAGCCTTGGTCTGGTGCTAGACCTACAGGTGCCCCAGTCTCAGTGACTCTTTTCATCAGTTTTTGACTGCCCAGGAATGGGAGTTTTCTCCTTTTTCCTTGCCACTCCATACAAGATCAGGTTCCTGCTGGTCTGGCAGCACACCTGGGAGCTGAGGTGGGCAATGATGACAGCACTGAGCACACATCTGCCTGTAGCAGCCAAGGAAACCCAAATACATCAACCTCAGTGACAGCTCTGGCTCTCTGCAGCACAGCAATGAGACACTGCTGACTGATAACCCCCTTGGCAGGCTGAGGCCAGATAAACAAAGCAGGGTGGGCTTTCCAGCCTTTTTACCAGCAGCCTTTGCCAAGGCACAGGGCACCTTGCCAGGAAAGACATGGCAGAGCATAGAGCATAACTATGTTGAATGATGCCTTGGACTTTCATTCAGGTTCACCACTCTGGGGACTGGCTTGGCTTAGCAGGGTGATTGAGAAGGTTAAAAAATCCTGTCCTGTCCTGGACCAGATGTTTGTGTCCTCCTTGCCCACTGTGACCTGTCCTGTGCTGTGGAGGAGCTGCTGTCTCTATCTCCATCTGTCAAGAGGCAGGTTTCCCACTGCCAGGAAATGATGCCATCAGGAAGCACTCACTATCTGCACTGCCCATGGGTGGATTTGATGGATCTAGGCCAGATACACACATGGTTTTTAGGCTCCATATCTACAGAAGACTGCAAATAAAAAGAATGACGCCGTCATGAATGGAGATGGTTGTAAAAGAGGTTGTGTCATCCTGATCTCCCCTGAAAGGTGGAACTGAGATGCTGGCAATTTGGGATCACTTGTGGGAGTAGGTTTGATCACAAAACTTTGTATTTGTGACATTTCTGTAAATGTCATTCTACTAAGGTATATACTCTGCACTTGAGTCAGGCTTTCCTTCTGATATCTGAAGTGCAAATCATTATCCATTGAAACACAGTTACTGGAACTCTGCTCCCAGAGGAGGTTTAGCTTACAGTGGTATCCTCCAATAACATAAATCCTTACACTAATTCTCTCCTTTAATAACAATCACATTTGACCAAAGACACAAGCCATGGCTGCACATGTGAGTACATGTGCATGCAATTTGTGAGATTTGATTAACTGTGGGTCCACGTTCTATGTATAACCTTCTCATAGTATCAGAATAAACAGTCCTTTTTGTTGGCTGGCTCCACACTATCTTTGTTTGTTCTGTATCTGCCACAATATAACTGGCTCTTAACACTGATCAGAGCTACTGGTCTACCCTGGAAAACATAACTAGTGAACTACAAGGTATTGTCATGGACTCCCACCCCAACCTCCTTGTGCTCTGCCTACAGTGTCCTGTTAATAGTAGGTCCCCCTTTTTAAAGGAAGAGCCTCCCCAGTTCTGTTCCACAAAAGTAAACTGTCTTCAGCATGATTTGGTTCTCACTTAACACAGACTTTCTTGCTAAAGGCTGTATTCACCCATTACTGAGAGATGCTCCCAGTGACACAAGGCAGACTTCTTAAACAAGGCAGCTTCCAGGTAGAATATGGTATTTTGGGGTTCTGGTGTTGGAATTACACAGGGAAACACACACAGAAGCTCATGCCTGCAATGTCCCTCACATCTCAGGTCTCCAGCAGGATTGTAGTCATCCCAGCAGCATGTACCTCTGTTCATATCAGTCTGTGTGCCTTGGCTGCCCATCACTGAAAGCTCATATCTGACCACGGGTCTTCCATCATTTCAAAGAGATAACTGTGTTCAGCTGTTGACAGCTCCTGATATTCCTTGCATGCCAACTAGGAATAACATCTAGCTTTTATTTCCCAGTCCCAGAAATGAGATTAATCTTCCTGTCCTAAAGAATCACAGCACAGAAATCAGTAAGGAAATGTTCATGCTTTTCATAAAAATAAATTTCCCATAGCTGCTACATTCATATTTTAAGTTTGGGCTGATCTTGTCTGCTTGGAAGTCCCCTCCTCAGGAGGAAGTCTCTTTCAGGTTGCTAGGTCAGATTATGACAGTGATAAAGGTTATATCCTCAGATGGCTGACAGCCCCACACAAGGCAGTATTTTCTTATATTGCCTGTTCTTTGATGAGTCTCAAACTGCTTACCAGAAAAAAATATCAGAATGGGATTATGACTCTCTTTGGAGAGAAAAGCAGAGCAACATACAGAATGAGCCGGGTGAGATCAGAGGAACTTGACCGTGTGTTGACCTACACGTGGCTGCAGATTAAACAGGGAAGGCAGGAGTATTTTCCTTCACCACTCCCTTCCTGAGTACCCCAGCAGGGTCAACACAGCACACAAAAATAAACTGAGGTGGGTGTGAGGTAAATTCAGCTTCCTATTAGTTGCAGTCATCTGTGATCTGCTGAACAGCCCGTCCAGGTGTCCTTGTCATGACTTCCAGGGCACAAGCAGACAAGCACACCTTCACTCCCGTTGTTCCAGTTTAATCTGCTGCCACATATGTGCCAACACTGCCAGTTAGTGTGCTGGGCCTGTTGCAACAGCTTGGACATAAAAGACACAACACTAATTCAAAAAATGACCCTACACAGAGGCAGACACACTGCTACCTGCTGTGAGCCCCTATCAGCACAAGATGCTGGAAAGTGGCAGAGCTGGGGCTGCCTTTTACAGAAAGTAATAGTGAAGGGTGGTGGTGGCAAGAGCTGCTGGAAATCTGATCTGAAATCTTAGTGAGCTCCTGTGAAAACAAAACAAAACAAAACAAAACAAAACAAAACAAATCAAAACAAAACAAAACAAAAGACCAAATCAGTTTTGTTTGCAAGTTGAAAACTATCATCTAAACTTAAAAAAGCTCACTGGGATTAACCTTGTGATTGAATTCCTGGTTTTACTGAAGCTCAATAACCAGATGAAACAGTAGTTGTTAGTCATCTTAAACCTTTCTTTGGAGAGTCAGGATATTCTTAGCAAGTATTTTAAGCAAACCCTTGATCTATTGGTATCCTCAAAGCTACTGACATGCTTTGATCTACAGCCTTGGTCTGCAAAGGCAGCTGGGACTTGCCCTGCTCAATAAAGAAAACCCCTGACCAGTTTAGCTGCTCCCCTGCCCAGCCAGCCTTGCAAATGCTCATGCTTCAGTGCAGGATCTGGCAGGTTTTATTTGTACGTTGCTCCAAGCTTTGTCATGGGTCTCCCTCTCTACCTATTCTCATTTTCAGAGGAGATTTACACTCTTGGAAGCTGACACCCCTTAGAGATTTTACAACAGGCCACACAGGCAGTCTGAAAACTGCAGTGCTGGGCAGAGGTATCAGCAAGCTCTGAACAACTCTGTGTGGTACTGAAGGCTGCCCAGACATGGCCATGGGGAGCTGATGTGGGATGCTATGTCCTGCTCCTCAAAAACACATGATGGTGCATCCTCCATGCCAGGTCTGATACCACTGGCAAGACTTTGCTGACCCGTGCAGATGTGCTGCCCTTCACTCACCACAGGCTGTCCCTGCAAGCCACCTTGCCCTTCTCTTGTGTCTGTATTTAAACAACTGGTCAATCCAGCTCCTCCTGCTCAGAAAAGTGCTGCCATGCCACTGGGGAGATGACACAGGACATTCCCCACCAAGTGCTAATGATGCAAATCTCAGCTAGCACTGAGCTGGTCCCTCAGCAATGCCATAATATGAACAAATAGTTCAGGTATATTGGAGAGGTGGGAGCTTTTTGGCATTATCCAAAGCCCAGAGCCCATCCAAGCAAGCTGAGAGACTGGTTAGGGCCCAGCATGGGGCTTGATGGAATTGGTGCTGGATGCAACAGCAGAGAAAGAGCCAGAAGAGGCACAAGGATAAAGTGAGAGAACATGCATTTCCATAGGTCAGCTCTCCTCAGAGACATTAGGGTTCATTGTAAGAGATATAAAAATAAATGTCAGATGGCTCTCTCTTGACTAATCAAGCTTGGCTTTGCTGTAGTGACGTCTCCTTCAAATAACACTTTTTCCATTCAAAAGTCAAGGAAAAAGCCAGAGAGCATTTGACTCCTGAACAAGCAATACTGAAAGCAATTCAGGCTTATTTCTGTGGACATGCTTCCCCTATTATTTTAGCACAGCTGTGTAATCCCTGAGTAATTAAAACGTCTCCTCAAAGCTGCCACTCTCTTGTGCCTTCTGATCCGTGTCAATGCTGATCTGCTCAGCTGTGCAGGAATATGAAGAGTGCCTGATATAGCTATGTCTCTTCAGCTTTTATCCAAATGGTCTCTTCAACATCAGCATCAGCTGAAGAGAAGGAAAAATTCTTCTTTAAATGTAATTTCAGATTAACTGTTGCTTTGAATGCAGTTTTAGTCTATTTACACCAGTCTGATAGGTATCACCATTAAACAGCAGCAAAGCATTTCAAAAGGAAGTGAAGGAGTTTTTAAATATATCAAGGGATCAGAGGTGGCTGATTAAGAAAACCATTAATAATTTGATTGAATGTGGAATTGTCAGTCACTAAAAGCAGCTGAGACCTCAGGAACTTAAAAAACACAATTTAACAAGAAAAAACTCAGTAAAGAAATGCAGTAAGTGAGGAAATTAAAAACCCTGTTTAAAAGTCACAGAAGGTCACAAAAATCAACCAAGATGGTTTTGGACCATCTGCATTTTGTGGGGCAGTCACTGCTCTGCAGACAGACAGGCTGCTCTGGCTGTCTGCTGTGACAATACTGGGGCCAAGGCAGACTGGGAACAGGCAGCTTTGGGGACACAGGGGTTAGGACCATGTGAAAGAGAGAAAAGTAAACACAAATACAGAATCTTGGTTAGAAGAAGCATCCAGAAAGCATCAGGGCAGAAAAGAAGGG
Organism: Oenanthe melanoleuca; assembly: GCF_029582105.1. Lineage (NCBI taxonomy): Eukaryota > Metazoa > Chordata > Aves > Passeriformes > Muscicapidae > Oenanthe > Oenanthe melanoleuca. Next base: position 13,924,229 of record NC_079336.1, read on the forward strand.
CAAACAGAAGCAATGATTGGATGAGCAGTGTGACAGGGCTTTGTGGAGGCAATTGGCAGCAATAGGAGCTCCCTCTGCAGCTCCCTGTGGTGGGCTAAGCTCCCAGAGATACCAGTGCCATACCCTCCCCACACAGCCATTGCTAGAGACCTCTCTATACACAACACCATGGTTGGGCCTGGGTACGGAAAGAAATGAGAAAAATATCAGCAGAGGGCTGAGGAACCCTTGCAGAGCAGTAGGCACAAAAGTGAGATACTGTCTGACAAGCCACAGTAGGAAAATGCCAAACTGCAGGTATGTGTGGGATGTACACATGCAGGACAGAAAGAGAATTATTAATGTTGAGGAAACAACATGATTCTTGTTTTCTTGTTAAAATCCCAAGGCACTCATCACTTCAGGCACATATCTGGGCTTGCAGGTGGCACTGGGGCACTCTAAAACAAATTACACAAGTAGGGGAGCCAGGCATGGGGGCTTTCCTACCTCTTTCCCACCAGCACACTCCATGTGGAGGCAGGTCCTGCTGAGCCCTGTGGTGTCCTGAGGTGAAAAGGCAGAGCAGTGGTGCTGGCACTCAGCCTTGCAGCAGCCATGCCTCGTGACTGGAGCCTGCTCCCAAAGCCCTGAGCCTGTCCTGGTGAGTTTCCTTCACATGTCTCAGCTCCATCTCTCCCTTGCATTATTAATTGCAGCATCCACAACCCCATTAAGTCTCATTTTCAGTACTACTACTAAGCTACTTTTAGTAGCTTATTCTCGGTGCCTGTCCCTTGGAAATGAGTTGCTGGCTTGTTAACCCTTTCATTGCTTCTGAAACACAGCAGGTGTCCTAGAGGCTGTGGAACTTCCTTTAGGCACATGTCATTTCCCACCTTGGAAAAATGTGGGATATGCACCTATAAGTCCTTGATATCCACTGAGCATTGACTACTCCCCTCAGAGACCAAGGTCTGAGTTTCCCACTGGATTTCCCCATGCAGGTCTGTCACTGTGCCACTGTTGTGGCCACCCAGCAGACTGGCTGGGGTTCAGGATCAGACCATCTGCTTGCTCAGGACAGCTCTTTTGCACAGCACAGCAGAGACACCCATGCCACTCATGCTCCAAATAGAGGCTTGGTGTCAGTCTTGAATTACTCCTCTATTACTCCCAGGTGCCCTGACTAACACAGGTCCTGGGCTGATCTTGCTCTGCAGTATCCTCTGGATCCACCAACCTTTGCTTCTGCAGCAGGGAGGTTTAGATGTGACAAAGATCACACATATGAAAATACACCTCTCTTCAGAAAAAATAAAAAGCATGTACAAATATATAAGATTTGTAAAGACAAAAAGATTGAGACCTGTTCTCATCACACAAAGCACTGCTTTCCATTCCATGGGCAGGCTGCCCTGTTCACAGGACACACAGTGGAGCAGACAGGGGAAAACAGAGCAGGTGTCTCATCTGCAGAGGAATTGGGAAGGCACCAAGGGAGACCAAGGAATGCCAAGGAGTGCACAGGGATCCTGTAGGGAGCAATATGGATACAAACTGCTGCAACAGCAGCCCTTGACACCCTCAACCACAGTTCCAGCTGCAGGGTGTCCTGGGGCTCACACTGGCTCTGGGAAGCAGAACAAGCACTGAGCAGCAGTGAAGCAGTGCTCAGTTTGGGCTGTGTATCTGTCAGGGGGTGAGACAGCAAAACTCAATTAGCACAAGCTCTGAGCACGGATGCTTTCAGCTCCAGTGTTCCCTCATTCAATTGGTGGCAGCAGCTGTCACCCATCTTTTCCTCCAGTGAGTTAGGAAAGGTTTACATGAGAAATCAGAAGCAGCAATTTTCATTGACAGAAAAGGTCTGGAAAACAAAGAACTTGGTGTCTGGTAGGGAAGGGTGTCTGTTCCCCTTAGGTCTTGTTTTCTAGAGCACACATCTGCATTCAGTTTGTTTTCCTCACCTCAGCCAGGTATAACCCTTTTCCAAGCCCTTAGCATCCTCCTTACACCCTTCTTTTTTCTTACCCTTGATTTTCCTGGAAATGGAAGGGAAACTGCACACATACTGTCTGCTCCTTTGAGCTGAATGTTTAATAGTTTCTTATCAAGAAAAACACTTTCCTCTATCTTGCCTCCTCCTCTATTTTTCCAGCATTTGCATTATCCCTTCTCCATACATTATGACTCACTGTTAACTGGAGACCACTGGCTGCCTCTCCCTCCCCCTTGCCCAGGAACTCCTTACATAAATCATTGGGATTGCTGAACAAAAAATCCTCAAAACAAACAAAAAATTAACATGTACAGATTTATTGCTGCTTTTGTTTTCTCAATGCACAGGCAAATTAATATTATGGAGATTAGGTCCCTTTGCTCAGCTCTCCTGAGCACAGTGCAATATGACAAGAAAATCCCTGTTCTGTGCAGAAAAAAAAAAAACAACTGACTGGATAAACTCTGCTATTGTACAATCACAAGATCCTGTAGAAAGAGGATTATTAAAGTAGAACACAATGTGAAATGTAATCAATACAAAGACAGACTAAGATGACACTGAATTGCAGAAGGACAAAATCTCTTCTGTATATGATGTGGGGCAGGTAAGCCAGTGAAGGGCTGCTGCAAGCCTCATGAGTTTAGAAAAATAACGTGTGTTTTCCTGGACTCTGAGGTATTCACAATGTCCATTTCACAAGGAAGGAGAGAGAAAGTTGAATAAGTCTTTAATGATCATCCTCTCTTCAAATCAACTCAAAGCAGAGTCTTTGTCAAGCTGACAGGACCTTATTGCTAGGTGGAATCATTGAGAGTTATAAAAAACATTTGTAACCAGAATCTTCCATAAAAAACCATAAAGAGCACCTGAAATACTCCACAGACAGTAGGGATGCCAAATACTTAGCTGTTTCTCTGACTTGTGTACAAGAGAGGAAATTTAAAAACTGTTTTTCATTAATCTAAAAAAGTTACAAAGTGAGGGGTCTGTCTAGATAGGTGCATGCCTTCAACCTCCTCCATGCAACAGTTTCTGGGTAACATAAGGACCTTTGGTAAGTTTTTCAAATTAAGAAGTCTGTGAGAACTGTAGACAAATAACACCTTCCATCCAAAACATTCTTCCTCCCAAATTTATTTTCTTCTGTGAATGTATGCTAGTGACACTTTTACAAATGGAAAGTCAAGTTACATAGCAAAAGTCCTGCACAAGCTTATAGAAAGCTTTTAAACCAAGTTCAATCTCCTGTACTCTATTTAACCCAAGACTGACAAAGCCTTTAAAGTAAATCCAAGGGAAAGATTAATCAGTGGGCCATTAATGTACATGAAGGTAGTCTCAGAGTAGTTCTGAGAAGTTCTTAAGATTGTTGAGGACTTTACCTACCTCTTATACCTCTGAACAGAAGATTCAGAGCCAGGCATTTCAGTTTAACTTCTTTGGCCTAAAATGATCTTCTAGGTTCTTTCTGCAGCAGTGGAGAGAAAACCAGTCAATATAAATATCTGCCAGACACATTTCTGTTAGCATGGGGTGAATTACTCTCATATGTTGATCCTATGTTTTTCAACAAACATTCAATTTTTAAGGGAGCCAAGACACAGGGATGGAGGCTGGGACAGACTGCTTGATCCCTGCAGAGCTGAGGGAATGAGGGCTGTGTGCTGAATAACAGGACAGGCACTCAGGCAATGCAGAGCAGCCCAAGGCTCACTGCAGAGGAAAGCAGTGGCACCAGGCTGCCCATGAGGAGCTCCAAAGGTGTCTCTCCTGGCCCTTGCACTGTGGTCACCACAGGACAGCTCTCAGTTCAATCCTCCTCTTCCTCCAGAGCACACAGGTTCACACCAGGACTCACTGCAGCCACCAGAGACCCTCATGAGCAGCCCCTTGTGCTTTGGGCTCAGCTGTTCAGGGCCTGGTTTTCAGGATGGGACACCCACAACTGTGGCTGCTCCCAGCTCTGAAGTCTGCCCCTAAATGCACATCCATTGCCTGATAGACAGGAGCCAAAGGAATGGTCTCCTAATGGGTTGTACTGGCATTTGAGAATGAGCTTCATCACCAAACCCTGCAATCACCCCTTTTGAGCAAGGGTTTCACTCAAGTTGCCACAGAAGATCTGGGAGGTGTCACCAAGAAGGGCTTCTCAAGGGCTGTATTCTTCTTGGCCTTACAGCCTTCTGACTCACCACTTTGTTTTGTTTCTCAGACCATTATAATATCTTTCCAAGTCATTCATCCATTTGATCCTCAAAGATTTTATCAGACAATTAGCCCAGAATGGCAATTTCCACCTTGAAAATGCTTTAATGTTCTAATCCTTTGAACACTTTCAAAGCCATTTCATCACATTGATTCTGGGAGATAAATGAGTAGAAATCCTAATTTATTTGCAGAGAAACTGAGCCCAAGAAATTCCAGCTCAGGTGCAGTCCCCACTTTGGCCACTCCAATATCCCACGTATCAGCCTCCCTGCAGACCTGGAGACCCAGCTCATGCACGTGGCCATCTGAGCAGCATTACCACTGTGTTTGGGGACCCAGGCAGGAATTGCCTCTCTTGCTTACTGCCTTGGGTTGCAATACAGGATGTGACCAGAAATGTGTGTTCTATCACCATCTGTTGAAGCTGGTGGGGCAGTGACCCTTATCTCCATGGCACATATTATCTGCTAATGGGCCATCTTTAAAACCAGCTGGGGAAATCATCTTTATCTTTTCCACAACCCATCCTCCCTCCAGGAAGATTTCATCTGTTGCTGGCCCATTCAGTCCCACTGTATGACTGATAAAATTACATCATCCCACTGGGAGATGCTCCAGCCAGGGGGAGGAGCCAAGCCTTTCCTACCTAGATAAAAACTGAGATTTTGGACAGCAAGATACCTTCTTTCCACAGGATTCCAGAGGAAAACTGGACCTTTCTGCATCATCTCTGGACCTTCAGAGGAAAACTGCACCTTCTACAGGAGCCCTGCTCCAGCTGAACCACACCTGCCACTGCAGGAGGATGCAGCCACCATTTAATGGGACTGCTGCCAACACCCTGACTGACTGACAGGTGTCAGGTTGCATTCTGACTCTGTCAGTGTTTTGGGATTGTTCTTTGTAATACTGTATTTCTATTTTAATTTTCCTAGTGAAGAATAGTTCTTCCTAATTCCCCTATCTGTGCCTGAGAGCCCCTTAATTTCAAAATTATAATAATTTTGTGGGAGAGGATTTACATTTTCTATTTCAAAGAGAAGCTTCTGCCTTTATTGTCAGACATCTGTCCTTCAAACCAGGACACTTACCCAAAATTCTGATGTGGACATGAGACACCATCTCTGAAGCTCTTTCTCTCATTCTGCCAGTCTAAGCCCTGCTCCCATTATTGTTGTCACCAGGACCAGCTGACAGGTGACACCTCCCGGAGCTGAGGGAGCCAAGTTCAGCCCTCTCACGTTTAACAAAAGGCAGGTCCACCCACACACTCTGAAGTGGAATTTTGCTGAAGGTAAAAGTCAAGCTGTGCCTCCATCCTCTGCCCCTCTCCCCATCTCACGCAGGTTAAATGACAGTTCAGAGAATGGAAGTTATTATGGGATGCCTCTGCATGATGGTGGCTGGTCTGGACCGCTGCTATTCTTCTCCTACACATACACAACACACCCATGCACACACAGGAAAGCTGCAGAGTGCTTATATAATCTGATGTGTCAACAAAGTCCCTGCCAGCTCTCCTACGTCTGGAGACTTCAAGTGGTTTCAACTTGTCCCAGACAGAGCATTTCAAACTTGTGAAAATTCCCCTTCAAGTCCACCCAAACCCAGCCAATCCAAACCCATACTGATTCTTACTAAGTGAGAAAACAAGTTCAGTTGTTGCTAAACAAGTACTTGAGAAAGCTCAGCTGGCAGCCCTGCCTGCTGCTAGACCCCCATCCTCCCATGGAGTGCAGCACAGCCAGGAGCTGTGGCTGTGTCTCAGTAGTCACACAGCATCCTGTGTGATCCTGTCTGCCAGGTGGGTGTCTAAGCACTTTATTTGAGACACTGAGGGTTACATGAGACAGCTGGAACAGACAGGGAACCACTGCTGCATCTCTGAGTGACAGCCCTTTGCTGCAGCAGTCTCATGAAAGTCAAGGGCAGGGGGGATCTACAATTTTTTATGCAAAAAAGTTGTGGTCAGGTGATGGCAAAAGTTTATAAATCTATATGTAAGTTAGTTTTGGTTTTGTCTTCCCACTTCTGCGGGGTGGGGTCCCTTGTGACTCCTGATGTCTTTTGTCAGGAATGTCCTCATGTCTGGTGCTGGTGGGGGCCATCACTGCCTGATCCAGCTCTCAGCCTGCTTACTGGGCTGTGGAGAAGTGGATTTACCTTTAGATCCTGCCAAAGCAGGAGGATGTGAGTATACAGCAGGAGACCCTTTCCTAGGAGACAAATGTCTCTGTATGTTAGCTGGTGGAATATCCTGACTTTTTTTTAGTGTTGCAAAGTTATCTTTGTATTAAATCTACTTTAAAAATTTGGTTTAAATGCACTATGGCCAGAATCAGCAAAGATTAACTTCAATGGTATTGTTTGCTTAATTGCTTTGCTGAACTGTAACTTAATGAAATTCCAGACTGAAGAGCCTGAAGCCCATAGGCAGTTTCAAAAGCATTCAAATCTCTTCCACACTTGGACAAGTTTGAGGGGTTTTTTGCTTTTTTTTCATTTAATATTACACCCCTCCAAGACACAGAGAAGAACAGACAACCTCTGACCCTTTGATAGGCAAACCATTCAGGGGATCAGCCTAAAACATGGAAGACCAAATACAAATAACCAGGATTAAAGAAAGCAAAGAAACTTGGGACCATGAAGACCTCTAACTGCTGGGCTCCATATTATTAAAAAAAAAAATCCTGTCTTAGACTGCAAGTTTACATCATGCTTTGCACAGTTCTTTAAAATGGCTGTGCTTTGGTCAGATGGAAAAATTGCCATTGGACCCTTAAGAATCTTCAAAATAGAAAGGAAATCAGTTTTGAACAAAGGACCCAGCCATAATGCTCCTCCATGTCCTGGTGTTAGTACTTGGAGAGGTGCAGGCTCCTGTTAAAGCTCCCTCCACCTGCAGTGCACCTGCAGAAGAACCTCCTTACAGAGTGGGGTCTATGCCCTCAGCTGTGCAAAAGATGCTCTGGCAGGTCTGCAATTAACCCCTTCCCACCTGAGGAGGCTCCCTGACCCCTCCTGTCCTGGGTCTGTGCCATCTTAGGAGTCTGAGGTAGGTGAATGGCTCAAGTCAAGCAGAGACAGCAGACAGTTTGACAGAAAAATGATGACTCCTGACTTCAGCATTGAAAAAGGTCCATGAGCTAGCAAGACAATGAAGCTATTAATGAAGTGAAACATCATGCTGAGGCAGAAACTCATATGTGGATATGATTCATATATTTGAAAGGTCTAGAGTAGAACTTCAGGAGGATAAGCACAGCTTCCACACTCAGACTAAAGTGACTGGCGTCGCTGCCCAAAACGTAAGAAAGAAAATTCATGTTTTTGTTGAGTCACTTTTCAGCCCACTGAACACATGCTCCAGAGCTCCTGCACAGAGGTAAAAATACACCCTGTGTACACACTGTCTTTATGACCCCTCTCCTCCCTCCCTCCCTCCACATCCTGCACCTCAGAGTCTGCTACAGAGGTAATGGTTTCAAAACCATTCCACAGAGATAAACCTCAGTGTATGCAATTGGGGCTTGTGCACCCAATTACCACTCAAGAATGTGCTAAATTATTCCATGGAAAGAATGAATGCTCCTCTTTCCTGTTTACTTTTCAGTATGTGAATATTTATTTTCTCGTGTCAATAATTACTCTAATGTTTCGGAACACTCCATTTAAAACTGGCTTTCATTCATAGAGAGAGTCATTCACATAGAGAGTAATTTTTGAATGATAATGAGGCAATCAATGTTTTTAAAGGATCTTATTTTTCAAGTGAAAATAAGCACAATTTCACAATTTCTTCTCAAAATACAAGATAATTTTTCAAGAAGCTTAAAGGAAATACCAATTCCACTGTAAGGATGTGATGTAATTTTCTAAGCTTTTATTTTCAAGGCTAATTAATGATCTGGATATCTCAAAATACTTAATTTGAATCTAACAAGAAGGCCATTTAAATTCAGGCTCTTTCCAATGTTTTTACCAATGCAGCATATTTATCATTCTCCTTCCACTTTATCTGAGCTCTGCTGGCATTGCAAGACCTAGAAAGGGGGTTAAAACTCTTCAGATTTTATGCTCAAAATCTTCAAAAATAACCTTGCTGACTGAAGAAAATTAGGATTTATTTCTGTTAGAAATACACTGTAGTGTGCATGGGCTAAACTTCACAACCCAAATCTCTTTTTAAATCTGGAGTCACATGCAGATGGAGACAAGCAGCTTCTTACAGATTAAATGGATACAGATTTGTCCTTCTGTATGGCTTGGTGACTGATAGGAGCATTCAGAGACTATTGACATGAGATGCTGGCCAATGGTCCTGGACTATTATGAGCAGTGATTTTCCCCACATAACCCTTGAGGAAGCATCAATATGAACACCAGTGGCCAGACCATGTCAGCGTGGGGTTTGTTGTTTAATGTGCCACAGGACAGCCTGCAACACACTGTGCTTCCCTGCTCACCCCCACCTGGAGTCACTGCTCCTAATGACAGAAGGGAAAATCTCCATGAGTCAAATGGCAAGAAGAAATCCAAGTATGGCTTGTGAGAGCAGATCCTGGAAGAGCTGTGACCTCATTCATACACACACACACACACCTCTCACATTCCCAGGACTGGGCATTGCAGTGCTACAGCAGTCACAAGCAGCAAACATGGAAAAGGCAGAACATAAGGGTAAAGCTCTAAGCAATACCTTCAGGAATAATGCTGGCTGCTTTGTTGGCTTTGTTTGAAACTCAGTCAAGGTAGCAGAGCAAGAGAACAACATGATGCTCCACAACAGGGTTCCCTCCTCAGAGGGAGGGCAGGAAGGAGACCAGCAGGAACCCTAGGAAATAGTTTATGTGGTGGTTGCAATCTGGTCCTATGCCAAAAGCTCCACAGAAGACATTTGATATGTATTTGATGAAAATACAAAACAAACTCCATCATTAGTGTGGAGTTTTGGCTTAACCACTTCTCATTAGATGATCCCAAGTGTTTTAATGTGCTGTGGTACTTGAACTTGAGGTCTGAGCTGACTAAATATTTTGTGCTTTCTTGTCAGCTTATTATAAAGTTTGTAACTAAGAAGGACTTGAAGTAGTTCTAGCCAATATGTTTGTATTTCCTTCTTACCTATTTGTCAAAATTTAAAGGAAGGCTCCCCTCAATTGTAAATGTGCAGTTACATTACCCATCATGTGTAAAAGGCAGGTTGTAGAGGTACTGCTGCAAATACTGGGGTCCCTGCACTAAAGTACATCCCTACAGCAATGCACACCTCTGCACTTGTCAGGCTTCTGGAAACCAGATTAGCTTTAAATGACAGTAAAGATTAAAGCACAAATAAATGTGTACTGCATCTGTGATCTCCTCTGTTAGAGTTTGTACATTAATTCAGGGATAATGCAACTATTTGTGCACTGGAATTGATTGCAATAACACTTCTGTGCACTGACAGCTATTCTACCAAGGGGCTGGTAAGATGATGATATCTTTGTTTAAAATTCTTACATGAATTCAATAGTACAATTACTTGAGGACAATTAGTTGAGAATCTGCTAAGAGGACTAAGTCAGCAACTGATCTTAAGGGTAGGAAAAGAGGAGAAAAGATTAGAAAAAGGAAACAGAGGAAGAGAAGCCACCAGCAGTGTCCTGCTCATGCCAGCTGATGTCTTGATCCTCAGACACCATTCTGGGCTGTGCTGGTCCACTCCTGGTAATCCCAGTGTGATCCTGGTCAGAAGGGGATCTCCACCAAAGGCAACCCACCAGCAGAGGGATGGAGTTTGCACTCACATCATGTTTGTACTCTGACTCATTTTGGCAGCAGAAGGGCAGAGGACACCCATGCAGCACACGTTCTCCTTGTGAAACTGATGTGTGTCAGCATTTCTTGAATAACTGAGCCAGCACAGCATGTTTGCACTGGATCAGCACTTTGCATCACAGAGAGCAGCGTTTTCAGAGCTCTGTGAGGAGCCTTTCTGACAGACTTGCTCATCATGGCTTCTCTCCCAGCAATGTTGTTAATACTGCTGCATGGCCAGGGCTAAATCACAGCAAAATTGCAGGTGTGGACACAAATTATAGCAGTTACTGACAGACAAATAAAGAACATAATCCCATGATCTGAAAGTCCACTCAGCAGAGGCACAGTCAGTATTAAATAGTCTTTGCTCAAGAAGTTCAATTGTATTAGATGTTTTGGGTGGAATTCAGTTTTCCTGAAGTCAGCAGCAACATTGCCAAGGTTGTCAGTAAGGTCTTAATTTTGCAGCCTGGCTTTGAAATCCTTGTTCCTTTTGTTAACACTGGAATTTGGCTGCTGAAAAGAGCCACTTTGGTTCTAGGCAGCCAGTTCTCTTCCTTGTGGCTGCTGCTTAGCAAATGCACCAAATCAGCCACTTTCCTGACCACAATATCCCATAGAAATAAATGATGAGCAGTACAAGTATAGCTGCTGCTCCCAAAAGATTTTAACTCCAGCCCAATGATGGCTAATTCTTCTCCCCCCAGCCCAAACCTGCTCATGAGCCTTGTGTTAGGGACATTGTATGCCCCACAGCCACCAAACACAGAGCAGCTCTGCTTCTGTACTTAGGTTTCTTTATTCACCATTCATTCAACACATCTTAACAATCAGACAGGAAATACTACATTTTTCTGTCTTTGAGGATCTATCATGTGATATATAGGTACCTAATTTATTATCTGGGTATAACATGCTAAAACACTCAAATCTGTACCAGTGGAGTTTGGTTTGGTCTGGTTTCTTTTGATCAAATATTTACCACCAGAAATTTTGTTAAACTCCTGAGTTCTTGACTTCAGCTCCAGGCTACCAAAACCAAATCAGCAAATCATCTTTCTGCATCCTATTAACTCACAAGAGCTCTAGTTTCCCTAGTGATTAAACAACATTTACCCAGGAAACACACTCTAATTTCATTTGTGTTGTGGTTCAGGTTCTGTTCAAGCAATTTAACTAGGTAGCTGGTTCTTCATAGCTGCTGAGCACAAAACCCGTGGCACTGGCACTGGAGACTTGGCTGCTGGTGATCCCTCAGCAAGATCAAAGCCACAGGACAGTGCTTCAACAACCAGCCCTTAGCTGATCTCATTATTCCTGCTCAAAGCCTGAGCTTGCACTTGCAGAGCTGATGTTAGGGGACACTGAGGGAGCCTCCCCCAGCAAACAGTGCAAACACAGGAGGAGCAGATTCACACTCAGGGTGTTTTTTCCAGACCAGCTTTGTTCTGGCCCTGAGTACTTGACACCCACCAGAAACAGGAACACACTCTCTTTGTTAGGTCCATCTGAAAGGAGTGTCACCTATGCAATTCAACATGATTCCTTGGTGGCAGCCATGTCCCTAGAGCAGGGGACAAGCAGGAGTTTCACTCAGAAGTCTAATTCTGAGAGGACTACAATGCTGGTGTAGATGCATTAATGGTCCTCAGCCAACCCAGGATTGACATCTGCTTTGTGATCTTCATCAAACCATGGAATATTTTAGCCCATCTGCAACAGAGGATTATAGTGCTTCTTTCAGGGTATATTCACTAGTGCTTCCAAAAGACACTTGAAAATTGTGATGATGAACACTCAAGAGTAGCAGACATTTCAGCCTCACATTCCTGCAGAGGTTAACACACAAATTTACCCTGCTCTCTAGTCCTTAGACTAGAAAGTCTAGTCCATAGCCTGGCCAGTCTGTGATGAATAACATGAGAGGGTAATCTTTTGTATTTCTCCAATGTACATCAGAATTCCTGCATCCCCTGAAACATGTCATGCTGGTTGAAGCTGCCAGTCTTCTGAAGCACTTCTGGAGAGCTGGAAAGCATTTTGAAGATCATGACACAGCTACTGAGCTTCAGTCCTTTTATCAGGGCCCCCAGTGCTCTCCCATCCTAGGTACCACTTGTGATCACTGTTACTGAGTGGTGGAGGTTTGTACCCACAGCTACTTCTCCAGCTTTCTCTGAGACAGATAATTGGAGTGTGTACTTAAGTACTACTGACAGCAGCTTTGGAACTGAAAGTATTTTGGGTCAACATCTATCAATTTCAGCAGAACAAAGACCACGAGGATTCACACATAAGGTGCAAATGACCTAAGGATTTTGAGAAGCTTTTTAATAATAACAAGTTCCATACTTGCTCACCATTTCTATCCTTCCCACTTGTACACTCACTGCCAGAAAGCCACATAGCTGCGCTCAAAGGGAAAGGGAACAGCCCAAAACTCACAAAAAAGCCACAGAGAAAATCCACACTGACTTCCCAACACACCACACAGCATCTCAGGGCCTGAAGTTGTTCTTTGCCTCAGTTCACTCTCCCAGCCATCCCAGTCAGTCAGTTTGAGACAAGAAAGCAGACACCCACATTCTTGTTCATATTGAGTATTTTGCAGGCTGGACACAGAGCTCTCAGTCCTCCACCTCTGAAGATACAGGAAGAAAATCTGCTCACAACATCCAAGCAGTGAGCCTTCCTCCTGTCCACACCACCTCCTGTGCCACTGCCATGCCGGGATGAGACCAGCCAGGCCAGTGTTTTGCTTTCTCAGGATGTAGGTTTGGAAGGTGTCCTCTATTCCTAAGCAGGAAAAGAGGGAAAACTGATTGCCAGAGCAACTGGAGCTGTTTAAGGCATAAAAAAGCTGTGTGCATTTCATGATACCTAGGGGCAGAGATCTTGCCAGCAGCATCTCTCAAGGCTATTGTCACACACCACACTGAACAGCTCCACAGCTCCCACACAAGTGGGAAAGGGGAGTAACAAATTACAAATGCATTCATCCCAGACATGAGATTTATGGAGATCAAGGGTCCTACAGACACACTGGGTATTTAAGGTCTCAACATAGCCTGCAGAGAGCCAGCCCCAGGGGCCATATATCCTAAAATAGACCCTTTAGATCCCTGCTCAGCAGGGTCACTCCCCAGGCTGCACTGTGAACATCAGCTGGACTCACACTGACCCAACAGGACTTAAATGCTGCTGCAGATGCAGTCTCCTACTCGACAGTCAGCTCTGGACTGAAACCCTGTCCAGGTGTCAGGGTGCCTGTATTCAGACTGCAAATTACTTTCCTGGGCTGGTCTCACCCTCTCATGTATCTGCTGCTGTTGATGGATGAGACTGGCAAAGTCTTCAGGCTCAGGTTCACTAGCTAATGCCTCATCCTTCAGTAAAATGAATATGAGGACAAAAACTTGGCACAGACAACCAAAGGGTAATATCCTTTTATGTGAATCTGATTTCTGGACTAAAAGCACCTTTCAGCCTTCTGCATTTATAGTAGCAATTTACTTTTCTCTGTGTAACCCACACAAGTGGTAGGCTCTTCAAAACTATTATCAATAAAGTGCCTTTCTCTTAACACATTAAAATCCTTCCATTCCTAATACTTGCCTCTTTTATAATTTAATGGTGCCCAAATCAGAGCTTGCAAACAGAAGCAGAACAGAAACACAAGCTGATATTTACCACAGAGAAGCATCCAACTAATGTTTCATCTAAAAAAGGGTGACAGGAGAAATCAACACCATGACCTAGCTAAAGCCCAATCACTAATTTGGAGCCCAGCTGCTAACATCTGCACTCTGGACCAGATGCCTGGGACCAGCCATTTCCATACATTTCCAGGGAATGGAGTTGCTCACACCCTCAAATGGTAGTCACAGCAAAAGGAGAGTAAAGCTCCTTAAACCCCAGCTGGCTGATAGGGGTTTACCACAGAAATGGTGTTATCTAATAGACTTGGTGACGTCAAACAGGAGCAGCAATATGCACTCCCAGGCATGTGCTGCCCTCCTGGAGGCAAGCCCTTGGCAGCAGTGCTGGAGCGTGGCTGTGTGGCCAAAGACTGCTCTGGAGGAGATCCAGAAATGAGGATTGGACATGGCCAGTGCAGGCTGCAGAGCTCACTGCAGCTTTTCATCCCACAATGGTTAAATTTACCTTCAGATTTGAGTTGCTTGTGAAAAAAATCACACATTTGTGACTACTGCCCTGGCACCCACCTTCAGCCCTAAAGCCTTCCAGCACCAGCCATCTCTTTTTCTCTTCTTCTTACCTCTCATTTCTCTTTTCCTCTGCCTTCTGGCTCTTCACATCCCATGAGACTGGTGATGAGGGGGAAACCATGGCTGAATTCCTGAATTCCTGACACACTCAGATTGTGGTAACCTATGAGCTTTTCAAACTGGAAAGTTGCCACCTGAACAACTTGAGTGCAAGCTGCCTGCACTGCAAGCCAGGCCATAGAATGTTTCCCAGGACCTGAGGACCATCCTGTTTGGAACCCCTCCACATACTCTTTGTCCTCGAGAAGCTTTCAATATCCATGTGGCACAACCAGTAATCACGTAAAACATCTTCCAGTTCACTGCTGGGAGTATTTGGCAGCTTCCAGGAGGGAAAACTTCAGCATCTCATCACAACTGCTGAAATTTTAAAAAGCTGCTGAGCTACTTTATCCTTGAACAAATCCAGGAAAAATTATAATAACCATTGATTATAATTCCTGTGTGAGGGTCAATGCACCCGTAGCATTGTAACCTCATTTACTGATTCAGTGTATGAATAATTCAACTTCTTCATGCAAAATTTGTATGTTTCAATCTTTCTTGAGCTTCCTAGATACAGTCAGCTTGCTGAGGCTTTAACCTAAGCTACACTCATCTGCATTTTTTATTCACCACATTCACTATTAAACTAGAATTATCTTCAAGCATTGAACTGCCTTGCAAAGTCATCACAGCTGGCAATCTCAAAATAAATCTTTAGAATAATAAGAGATGTTGGTTCCTGAGTATCTGTCCTAGGGGAATTTCTTTTTTGAAGAGTAGCATAGCCCACAGGGGTTTTTTGCAAGAGTAGAATAGTCCAGTGTCTTTAAAAAATGTTAAAAATAGGATTTTGCAAGTACTCTCATAGTTGAAAGCTAAACACAACTGTCTCTCTCACTGGAGATCTAAATTGCAAAATAACAGTACTGAGTCCTTCTCTCATTCAAGCCAGAAAGCCTATTGCCTTAATTGAGGGTAAGATTTCACCCCACGTTTTTGAAACAGCTTTTAAACTGTCAGATGCTCTCTCTCACAGAACTAGTCTGTCTGTCTCTCTCTCTCTCTGAATGTACACATGCACAAATAAACATATGTGCTTATGGTCTCCCACACCACCCTTTTAACTTTTATTTTCAGTGTAAGAGAGAGGAGTCTAAGTAGATTTCATTATTTCACTGTAGTACCTCCAATCAAAATATCCATCTTCAGCAATTAAATATTCTACTTTGGTTTGTCTATTCAGGGAGGTGCTTTGTGCTGCCAAGAGTTTTAAACTATACTTGTTAATCTAAATGGTCATTTTGGAAGTACTGGGTTTATCATTTCCCTCGTTTCTCACTTTGCATCTTTATTTCTTTCACACATAAATGGGAAAAACCCTGGAATTGCAAGAGGACTTTTAAACACCTTCTTTTCCCAGTACCCATCTCTACTCTAAATGTCATCTGAAAAATATGTTTACAGCCTAATAGCATCACTATTTCCAGTGGGAAGCTCCAGATGTTGGTGTAAATTCCTTTCCAATTTCACAGCACATGTGCTGCTGGCCTCTCAGACCTGCTCCTCAGCTGATGGCAGAAAGAGGGGGAAGGAGCAGACTCTGCCATCAGTGCACCAGATGCAGATTCTTGGTTCTCCAGAGCATCCAATCAGTGTGTTATGCCATCACCACATAAATGTTAGGAGTGTCTCAAACTGCTGAGCTCCCTTAGACTCTACATTTCCTAAGGTGTGGGATAAATCACACAAAACAGGAGCACACAGAGCCTGCTTAACCCACTCAGCTGCTCAAAGGAGATAGGGCTAATCTATTACAAAAATCAGTTTTATTGACAAAATTCACATGTAGGTTTGGATAGAGGCTGCCTCAGGATCAGCCTGAGATGGTTCTTCAGGCTTTGTGTTCCAGTCTGCTTGCTCACAGAGCAGAAACCAAATGTCATGGCTTGAAGAAAACCCCTGGCAGGATTCAGTAAAGCACTGTTGTTCTGTCAGTCACACATACTCTGCAGTGCCAGCTGTTACAGGGATGGGTCAGCAAAAAGCATTACTGGCAATGAGAAAAAAAAGGCAAAATTGCTATTGGTGCACCTGCTTGTTATTTGTATTCCTTTCCTGAAATTGCCTGTTACATGCCACAGGGCCATCACCTCCAGCCACTTTCTAAAGAGACTCTGACACTGTATTTTAGCAAAAAACTGCAATCACCATCTTAGCCAGCTCTGTTTGGAAGCTCAGCACGGTCATCTGCTTAATTTTGACTGAAAGATCTGAGTGCTTGGCAACACTGGTAGTGGCAATGTACAACCTGAACTGGCTGAAAAATAATCACTCTGTTTCTCAAAAAACATGCTTTGATATTAGTTTGGTTTCCTTCAGGCTCATAATAACAGGCTGAAAACAAAAAAGGCTGTGTGGAGATTTCTGTACAGTCAGTGAGCAATCCCAGAATGATCAACAAAGCTTCTGGTGCAGGGTGCAATTCCCCTCATCTTCCCCTTGCACAGAACTGGATCTATGCTCATAATCTGATTTTATACATGCAATCCTGTCCACCCCTCTGACAGGAAATGCAGACAGCCAGCCTTTAAATCACACTTGCATTCAAGTGCCCATGAGACAGGCAAGGTGGGACCAGCCCCAGTCCTTTGTTTGCAGGGCTGCTCCAGCTGAGCCTCCCCTGGGGTGGAGCAGGGGCAGGGCTGGTGGCAGAGCCTCTTTCACCCCATGTGAAAGCAGTGTGTGGCTTGGTGTCATTCAGGAACCACTTGCCCTTTGCATTTATCAACTTTTTTTTCTACTGAGATGCCCAAGTTATATTACTGAATGCTTGGTAATTAAACATAGACCACATAAAATGCCTCCTTTTAGTCTTCCACTGGCAATTAAAGCTGTTAGAAGGAAACTCGAGGGGAAAAAAAGACAGAAAATATGTAGGTTAAAATATAATTAGTAGTTATATTTATCACTGAGCTAATTCTGAGTAGAAGCAAACGAGGTGCCAGACTGCAGGCAGACATGGCCACTTTCTGGGAGGCCCACAGCAGGTCCCAATCTGCTGCTCCAGACTGTTTTGCAACTGAGCACTACACTGAGATGCAAAAAGAGTAAACCAATTGGTATCTGAAAAATTTGTTGAAAGGGTACACAAACTCTTGACACACAATTACCCCTGAAAAAAAAATCAGTAGAATTTTTTACTCCCACTCTTTTGGTCTGCAGAAAAACTCAGCCTACATATGTTAAAACTAAAAAAAAAAAAAAATTTACTAATATTTTGTATCAGGTATTCATCAACAATTATAGAAATCTGCTTTTATGCTGCTCATTTCAGTTCTAGAAGTCCAAACTTATTTTTTCTGCACAGCACTTTCAAGCACTGTACAGCTTTAGAGCACCTTTTGGCGGGGAGTAGAGGGGAAGGTGTCTGAACTGTACTTGAATCTTCATTGCTGAAAACCTTTTCAGTAATAATCATGTTTAGCTGCAAATATATTGATCCCTTGTAGTAACTTTATTGCCTCATAACAGAGTTTATTACCTCAGGAGCCAGGTCTGATACAATCACCTGACTCCCTCAGAATGAAAATTTAGTATTGTGAAAACCAAAGCATTAAAAACCAGGGTCCCAGGTACTAAATTGACTGCCACTGAATTTTTCAGTTTTGGGGTTTTGTTTTTTACGTTTCATATTTTAGGAGGGAGTAACAGGCTCACAAGAGTTGCCCTGCAGAAAGCCTCAGCCTAATAGCAAGTGGGGTTTGGGGTACACAGTATTTCCAGGGCTGGGACAAGAGAAAGGAAATATTTTCTTTTTCTCATCCACAAAAGACATTTGATCTGAAAGCCACTGAGGTACAAAATGGAAACTTGCAGTTTTCTGGCTTACTTTTCAGGTGAAGCTCTCTTTTTCTTGAGTGTCATGAATGCTGTACTGCAAAAAGTTATTAATAAATAATAACTTGAGTATGTATACAAGATCATTATTTAATCTTTCAGTAATCTTTTTCCATGCATAATTTATTAAATGTTTTATTTATTGCTCATATTTATTAAAAATTGATTCTATTTCTTCTACCTAATGTAAATTTCCAGATGCAACCAATTATTAATAATTAATAAATTGAAAGATGCATGGAAATAAATATAAAAAAATAGAAGTGCTCACGCCACATGTCTCTTCACAGACATCTCTCACTACATGTTAAGCAGCCCCATCCTTTCTTTGCAGTTTGGGGTTGCACTTTAATTTACAATTTGGGCAGTAGTGACAATAAAAGGTATGAAGCTCCAGAGTCAAAACTCACCAACCTCTTGTCCCAGGAAACCTGTGAGGTTGGGTTCAACCAAGGGGAGACTCTGGAACTTAGCACTCATCTCTGAGCCATCAGACTCTGCTTTCAAGACATTTGCTTCAACCCCAAAAGTTATAAACAAGAAATAAATATAAACTCCAAACAAATAATATAGATGGAAAGCTTCCAAAAAACCTGAAGATATGATGCAACATGTTGTAAGGTGATTCAAAACTTTCTTTCCAGACACTTCCTGGCATTTGCACATAGGAAAATATCATTCTTAGACTTGTTCCCAGCATCCCTGGGAGCTGGGGACACCCAGCAGATCTCCTGGGGCACACTGCCCTGCACACCCACTGCAGCTCCAGCCCAAACCCCTCTTCAGCTTCTACCTGCTCCCCAGACATTAGGCTGGCAGCACATCCATCCTTGCTCTGCACAGCCACAGTGGCTGGGGGCAGCTCCTTGGCTGCCCTGTGCCTGGCTCATCAAGAAGTCCTCTTGAAAGACCAGAAGAGTCTTCATAAGCTCTGAGGTCTCTAGACATTCCAGCAGTACAAAACAAAGCTAGAACATTGAGAAATTGGAAACAATTAGAAACAAAAATCAAATAGTAATGACTTGGTTGTCTGGAAGGAATTGAAGAATGATTAAAGCAATTAAATCTGGATAACTTGGGTAAGAGATAACTGCAGAGAAGAGAAGCACTTCCATCAACTTGAAAGGCTTAATCACCATCTAAGGGATGATGGCTCACACAGAGTTAGAGCCTGCACACAAACGATGCTGGGAGATGCAGGGGCATGAGCAGGGGGGCTTTAAACCCTGGACAAGGCTGGGGAACCAAAACTCTCATAGCAGAGAAAATGGAGGTGTCTGGGCAGGAGGAAATCAATGAAACAATAATCCTTATTGGCTGAGCAGACAGAACAAAATAGACGGTCACTTCTCCAAAAACGAGCCACAACCTGCCAGGAACAAGGCAGGGACAGGGAGAACAGTAACAGGGGCTTTGGTCCTCATGCCAGCAGACACCTGGTGTTATTCAAGGCACCACTCTGTTGGACCTTCAGCCTCAAGTGTTTAAATGATGTTTAAATTCACAGTGGCTCTTTGAGTCTCCCCTCCCTGCTTTCCACACACCTGATACAGATGTAGAAATTAGGTTGCAGGCAATGAGAGCTGGGAAATTAAACGTGATTGCTGGCTAAAACTTTGCAAGTGACAAATCCCATTGTTTTAAGCCTCTTGAACTGCTCAACACACTGAATGCCTGGGCCAGTGCACAGCTCTATCTGACAGAGCCAGACCTTTCTGAAGGACTCCTGCTGCCAGCGTTGACATGCACTTTGTTCTGACCTGTAAACTGACCTTGCTGGAAAGCAGTGTTTGTAGGTATTAAAACACATACAAACCCTTTTGAAGTGACATTGCACCTATTTCTGACAGCTTGTGGCCACAGCTCCTGTGAGCCTGTTGGATGGAGCACTGCCACAGTGCTCCTCCACACCAGCTCCCCTCCCAGCCAGGCAGTGCTGCACCCCAAATCTGCTCTTTCAGCCAAGCTGTTTGCTGCTACCTGCCTGTTCTCTGGGTTATTTGGGCTTTTAGAACACACCCAGCACTGCCCTACTGCCTCTTGCTCCTTAGTTGAGGGAGATGTTGTCTCATGTTCCAAAGGTGCCAAAAGTACTATTTGCAATTTAGCATTTTTCCCAAGACTCCAGAATGAGGGTTCTTCATCAATCCTCCCTCATTATTAAAATAAAATACAAACCAAACATCTGTATACCCATCTGTACATCTGTGCCCAAGCAGCACTGTAAAAGCTAACAGTGTAAACCAAGGTGAGCTTGAATGTGCTCAGCACATTCCCCCAGGAATTCAGAGTATAAGGGAACACTCAGGTACAAGTTCTAATCCTGTAATGTCTTTAGGAAGGGGGCATCATAATTAATTAAGGTGCTGAAAGATATAAACAAGTCCCATTTATTCTGGTTGTAAGTTCCTGCCAATAGCTGATAGTAAAGGTTTGTACTGTAGTACAGGGGTGCTGAGCTAATTTAGGTGAGCACCATGTCCTGCTCCTTGTCCATCAGTGCTGCTCCTCACGACTTCACTGCAAATCTTACAGCAACTGGTTTGAAAGGGTCAGTTCTAGAGTCATGATGCTGTGTTTTTGTTGTTTCTTTCTCTTTCAATGTCTGCATTAAACAAAATTTTCAAAACCCTAACTGAAACATGTCACCCAAGTTTAATATAAAGGATGAAAAGACAAAACTGACAATGTACATTTTTCATTTCATTATTTCTTCCAAACAAAATCTTACTGTTTTGGTAAACAATCTCAATTATCTACCATCCCAGGTGACTAGAGTTTAACTAGAGTTTACAGAAGATAGTTTTATTTTCTAGAGATCAGGGGAAACAATTAACCAAGAGTCTGATAACCTTTTCCCATTGCTCCGCATTTTTAAGGTTCTGCATGTCCCAGACAAGTAATTTTCTGTTCAAAATAGTAACTCAGTCCACAGAAAATAGAAAGTCCAAACTACACCTTCTTTGGAGTCTATCAACTCATTCTTTTTATTGTTTCAGTGCAAAACCTCAGGAAAAAATTGCTTTGTCATGATCCCACCTTATTGTTGCCTGATGCCCATCACCCACAAAAAAACCTCCTGAAGTCTCCAGTATTTACTAAGACATGGACTCTCAGAGTGGAAATTTTCCTTACAGAAAGCATTTTGAAAGCAGCTCCCTCACACAGTATTCCTGGGTACAATGTGCAGGCGTTTCCAGGGCAATATGTGACATCTCTTCCACTGCAGTTAAAATCCTTCCAGATTAAGGCAATAATGCAGAAAGCAGCCGAGTGGGAGATCAATAACATGTAACAATTTTGAAAGTCTCTGTCTCACTTATCCGTGCAAGCAAAGTATTTGCATTTAAGATGGATATTTGGAATTACTCTATGCAATTACTATTACATAGTAATTACTCTATTACATACTCAATTACTATTACATATAATTACTCTATATGTCAGGGTCCTGAATTCAGTTTCCCATGATGCTGGGGGTTTTGTAGCCTGGGTTTGGTTGGTGGCCTCAGAGCCTGGGCCAGGGCCACCCCTCTTCTCTGAAGGTGTCCTTGAGCTGGAGTCCTGTCCTCAGTCCCTGCCTGAGCTACACACAGCTTTGCTGTGACCCCATGGATGCTCACCTATTCCACCAGCTGATGGCCTGCCCAGCCTCAGCCCATCCCACATCCAGGGAGACACTTGATGCCCTGGGCTGGGTCTGACAGAAAAGGTGTGACTTGAAATCTGTGATTATTGAGTAAAAACTTTTGACAAAAAAAATTATGGGGTTTTGGGGTATTTGGGGGAAGGGGGGAGTGTAGAATGGAGACACTTCAGCTTAATAATTTAATTTGATCTGAATTCCTATGTTCCACAAAGAAATGGTTTTGACAGACATTTTTCTTCCAGTTGTCATTACAAACAATGTCTAGGTGCATTTACAGCAGCATTTTGGTTCAAATCAAAAGCCTTTTTGCTTGTGGAGCAAAATTTCCTGATGATGACACCTACTTGACATTGATTTCCCTCTCTGAATGAGAGGGCACCATGCAAACTTGTCTCTTTCTGGATGAAAATCCAAAGGTGGGCTTCAACTGCTAGTGGATGTCCAATCCATGAGAACAGGCTGAAGCTGGTCTGAAGTGTTCTTGAAATGTCCATGGTACAACTTTGGGTCTTCAGCATTGGTTTTATCCAAAATCATTTGGTTAATAGGACCTTGAAATAACTTTTCAAACAATGTATAAACTATCCAGGCATATTGGGTTTGTATCTCACTTGGATAAGCAAATACAATTTGTAGAGAATTTGCAATATCTGAATACTCAGTTGACTGATACAAAGAGTAAAAATACTTTTCCCAAAGCTACAGTAATTTTTGCAAATCATTGATTTTTTTTCTGAACATTTTATATCAGCATATTGAGGTTGCCTGTATCTTGTTAGATCTAACCCAGTGATGACTCCTTGCATCACGTATTTCACATTTGTGGTGTGCACATGAAGAGTCACAAAACAAAAATTTCCTGAAATAACAGAATGACAGATGGCACCATAACCAAAGGTCTGTAAAAACTGAGTCATTTACGCTGCATCAGAGGAAATAATTTGTGTAAGAAAAGTTGATATAAATGAGACTGTAAATAATTACAACAAATAGAGCAATTTAGACTTTCTTTAAAAATGCAACACGAGGGAGTCAATCTGATGATTAATACAGGCATTAGAACCTTGAAGCTAATAGCTGTGTGTGTGGCTTCCACAACCACCTACATCACACAGACCATCCCTGATGGGGCACCTGAATCTTGTGTAAAGGTGCACAGGCTCCCCAGGGCAAGGTGTGATGTGAAAGAAAGTAAATGTAGTAAAACTTACCACAAAATTAGATATTTGAAGAAAATAGTAGCTCACCACCTTATAGAAACTATGGAATGTGTGCCCTTCCAACAGGAGCAGGAAGATACTGGTAAGCCAGCAGTGACTCCATAACAGCTGATCATGGAACCTCATCTCACTGCAGCAAACAGGACATTTGGCAGTCAGACTGCTCTGCCCTGTCCTGTGCAGGTCACCTCTTGGGGACTGTCCTCATGAGGTCCTGAAGGAGCACATGGTTTGGGCTTTCACATGACTGCCCAGCACACCCTCAACAAGACCAGAATTAAAAGGCAAAAGCACTCTGACATTTCATACTTGGTACAATCACTGCATTCTGAGCAGCCACACAACAAAGATTAAGATAGAAGAAAAAGTCAGGAAGCAAGGTGTGAAGGGCAGGTAGATATTAAGGATAAAAATACATCATCACTTCCCTCACCTTTCCAGTCAGAGAATCATTTTGTCTCAGAAGTGATTTGATTCTGTATCACATTGGTTTCTCAAGGCATCCGTTTGATATTCTTTTTTTTTGTGACTAGTCCAATTTCAGCCCTGAAAAAATGTAATTGGCCAGAGCTCCGCTTCTGTGCTTGAAACTTCAATTCAATAAGCTCTCTCCTATTGTATTCCACAGAGATCCAGAAGTAATGTGTGCTCAGGATATGAGAAGAGTGATTCTCTGGGAGAACTGAAGTTCAATTCCTTTATTCCATTTCAATAAATGGAGGTTGACTTTTAAATGGGCAGATTTGTCAAAGGTGATTTTTTTATGACAATTAAAAGCTGAGACATGTAGTGGTGTTATCAAAAGAAAAAAAATGGATTTTTTTTTCCACATTCCTGTGCAAGTATCAGCCAGAAAAGACAGTGTAGAGGGAATACAATCAAAAAATATTTTCACAAATAAAATGATTTAAAGAAATTAATTTGTTCCAGCTGTATTTGCTTCTCTCAAATAGGCAACTAATTCTGTTATGGTCACACACATTCTCACAGAAAGAAAACTTTGGAAACTCATGAGGATTCATGGAAAGCAAAGTTTACACAGAGGAGGAAATCAGCCAGACAGGAGTCAGACTGCACTGATCACAACCAGACCTTCAAACATACAGCTACTCATGGGAATATCAGAAAGAGTTATAGTAACACCTTGTGCAAGGCTTCAAACATGTCAAACTCTGCCTTGAACAAACACTGGGTCAAACACAGCAAGTGGCAAGAAATGTCACTTTTTATGACATTTAAAACTGTGATTGTCTTACTAGAAGGACCCCACCCTGAGAGGGTTCTAGTTGTTTTGTTTATATCTGGCTTAAATCTTTATATTCATTAAAATCTTACATAGGTTTATATTTATCCAAATGAGGAGCAGCCACCTTCTGATCTGAGAAAACCATCTCCCTAGGCACTGCAGTCAGGAATGCTGAGCCCTTAAAGCAGCTGATGCTTGGGGGAAAAAAGAGGCAAGAAAGACAACAGCTACAGATGTAAAGAGGAGACAGCTGTGGTGCTGTGCCCATAGAGCACAGCTGTAATTTCAGTCCCTGCATGACCTGCAGCCCATTGTGCCCTAACACTAGTAAGTTGGATACTGCTAAAGCTGCAGCTGTGACAGCAAAATGGAGACTACAAAGCCTGGTGGCAAATACCCTGAGCAAGGTTACAGCAAGTCAGATCAGCTGGCAAGCCAAATGGTTTAAAAGCCTAGTTCTGAGCCAGTCCACCAGCCTGTCCTGCTCAGGAGGTGCACAGACCCTCCTGACACCAGCAGCCAAAAGAGGGGACAGGCTCAAGCCATGGAGCAGTGGCTCCAAGCTTGTTTGCCTTGAGCTGGCTCTGAGGCTCTTGTGGCCACTGTGGCTAGTACAGCACACCTTGCTTGGATTTCATGAGAATAGCTCCCAATTGCCTGGATAAAATGGGCAGACTCATGTCCTGTGAATCACAGGACAGCAGAGCCTTATGCCAGTGACCCTGGTGCCATGAAAAGCTTATCCCTGCAGCCACTGTTGGAAGATGCCCTGGGTACCAAAGAAGAAGTAGCAGGAAAGAGCAACTGTAGTATTTAGAGGGAATGTAAAAGGGCTCACTTCCACCCAGGCAGTTTTCTCTCAATATCGTTTTTTGCCAACCAATAGCAGTTCATAACTATGCAACTGGGGGAATCCCTGTGCCATCTGGAGCATTTCTGAACAGGAGTTTTATAAACCATTATGCAACACTTCTTCCTTCGTGTGCATATTCCCAGGAGGGCACTGCAGTGGCCTAGGCAATGAATGTTTTAAAACCTCACAAAACTCCATCAGCTCCACTCTGCATTTCACCACCTTCTGTCAGATGGCTCCACTTGGCAGATCTTGACATCCCACTCTGAGCAATATTTCAAAGTGTAGTTGAGGAGCCTTTCCATTCCTCTACACGAGGAGGTAACAAGGATTTGTGTTTCCCTGCATGGGTTAGTCATAATTGTGAGTTGTAATAATGTCACTGGTTGTGAGTCATAACCAGAGCACACTGCAGCACTAGCAGACTCACCACCCTTCAGAGGTGGGGAAAGAGGAGCTGGCACTACAGTTCTGTCCCACCAGGGTGACACCCACCTGCTGCTGTCCAGTCATCCTGGAGATGTCCAAAACCCAGCCCAAGAGGAGAACCAGGATTTCTTTTCCCTGCAGGCATCACAAGGAAGAAAGGCAGGTTTAGAGCTGTCCCTGCCACACCACTAAGGTTAGGTCAAATATTCACTGTCTTCAGCCCAGAATGGTAATCCATCTAGCTGGAATTGGGTCTGCCTGTCCCATGTGAAAGCCACCCTGTCCCTATCCTATTGCTTCTGGACATTTTTGACCACCTGAGGAAAGCAAAGAAGGGCTGCCCACCCCTCTCCTGTAAAGCCCTTCGTGATACTGCTGAAGAAAAAATGGCAGGTTGGCAATTAATGGAGCACAGATTATTTTGTGGCTTCCAAGAAAGACATAGCCTGGCACATTGCCTGTGAACAGCTTCTGCAAATACAGAACTTTCTTGTTATTATATATATAAATCTGATTTATTTTTCCAATGGATTATTTTTAAGTGTTTTGTGAGTAAAATGCATCCATCTTTTTGCTGGCTTTCCACAGAGAAGTGCTCTGCCTCCCAAAAGTCTCCAGCCAGCACAACACCACACAAGCCTAGCAGCATCATTATAGCCTGCCACCCTCCTGCCTACCAGCAGAAGAAAGGACAGCAGGTGCTGAGCTGATTCCAAATAATAAATACACTTGACCTCTCACTGCAACCTCTCAGGGTGCAGGGACATTAAGTGGTGTCTCTCCTCTTTCCAGAAAGTGTATAGAGGCCAAATATCATGATATAAATATGAATACAGCATCTTTGAGATCTCTCCATCAGAACTGAAATTTCTTGATATTTGCTGGGCAGTAGAGATGGATGGATGGATGGATGGATGGATGGATGGATGGATGGATGGATGAAAAGACCAGTGGACACTGAAACTGTGTGGTCTCATTGCCTTTGAAGACCACACTGATGTGAGATAGCACAAATGACAACCATCACAAAACATCTGGTGGCTGAAGTGGTCAGACTGCTTTCTAGAATCAGAAAGTCAGAAGTTGGACACTTTTCTTAGAGAGGTGGTCTCATAAACCAAAAAAAAAGAGGAAAAGCATCTTCATCTATGGCCTGTAATAGCCTTTTTGTGAGCACTTAGAGATTTGGTACAGGAGAGGATGTCAACCTGATAATGGCAAATTACCTGCCAGCATCCCAGTCAGCCCAGCTGCTTCATTCTGGTAGGATCACATTCATCCTGAATAGGAAGGTCTCTGTTCATTCGAGGTGGACATCCTCCTGGGACACCCTGCAGGCCTTCTGGACCCAGAGGCATTCTGGAGGCATTCCATCACTGCTGCAGCACAGCTGGTTTTTTTAACCCTCTCCATTGATTTATAACTGCCCTAGGCAGTAATGATCCTGTTAGCTGCATGCTCTTGCTTTCACTAACAGCTCTTCTTGTCATCCTCACAGTCTGTGAGACCTTCTTGTATCTGCATGTCTGCCTCAAAGCAGGATTGCACTCTGCACAGCAGGAATTGTTTCACTCCATATTTTTTACCACGGTATGTGGAAACCACAGCACACAGCAAACCATCCTGACTGGGTTGCATCAGACATCAAGGGCCCCTCTCCAGCAAAGCCCCCTGCACCACAGCATGGTGAGGGCTGGTCTCAGTGGAGCAGGGAGCTCAGGCTCATGGAAAAGGACCATCTCAGGACAGGGATTTCTGCAAGACTTGGCAGTGGCTCAGCAAATCCTTCTGGCTCTTCTTTTGAAAGTACATTTCTAAATGTGCTGCCTTGAGGCCAAAGAAACTCCCAGAACAAGCATGAATTTTTCAGGAGGATGGAATGTGTCTACTGCTGTTCTCTGAGACACAAAGGAGACAAAAAAAGGGTTATTTTCTGACTTCAAAGAAGATATTCTTAGTATAAACTTCCACAAACACACCCAGACAAAAACACACAAAAACACTACATATATCAACATGTATATGTGGTTACCACCACCACCATTTCAACAGAAGCCCATCCTGGTAAACCATCTTCATGTTCCTCTGCTATAAATCATTAATCCTAACCACTTGATCTGGAAGTAAAGCACTTTCTCTCCCAAGAACATACTAACTGACAAAGGGGAGAGAAAAAAGCCAAGCAAAATTTGCTTTGCCTGTCACTGAAAGCTGCAGTAATGCACTGTCCTTGCTCTCTTTTCGTGCTCAGTACTTGGAATGGCTGCAGAGTTGTTACCAGGCTGTTGGGCAGGGCTGGGGAGTGGGAATTGATGTATGGAACCCTTAGGGCTAATTGCATGTGCCACTGTTCAGGTGAATAGAAAACTCACACACCTGGCACTCAGTGACTGCCTCATCCTCCGTGTCACATAAACACGTTTAGAAGACAATTTTTTCCTCCCACTACTGAGCATTAAATCTTAACTAGCATGCCTCTGAGCTGAGAAACGCTCTTGGTTTCCAGCAGTGGATCAGTCCCCAGTGATGATGCAGGCTCCTGATGCTGTGTCCTTCCAGCCCCTTGCTCTCTGACAGGACACCCAGCCAGTGCACACCAGTGCCCATATCTGCAGCCAAGATGGTGCAGAACATTCAGCCCCCGTGGCTTGTGGGAGGCACAGGAGTGAGGTTAGGATGGGACAGAGTGTTCTGCAGCAGCAGACCAACACAGTCATTCTCTCTCTATATTTGTCTATACGCCCATGTGCATATACTCAGAATATTTCCACTCTGATATGAGAGCCTGATGAATGGAATCTTTGCATTTCATCAGCTAAAAGGCTGTTCCTAAAGGCTGAAGCCTTAGCAGGCTGTGCACTTCTAATGGAGGTCAAGACATTAACGATATTTTTGTCATAATATGGAAAAAAATAAGTAATCCTCTGTTACATGGCTTTCTGGCAAAGTACTCTGATCTCTGGCACTTCTAGATACTTCCATTTTGAAACACTGCACAAGAGGGGATCCAGCCTTTTGGAAGTGGATATAACCAAATAAAATAACTGACACTCTAATCTTATTATTGATGTACATTGCTAACATTTCTCTTCCACCACACTTCACACACATCCAGGGAATGATGCAGTCTTTTAGCTGATTTACTACTAAACAAACCCAGAAAAATCAAATCCCCTCACATTCTCACATCTGAGCAGAAAGAATTTGAGTAGTCAAACTTGTACTAAGCTTTTCAGAAAACCAGTTTGGAAAGGAATTCAGGAAACCCTCCAGTACATCTCAATGCCCTAAATGCGACCACTGGCTGAAATTAGAAAAATTCCACATCTGGAGTCCAACTAGACTTCATGCATCAAGAAAATGGTCCAAACAACTGTGGCTAACCAACTTTGTATCTGGCATTTCTCTTTTTTTCTGATTGGAAATTTTCAGCTGCCGGCATATGTGTAAATTCTCCTCACTTCAGGCAGGTAAATATTTCCTTGAAACAGTGCCATGAAAAACAGGCCCACTGTGAGTCATTTTATCTCAGGCAATTTTTCATAATTGCACTGCATGGAACAGACTCCTCTTGTTATTGGTGTGATATCAGATAATAAAATAAATAATTTGCCACTTTTGTAAGCAGAAGGGAAACAGAACAGATTTATAGCATTGGGATTTGGAAATGCTTGTTACTTTCTTGTTTCCCATTTTGTGTCTTCTCAAGAGGTTAAATAAAAACATCAGTGTCTGTCTGCAAAGAGTTACAGGGAAACAACAGTGTGTATTAAATTGAGACTTCAGAGGGGAATTTCAATCAGTATATTATCAGGATGTTCTGACAAATTTTAAAATCTCTAGAGATAAAAACAGTTACTAGAACTCACACAGCTATTTGATGCTGATCCGTGATTGCTCTTACAAGCAAAAACCAGAAAAAAAAGTTTGAATATTTTAACAGAAATTAAAGAACATGAAAGACAGGAAGGAAAGAAGAGGAAGGTGCAACAAGCAGAGAATCACGTAATAGGCACTAGTGATTCAAAGCTAAAAGAAAATGCCTTAAAGTAAGAAAGAAGGAACATATATTTCATACTGAGTGATGAAATCTGAGAGTGCATTACTGTAAATTCTCCATTTTGTGATGTCGTCTCTAAAACCATGTGTCTTAGAGTTCAGAATGGGAGCAATAGATTCAACTTGAGTATGTGCTCCAAAAGGATAAAATAGAAATAAAAGTAAGCAAGGATAAGCTCAAGCCTATAGAGTCTCCTTCATCAGCAAAGCCTCAGCAAGTCACAGTCCCTCAAGGAAAAGGACAAAGAGCCAAGTGAAAGAAAAGCAGAGTTGGCTGTAGGGTAGATCCAGGGTCAGGTAAGGCAGTGCCAGATGCCCATGAAGGGGCTGCCCCACCAATGCCAAATCAGACTGAACCCAAACTCAGGCCTGGGGAGCTCCATCTCCTCCTGGCTGGGAGCACCCCCCGTGGTATTCAGCAGCATTCAGGAAAGCCTCTCTGAAGAAAATATTGATGATCACAAAGAGCCTGAAAGCTGAAAAGCTTTCCAAGCTGTAATGGTTTTGAAATCAAAACCAGTGAGAGATTCCAAGTCAGAAGTACAATTAAATAGGAAAAGAGGGGAAAATAAAATACATGCAATAGTACAAAAGAAAAACCACTGACAGAGTCAGAATACAACCTGACACCCCACTGGTGGTTGCAGTCCAGATGAAGTGGTCTTCTTGAAGCAATGATCCTGGCAGCTCTTTTCCTCTGGAAACCAGTAGATAAGGGCTTCCTTGGTGCTCCAAATCTCAGTTTTTATCAAAGTAGGAAATGTTTGGCTGCTCCCCCTGGGTGGAGAATCTCTCAATGGGATGATGAAATATTATCAGTCATGCAGTGGGACTCAATGGCCCATTAACAGAAGAGATCTTCCTGGAGGAAGGGTGAGTTGTGGGAAAGATAAAGAACATTGACCCAGCTGGTTTTTAACAGATGGCCCATTAGCAGAGGATATCTCCACAGAGATGAGAATCACTGCCCCACCTGGTTTCAGCAGATGGTGATAGAATACATACTTTTGGGCACATCTTTACATTGTAAAATGGACACAAGCTATGGCATTAGCTAGGCAAGGAGCCCACAGGGCTGCTCAAGCCCTGCCCTGGAGGTCCAGGGGCTCCCAATGTCCACCAGTTCTCCAGGGTCACAGGCACCCACGTCCAAGCACAGACCAACCCTGTCCCTGCAAACTCTGCTCCCTCCCTCCTCTCCTCTGGCCCTTTCTGTGCTAAAAGGACAGCACACATCAGGGTAGAAGCTTGGCCCTTATTTTTTGTCAGCTCCTGGAGGATATTGTTTCCTTCCATGTGCTGTATAGGAAGCACAGGCAGAACCATGTGCCTTGCCTGGGCATCAGCTGGATGTTCTGGGTAGATGGTGAAACACCCCTCAGACTGCCACTTGCCAGCTCTGCTTCTCTCAAAAGGCCACTCAAGATGTATCAAAGTCACCAAGTCAGTGCATTTGCTTTGCACAAATTCAATTTCGGAGTTTCTCATTACTTCAGAGACATGAAATGATAGACTGAAGGTTTCAAAACTGCTTGTGCCTCACTCTCACTTCAGTTCATCTTCCATAGCACTTGACACTTATTTTTGAGTAGTATATACTGGTATGGAATTCAATGCTGAAATCTTATGAAAAAAAGGAAATTTCTTCTGTAAATTCCTTGATCACCATGTAAACCATGAAAAGAACAAAAATACTGTATTGAATAGCCCCCAAACTAAACATACTGAAGGGGGAAAAAAGCAAAAGCAATTAACATTTTAGAAAGCCTTCTAAAATGGAAAAAATATTGCATTTTAATACAGGGAAGAACTATTACCAAAGAAATAATTACTCAGACATATCTCAAATGTTATAGACTACTGGAGGAAATCAGAAAAGAAGAAAAATCAGGACAAAGACAATCAGCAACTGAAGCTGAATTCTAAAAACACGACAGCTTCTGCCTTCTCATCAAGCCTACTACACACAAAACAGAAACATGTTTCAAAAAAATTGGCATTTAGAGGCATTAAAATTATTCAGTTACTGCCGTCACTCACTGGGAAATGTGACGTTCCACCACATGAGTCATCTCTGCAAGGAAATGGGCACAAAATGTACTGTGATGCACACTGAGAAATCACCAGCACAGGACCCAAAGAGACAGGGGGTTTCTGATGCATAGCCAAAGCATAACTTTTGCTGGTACCAGCTGTGATTGTGCCTTTAGCTTGGGATGGGCCACAGCAAGGAGATGGAATTGCTGCTGGCACCTCCCTGGAGGAGACCCACTCCAGGTGGGAAGGAGACATGGGAATGTTTTCCTAGCTGCTCTGTGTCTAATTTTTAGCATTATATTGGATAAAGCACCCATAAAACCACTTACTGCAGCAACTGGACCCTCACCATGTAGAGCAGCAATAAAACAAGCTTGCATTAAACAAGGGAATTTTCCAGGGCCGCTCTGCTCTTTCTGGTGCCACTAATCCATGGCTGAAAAGGGCACTCATCTATTTCATTTAAGTGCATTTTAAATCCCCCCAAAAGCCATAACTGTCTGTTAAGCATGTTTGGGGAGAACATACCAAGCCCTGAGCATCAAAGCAGAGGCAGGCTAACCCTCTGGAAACTGCTCAGCTGCTGCTGAGCATGTTGGCACCTGGAGACACATCACTGTCATGGTTCCTTCAGGATGTGTCTCTCAGTCTGGCTGCCCAGGTGGGCATAAATCCTCCTGCTGTTCTCATGGGTCTAAAATCTGGGCTAAATTTTCCATGTTTTCTGGAGTCCCCAAACCTCCAGGAATGCCCTTCACTGCACATGAGGACCCTCTAGCCTCACTCATTGCCAAGATGGGAAAGTGAAACTTCTCCATCTGAAGCTCAGAACACCCAAAATTGCCCAAACAGCAGCTGATGCTCCTTCACAGTGGCTCCTTTTCCCTCTTATGTCCCAGCTAATGCCCTGGACCCCTTGTACCTCAGAGTTACATACCCCAAATCCTCATCTTGGAGGACTAGAGACCAAATATTTCCCACAGCATCAAGTGCACAGAGCTTACCCCACTCAGTCTTCCCTCACTGCTGTGGCTGCTCTGCAGTGGAGTTATGTGGCACAATTCAATGCAGCTCATGACCTGTCCTGCTGTGTGTGCATCACGTGCCCTTTGCTCCAGACAGCTGTTATTTATTCTAAGACTGTCTCAATGTCTTCCTCAGAAAAATCCTCCTCAATTTCAAAAGCCATGATTTTCTTTATCTCCTTTTTGTTTCACAATTGCACTGTGAAAATTCTGGGCATTTTCCCCCCCACTTCACTTTTAGAAGTCAGGATTGTGTTTCACTTGCAAACAAAGCAACTGAATAATCTTACAGTCAGACTCTTCCCTCAATGGGACATTTTTAAATTTTTCACTTTAAGAACTTTGCTATTAAAGTCCTTGATTAGCTAAACACATGTATTAATTAGTATTTTATTATTAATTTCCAGCACATCTTTTCAATGGAAGTATTAAAAAACTTAGACTGTATCTTACCATCTTTGTGATCATTTGAAAAAATTGCCCTGCCTCATGATGACATAAAAAGTCTTACTGAGAGACGAGCCAGACTATGTGAAAGCAATGCTATACAAAAAGCATGCAGACAAAACCATTATGGTATCTTCACTTTAAACAGGTTTTGAGCAAACAGTTTGTACAGGGGCCTAGAAAATAGCAAAAATGAAGGAAAGGAACAAGTTCTAAATGAGTGACTCATTTCAGTGGGAAACAGTCAATCACATCTGGTCCTGCAGGTGGAAGTTTGCCTCTATCACCCCCTAACAAAACTCCCAAAGAGTAGAAGTGACAAACTGACTGTGTTCATGGTGGCTTTTGATTCCCCAGCATGAAAGGGACATATCAATTTACAAAAGTCAAGGAGTAGTCAACAATGTGGTTGACATATTACCTATATTCAAAAGACCAAACACTAGAGAAGAGAGACCACTTGACCTGTCAGAGGTGGGGCTCAGCCATCCTGGCCACAGAAGCTGCTGAAGAAGGGCCAGTAGATTGCATCTGGCTCCCTGTGTCCTTGGCAGCTCCCCTCAAAGCCAGACATGGCTCAGCAGGGCGGTGCTCTCACATCTCCATCCTGTGATCCCCCAGCAGCTGAGCACAGGGAGAGCTATGGATTTCCTAACCACAAAAGGACACGTGTCTGGAATCAGATCTCTTGTGGGTGCCAACAGTAAGATTGAGAGCTAAGCTCTTTTTTGAGTCATTCATCAGCTCAGATGTGAGTTGTCAGCCATTTGAACGTTTTTCACAAAAGCTGCCACACAGTCTGTGCTCTTTATCCATTCTCCAAGTATAGCAGTAGAGATGTGTCAGACCCACTATTTTCATTTATTAAAACTTTCTGCCTAGTTTGACAAACTGGAGGAAAGTTCTAGATAGAGCTGAACATTATTTAACCTCCTTGCATTCTCCTAGATCTCCAGTTCAAAGCAGCATACACTGTAAAACCTAAGAGGAAGGATTCTCTCGTTTAAGATAGTGTCTGCCTTCCCCTGCACTCAAACCCAGGCCAGAGGCTTCAGAGGCTTCCAAAGCTTCTATCCAGAGCACCAGATATACATCCTCCAATTTTTAAGGCGAAAGAGTAAGCTGGAACATAATCAGAGAATGTAGAAGGCTTTTAGGATAGGTCCAGTTCCTCACAACTTTTAAGTACCCTACTCAGGATAGCAGCACATGTTTTTATGACTTTTTGGAGGGGAAAGGTTGGAGCATTGAAATGCAGGGAGTCCTGTGTGTCATGAGGAAAAGGGCAGCAGCAAGCTGGCATTGCTGGGTGCAGCTGTGGGAACATGAGTCCTGCTCCCAGTGGAAGCCAGTGGTGCTGCCTGAGGCTGTGCCCAGGAGAAGCCAGGCCTGCTCAGATCTACTGCCTGGGCTGCTCTTAGGAGGGATCCCTGTGCCATTTTGGTCAAAATGTCCTGGGTGGGTCCAAACAGTTTAACAGTGAGTCCTGAGATTCACTAGCCCAAGCTCCTTACAAACAGAGAGGAAAACATTTCTGCAGGGCAGCTCAGCCTTCCAAGGTCCAAGTCTGGGCATTCCTGCTCTCCCTTTATCCCATAGAGTCTGAGACAATGGAATTCCTGAGGTGGATGGTTCAGGAGCAGGTCCACAAGATGAAGGTGGACACAAGGTTTAGGCAGGCACTCACAGCTGAGTGACCCTGGACAGGGAAGCAGCTGGTCAGGGTAAAACTGTAGCTGGGGCAGCTCTGGAAAGGGGAGGGGTGCCTGCCCAAAGGGGACACTGTGTTCTTGCCATCAAAACAATTAGCTGAAACCAGTGGGAATTGTGTTCAAGTACCAAGAGCAGGGATAAAAAATTATAAGCACCATAGAAATCTGTAAAGTATTTACTGTGAGGAAGGTGAAGGCACAACTCTAATCCTACTCAATATTCCTTTTGTAAAAGTACATCAGTATTTGCTTTTAACAAACCTGTTCTGCAAAGATTATTTGAGACATCTTTGAGTCATGAGAGTCCAGCTCCTCTAGGACCTGCAGCAATTGAGATATCTTGCATAATTTATAATGTAAAGCATAACTAGAGGGAAAGGAATCCCAGGAGTTAGTGGGTTTAACACCACTAATTTCAATAAGTTATAGCACTGACTCCAGGTCTCAGTTCAACACACCATATTTTTAGGGAATTGGATGCAAAAAATAAACAAGCTTTTTCTGTAGTTTTAGGAAGACAAAGTATACAGATTCTGACTTTTCAAAGCTACTCCCAGGAAAAAGGCAGGGAGTAAAAATGAGACACTTCAGGCTAAGAAAACAGCAGCAAACTGAAAAGCTCAGAATGGAAATAATCTCCTCTGTCCAGTAACTCGTGATTTAAGTATAATATTCTGGCCCTAAAACTAAAGCTAAAAGAGGTTTTATTACAAATGCAGCTGCATTTTTAATTAGACACTGAAAAGTAGTAGGAAAAAATAGCATAGGAACAATTTTGTATTGGGACTGTGTGACCTAATAGCTGTTTTTCAACTCTAATATCAATGATTTTGTGCTCTAGTTTCCTTCATCAACTGACTGGGGACTGTTATTCAATTCATTAGGAAACCAGGAACATACCAATTTTATTTTAGTACCACAGATAAATGGCACCTATTAGAAAAAAGGTGGGGGTTTTATTCTTACCTAAACTGGTTGTGCATTTTTTAAACTGAGCTGATACAGTGGCCATGCTTTTTTTGCTACTGATAGACAGAAGAGAGGAATCAGACCCCATATGATATTTCCAGAGAGCAAGTTACAGACTGAACTTGTAGAAGTGGCAGTTCTTTGTGTTTCCATAGCAACCCAAGCTGCAGTTGTCAGTAATTAAAATTAACTCCATAGTTTTACTGGAATGCAGGAGCTGCCTTCTCAGATGATGGAGACAAAACAGAAGCCACAATATCTGCAAAAATAATAGTTTTCTGTCTACAGCTCTGTCATTCCACCAGCAGCATTCAGCCACATTGCATCCTAGTCCTTGCTGTACTTTTCTGGCATCTGTTTGACCAGCAGTGGAAAATGATATTTAGAAGATTTTAACCCAACTCCCACAGCAAGCCCAGAGCCTTGCAGATGCCTCCTGCTGCTGACACATGATTCTCCTGCCTGGCAGTCCTAGGTATGCCCTGCTCTCTCCCCAGCCTGTAGATGAGAAAGATGAGCACAGCCTTTCCCCAGGTCAGGCTCACCTGGAGCCCACTGAGGGCTGGTGAGAAGGTGCATCCTGTGACTCCTAAAAGCTGGACAGAAAAACCCATTGAGACAGTCTTTCCAAGCTCTAGGGCTCTAGGGTGGCTCCTTTCATTCCTAGCCAGCTAGCCCTGAGCTGCCACCCTCAAAGCAATTGTCTGTGCCACAGATCACATAGCATGGGAGGGCTGCAGACTGCAGCAAGAAGTTCTGCTGGTGGGGAGGGGAAAATCACTGCTCTCAACTCTCCCCAGCCCTCAGTCCAGCTGAAAGCTCCCTAGAGAAAGTGCTTGTCACATAGACTGGACTAGTCCCAAGTAAGGGAGATGGGGGAAAGCCCAGCACTACACCCTGATCATCAAGCACTGCTTTGTTACTGGTCAGGCCATTTCTGGCTTTGCCCTGAACCTTCCAGGGTTTGGACATGAGTGCTGAGATGGTTCATTGCAGGACTTGTCCCTTAGTGTGACTGATGTGGGGACAGAGGGCTGTGCTTGGCTTCCTCTGCACCACCACTTCTCCAGGACTATCCTGCTTTGCAGCCTCATGTCCTTGTGCTAAACAGCAGCAAAACACACCACCAGGATCTGGGGAAAACCCACTGTGGTGGGCTGCAGCACTTCACTCATTTTCCTTTAGACAAGGGAAACTGGAAAAATACAGTGAAAATAATAATCATAGTTTTTTGTGTGCCC
The DNA here is from genome assembly GCF_029582105.1 of Oenanthe melanoleuca. Lineage (NCBI taxonomy): Eukaryota > Metazoa > Chordata > Aves > Passeriformes > Muscicapidae > Oenanthe > Oenanthe melanoleuca. Next base: position 13,961,284 of record NC_079336.1, read on the forward strand.
AGGGGAGAGCCAGGGCCAAGTGCTGTTAAGTGTAGATGCAGCCAGTCTGCTCTGGAGGGAGCAGAACAGACATGAACCTGTTTGTTCCCCTTGGCCTCCCACACAAAGATCAGTCCTTGACTGTCTTTTATTTACTAGTAGGGATGCATACATAGAGAGTACTGGAAACCAGTCCTGTGTCAAAAAAATCCCTGACTTAATAGAAAAATTAATTATTTTGCTTCTCAGAGAAAGATTATATTTTCTAACTGGCTAAGTATAAAATGAAATTCATCTCTTAGGGCCACAGCTTACCAGCAGCTAGCATCTCCAGCAAAACAGATTGATATTAGTTGCTCTTAGTTGTTAGGTAAACAAAAATAAAGTGTTATATTAATAAAAAATATTTTCCTCGTGTCTACCCTGAAAGGAAAGCAGTTAACAGCAAAAGAAGTACCAGCATTTCACACTAATAATTCAAGGAATTAGGCAGGAAATTGCAACACCATTGATTCATATCTTTAGGATGAATAGGAATACAAAATACATACATATATGTATCATGAGCTCAGTAATAGCATCAAAACTATATACAGAGAGGTATATGCTGTAAAGGTAATAAAGCATGATGTCTTCTACCAGAAATATCATTGGCAAAACTATCCCTTCTGCAATGAAGTTTTAGGGGGCTTCTATGGAAACTGACTTCAATAAAGAAGGCTGGAACTAGAAGCCTCTGAGTTTAAAATTTCTTTTAACATAGCTTGCAGCAAAATTTAGGATTTTTTGTTGTTTGTTTTGTTTTGTTTTGTTTTGTTTTGAAATCAGCCCTTCTTTTCTGTTTGCTTATTTCATTTTATTCAGACAATAAACACCTGGAGATTTTTTACCCCAGAAAGCCTCAAAGCAGCAGTTCAAGAATCTCTCACAGAGCAAACCAGAAGTGCCCCAGAGCTATGATTCAATAATCCATCCTGCATAAGGAACAAGCCAGTCACACTATGGTCATTGTTCACCACTTCCAGCTCTGGTTTCGTGCTGAAACAAAATTCTGGTAAAGGCACAAACCACAGTTTCCAGGAATGTCCATACCAGCAGCACAACACAGGGATGAGCATTCAGGGCATGTGAACAAAGAGGGTCCCTTTGGAAGCAAAGCCATGTTTAGAAGTCTCCAACTTGCAGCTTGTTATACAATGCTATCAATAGTCAAAATCCTGCCAGGAGCCACAGTATGTTTCACAAGGAGCTGGTGCTGCTCTGGGGCTGTACTGGTTGTATGGTGTGCTGCTGCCTTTGACTGCTTCCTTTCCCTCCCACTTGAAACCCGATAAGATCATGGTGGGAAATGGAGCATGAGATGGACAAACAATGCTGCTACTTGGTGAGAAATGCACTCAGGAATAGAGGAAATCCTACATTTCCTTATGAAGATAACTTTTCAAATAAGACTTTAAGCAAATATGCAGGTTCTAGTCACAAGGGGAGCCAGGCCAAAGCTCCAAAGTGTGTGTTGTAAAGGGACACTTAAGTCTCTGTATTTATACAGTGCCAAGGCAGAAATCCATGTCCTTGGGTTCAAAGGGCTTAATGCCAATGAGCATTAAACTGAGGTGTGCTCATGCAGACTGCCCAGGAACCTCTCTGGCTGCTTCACCACAGCATCCTGCCTCTGGAGAGGGGCACGTGCCTGGGAAGTCCCCCTAGAGAGCTGCATGTGTCCCACATGGGCAGGGGGATCCCTGCAGCCACCAACACAGAGTGACACTGCTGCTTGTGCCCCTCTGGCAATGCACAGTCTGTGCACCATGCCACAGGGTGTGTAGCAAGGATGAGGTGGGATGCAGAGCCAGGAATCTGTGCAAATGGCACATCACCCCAAGGCCCACCCCATGGGAAAAATTTCCACATGGGAAAGAGGGTACATGCAGGAAAGAGGAACGTGCCAGCAAACCCACCCCAGCCCTTGTGGCCAAGGGTTTCAAAACAAAGCCCACGGTTTTAAAACAAAGCCCAGGCTCAAATGTTCTGTTAGAAACCACCTGCTGCTCACCACCTGAGCTGCAGCACAGCTTTCCCAAAGCAAGCTGTCTGGGAAGTCAACTGGCTGTCTCTTTGCTTAGGACACAAATTGTTTTTGAGGTGCATGCACCAGGGGCTTTTCACATGTATCACAAAACACAGTGGGACACAACAATCTGGGAATTGAGCACTTCCATTTGGAGAGACCAAGCTCATCTCTTGCAGCCTTGGGTTCAATATTAGATTTCAACAAAACAGAAGCAGAATTTGAACACCTTCATGCAGGTGCTCACGTGCCCAACACACTTCTTTCACCTCAGGGAGGATTAAAGGTTCAAAGGTTCAAAGCCAGGTATTACCATGCCAAATTTCCTGACCAGACAAAACTCAGGTCAGCAAAAGCCTGCCCAGAACTGGAATGCAGACCTTTCTGCATAGCAACACAGAGGTAGGAAGGAGGGGGAGCCCCAGCTCTCAACATTGTCTCTTGGACAGCCCAGAGCTGCAAATACCTTTCCCACTCATCCTGCCCAGCAGGATTCCTCCAGCAGGAGCAGCAAGTGTGAGCAGTGCTGGCAGAGGCAGCCAAATGCACCCAAACCTGGCAACAAGACTGTGCTGCCTGGTAGAAGTGCAGAGAGAGATAACAGCAAGAAAAATTTAAATTAATTAAAGATATGGCTGCAAAATCTCAGCATCTGCTCTGAAGGAGTTGAACCTGTTCTGTGTGTCTCTCTGACCTGTCAATAGTGATAAAATTGCCTCCTTTCCTCCTGCTTTTTTATATACTGCTACACAGTTGGATTCCAACATGCAGGCATGGCCTCTTTAGGGCTTTATACATTTTGTCATGGTTGGCTGCATTTTTCAGAACTCTTTTGCCTTCCTTAAACTTGAATAAAAAGAAGTCTATTAAAAAATGCAAAGGATTCATTTTTCAAAATCAACCCTAGCCTTCAACTTTTCAAAATTAGAGCACTGTTTCTTTCATTTGGTTAAATCCCAACTGCAAAAGAAAAGAAGAAACCCATTTAGAGGGTAACCAAGACATAAATGCCTTGGGACCAAGCAGGACAATCCAGCAGTGCCTGCTCCATTCACAGGCTGGGCTCTCCATGGTTAGTGGTGGGAGGAAGGTATCTTCCCAACAGGGACCCTACTGAAATGGTCACAGCACTAAGCCTGGCAGACTTCAAGAAGGATTTGGACAATGCTCTGAGCACATGGTGTGACTCTGGGACTGTCCTTTCAGGGCCAGGAGTTGGACTTTGATTATCCTTGTGAGTCCCTTCCAACTCTGGGTAGTCTTTGTGATTCAGAACAAGAGACAAACTGTGGAGCTCCAGCAGATCTTCTGTTGAGCCCTTGCTTTCCCTGGCTGGCATTAGGTACCTGAGTTTTAATCCTTCAATCAGCTTCAATCACAAATAGCCACAGATGTGCACTAAACTTTTTCACAGCTATGATCAACTCTTTAAAGAGCACTTGGCCACATCTTCAGGAATTGGGTCAGAGCAATCAATATCTTCCAACAAGACAAGACAGAAATTTTGGGTCAGTTCTGGATTCACAACTGAGCACTCATTTTCAAGGTGACCTTGTCTCTCAGGCTTCTAAGTCAAGCTATTTTTCAAAGGTTAGCAAACAATAAAAGCTCTGTATTTTGAAGAGCTTAGTGCATGGGGTTAGGCACGAACTGTTGCAAATTGTCAGTGCTCTTCTCACATCAAGGGGACAGGCAATGACATTTGGCTTGGGCAGCAGCCAAGAGATGCACAAAAGCTCAGGTGTTTTGAAGCTTAGAAACACTTGTATAGGTGTCTAAAATGACAGCCTGGGTTTCTGGGGAAGGTGTCTAAGGAGAACAGACAAACACAGAGTGTGGTGGACTCTGCCAGGGAATTACATCTCTAAAATTGAAAAGACCACTGTCAATAAGCCTGGTGGATGCATTTGAACCCACTGCTTTAAAGAGTAACTATCCACCAGGATCTGTTGCTGCAAACAAAAATATGATGAGAGTGTGAGTGTAACATGTCAAATAAGTCAATACAATGATTTTAAACTCACAGTAATGGCCACCAGAACAGCTGCTTTCTCTAGTATTTTCCTTCAAGCAAGGAAGACCACAGCAGCATTCCTGTCTTGGCATAACATGTAACACAGCAAAAGTCTTCAAGAGTTTTTAAGCATTTTTTGCTGTGAAACATTCAAAGCAAAGGCACAAAAGATCAGGAACTATGTGGCACCTGCTCATTCCCTATATCTCATAGAATGGGGGGTTAGTTTATGTAGTCATTGGCATCTGGTTGTTTTTTGCTCCAGTCCAGAAAAACAATTTTGTAATGACTACTTAGGAGGAGGAATAAGTTTAGACGCTTCAGACCTAAAATCAGCTCTGTAGCTGATCTTCCCTGAATTAAAATCACTATCCCTCATTACTGGAAACATCAGCCAATGCTCTAAAAACTATCTGTCATTTAAACCATGCTGTCTTTTTTCATGCCTTTTGAATCTACTTTAGTTTCCACATCTGCATGGTCCAGGCAATACCTTTATTTAAGCTGACTTTGAAGGCAGACTAATGGAGGCAGGAAAGCAAAACATCTTCCTCCAAGCCCATAGGGATAGGTGGGCACAGACTTATCCCAGCTGCATCAGTGGGGAACAAGTGTAGGGAAGCCAAGAACTCCACAGCACAATTCAGCTCTCCCAAGACACAGAGCACCTTAGAAAGTGACCATCACTTTCCATTACCATACAGACAGAACTGAGAGATGGCTTAACCAAGGGCCACTGTTAAGTGCTTAAAACTGGGATCACTGGAGAGCTGTGGCAGGTGTGAACACAGCCTGAAATGGCTTTTAAAATGCCACATTATTTAGCTGTGACTGTCAAATTGGAATGCAGTTCTAAAATACCCTATTCCAAATGCCAGGGGTTTGTTATTCAAAGGTTTTCTTCTATCTCACAGAAACTTTAACTGTCCTGCAGACCTTGATGAGCTCAAGTGGGTACACTAGCTGCAGATCATGCCCCATGGTCCCCTCAGCAGCCTATTCTTTGTGCATACAAAACTGCCCTTGCCAGTAATAATGAGCACCAAAGCTTCTCCTTGAAGCATCTGGGAATATTTCCCTTCAGCAGCCTTGTGACGTTGGAGCAATATTTGTATTTTGTTAGACTCTGTCTAATGAAAAAGCCATCAAACAATCTTTTTAAATCATAAAGACCAATGATAGACTTGTCCTGAGCAGCAAATTCACCATAGTATACGAGGGACTCCCATTGTGGGTTGCACACTGGAATTATATTTCCAAAACTAGAGGGGTAAAAAGAAAAAGAAAAGGAGTTTTCTTACACATGAGCAATGGATGTTATAAAATTTCTCCCTGTTTGAAGGAAAATTAGAGATTAGATCTTCCAGCTGCCACTAATTCACTTGTAACAAAGCATGATCAATTATTGCTATAAACAAAGCACATTCCAAAACAATTGAGGCTGAGGCAATAAAACCACCCATTAGAACAGACATGTTGGACAGGCTCCAGTCAGTCTCATTTAGGTGAGTAATTTAGGCAAAGCTCCACTGCAATTTCAGGCATCTGGCCTGGAGAGGAGGGGGAAGAAGACAGTCCAGGCAGCCTGACAGACCTCTCTGGAGTTTTCTGCTGGAATCAGTGGAGAAGGATGAGGGCTGCTGTTCCTGGGAATACAGGGAGCCCTGCACTGGACAGGGGGACTCTGTCCTGCCATGTCACAGTGCTGCAGGCTG